>NC_143385.1:76637391-76944428 GCF_980474605.1 Leiobunum rupestre
GAGAGGCGCAAAAGTTCCACTAGACGGAGCTACTGTACTGCCCTACATTTCAGAAACACATTATCTCCAAAAAGCTGTTTTCGAGAAAAATCGCTTTTTGTGATTTTTATAAAAAATAAGAAAATTAAACTAACTAGAAATGAGGAAATTAATTGATTTGGGGTATTTTTAACGAGGATTCCGAATATGACATTACCAATGACCTAAATTACTTGGATGTTTGAATAATGCGACATAATGCGTTTTGAACGTCCCCAAAAGAACAAAATACTGCACAGAAACGCATTATAAACACATAATGCGTTTCTGTGCAGTAAATTCCAACTCTTGAGTCAAAACAGAAACGAATTAAATGCAATTTGTTGCATTTCTAATTTTAATCGGACGATTCCGCAAAAATCGTGTTTGTCAGAGTACCTAGGCTTAGTTATAAGTTAATTTTAAAGGAAAATAATCAAAATAATAGTTCTTTTTATAAAATAACGTGGCCTTCTTGTTGAAATGTTGCTCTTACGTCACAGTCTCTTACTTTGACAAGCCTACGAGCGCGCGCTACAGTCGCGAGGAATATAGCTTTTTCCAGCGCGCGTGCAAATCGCTCGTGCGAGGAATACACTAATAAAGCTGGGTCTTGTGACGTAAGAGCAACAGTTTAACAAGCTGGGCAAGACCACTTTTTATTTTATAAAATCAACTATTAGTAAAGAATAACTTAAGTAAAGTCACTATCTTAACATTATAAATATATTATCATAAGTTAAATAAGTAGTAAAGAATAACTGGAGTAAAGTAACTATTATCTTAACATTATATATTATCATAACTTAATTAAAAAAATTATTTAATGATATTATCATCAGTTTATTATAAATAAGCTTAGTATTAAAATAAAAAAATGAAAACATTTTATTTGTTAAAATAAATATTCTTAAATAAGGAACATTTTGTTCACAGCATAAAAACTATTATAACTAATTTACATTAAGCCTATAACATAACATTCTATATAACGTTCTATTCTTCGGCCAATCCTCGACTCTTTAGTAAGTCATCGCTATTGTTGTTTTATGGCAGCTCCATCCCAAATAATCTATGAATCAAGGGGATTCAACAAATAATTTCCTCAATTAATTTAGCTTTCTTGGAAGGATTAATTGCCCATTGAAAAGTAGTCGGAAATGAAGGAAAAACATTTAAATATGACGTTTGCATGAAGTTCCATCCCTTTGGCCCAAGTATGCCCCCTCTAAGCGCAGGTATGCCCATTGAAAAGTACTCGGAAATGAAGTTAAACAATTTATAATAAAGTTTTATTATTGAAATTAATTATTAAATCATTTTAAAGTAATTTTAACTGAATAAAGATGTATGTAAAATGGATAAACATTCAAAACCTTGTGTGAAAATGAAGTTATAAGAAATTTAAACTGAATAAAAATGTCGGTAAAATGGATAAACATTCAAAACCTTGCGCGAAAATGAAGCTAAAACGCTTTGTATAAGCTGGCCAAGTTCGCTCCTATCTTGGCTAATGGTATGCCCGGTATGCCGGTATGCTTTTTAGTAGGGGCCCCAGTGGGCCCTAAAACTAATCGAGAAAGTCTAGCAGACAATGCTATCGCGTTTGAAAAATTTATCGGACCAATTCCAATGTTACGTCCTAAGCAGATGCTTATCTCCTGCACGATAATGCGTTTCTGCGCGGTAATTTTGAAAATTTGGCTTAAAAATGCGTTTTGTCAATTACAATATCTTGAAATCTAGGAGATATAAAAACAAATGGATTTGAAATTAGGAATCAGCGACTTAAAATTAGTATAAAAGGTTGTGAAACTCAAAATCTCAAAATTGGTCGATAATGCGTTTCTGAAATGTAGGGCAGTACACCTTCCATTCCTGGGGCTTTATATTCTTTGTACTAACAATTGTATGTATCAAAAATCGATTTGAGTGGCCTTGTAAACTGTTTTTATTTAAAGGCGTCTGAAAAGATCTGGGTGAAAATCTTTCATACCAAAAGATTACCAAGCAATTTTATTGAAACACAATTTTTAAAATTTTTGTTCAATAATTCTTTCCCCTTCTGCAATGCATAAATTATCAACAAAATGCACTAAATTACCAATTTGACACACTGTATATATAGCGTTTTTCATAATTAAGACATTAAATTTAAAATTTAATTGCCTAAGTCTGATAAAATAATTCATTTTATCATTGAAAATGAAACCACTTTGTTTGCATATTAAAAGTCTAAAAAACATAATCATAAAAATTTAAAAAGTGGATAATTTAAATTTCAAAAGATTATTAGATGCTTAGAAATAAATCATAACTATTAAATAAACAAAGGTAATCACTTATAGTACTCATTTTAAAAAAATTCAACTTTCTTTGCTGATCCTACAATTACATGTTTATTTTCCATTTTCCCATTATAAAGAAGGATAAACAATTGCAGCTAAATATTTTTATTTTATACTTGATAAATTTTCTTAAACTTTAACAATAAAATTAGAACAATAATTAAATTAATTTTTTATACAAACTTAGATCTCAGCTTTTAGTATAAATTTCTATTCAACAATGGGTTGTTCTTATTGAAAATTAGTGCTGTTGTAATTACTTTTCCACTACACATTAAAAGCGTATTATTATATCCTATGGTACAATTCACATTAACAACTACAATTATATAAATTCAATCAATTTTTTTAACATAATATAAAGGTTTTATTAAATGTGAAAAAATAAAATCTTCCCAGCTTTTCCCTCCAGTTAAAACACTATATAACAATGGATACTTTTTATCAAAAACCTGTACATGGTCTAATGCTGATGTAACAAACTTGGCTGAAACAATTACATCACTGTTTTGAAGCATGACACTAAGACTTTTAATAACTTGAAAAAAACTACCATCTAACTCCATCAAAATTTCTGCATTTTCTATTGAAAAGTTAACAAGAAGATACAATAGATTAATTTCTAATAGAGAAACATTTACTAACATTTTCAAAACTGTTTCAACTACATTTGTTCCCAATGAGACCAAGCCATTATTTCTAAGCTCGATTTCCATTGATTTAATGCAATCTGCAAAACGTTTAAACAGTGCATTTGGGACATTTGTAGGCTTGAATTTCTTACTAGGGTTCATGCTATCAGTAAAGAAGTAGAAATCCTCCAATGTTTTTCCTTGTTTTCTAAGATCTTCCCTAAAGCAATCAAGTAATGAACTGATAATGGGAAAATTCCCTCCTCTAGTTTTTAAGTTACTTTCCATAAAAATGATGGCTTTATTGAAATCATTCATTGCTTGCAACTTTGAAACTTTGCCCAATTTGGAGATTGACAAAATTTCATTTAGACAACTTGAGAAAATGTTTTCTAAAGCATCTTCCTTTGCCCCATCAATATTAGTGCCCGAGGTGCCTCCATCAGGTGTGCACGTAATGGGCATCGTATCAAATACTTTTATTGGGATTTCATTCGCTATTTCTTGCGTGTCAATTTCTTCAAATGCAATCTTTTTCTTTTTAAGTTGTCGGCTACTGATCTCTTTCTCTATAACTGAAAGGTCTAGAGAAGGCAATGCAGTTTTAGCAGAGCCGAAATATGCCCCAGTATTAATACTGACTTGAGCCTGTTCTTGAATGGCTTTCATTCCAATGAGCTGTGAAGTAGTTTCTGCATTTTTATTAAGTTTATCCTCCATATGTGTGCTGGAGGATCCAAAACCATTAAAATATTCTGCAGAAGTGGCTGGCTGATCTAGAGGATTAATAGTTTGATCTCTTTCGACTATCTTGTATTTGTCTTGTTGTTCCTCGCTAAAGAGGGCCGGGCTGGAACTAGACATTGCACAAGATTGAGCAATTGGAACTGAAGACCCAAAAGCAAATCCACTTGAATTTCGTAAAATTGGCTTATTTGTACTGTCAATAGGACGTGAAGACCCAAAAGTAAATCCACTTGAACTTGGTAAAATTGGCTTATTTGTACTGTCAATAGGACGTGAAGACCCAAAAGCAAATCCATTTGAACTTGGTAAAATTGGTTTATTTGTATTGGAAATAGGACGTGATAGCCCAAAGGAAAATCCTGTTGAACTTGGTAGTCTGGAGATAATGGGAGAACTGTATTGGTTAGCACATTGTTCATGATAATCAGTTAATGTGATAGCTCTTTCTAGAACTCCATGCACCACATCGGGTCTTTCAATAAAATTTATTTCTTTCATTGGTTTTCCGCCAAAACAAGGCACAAGAGCTGAAGCCCCTTGTGGTGGGGGTGGAGGTGGATCATTCATTACCACGTTTAATGCTCTCCCTTTTTCTACTCTCTTGGAACATAATGATTGCATTCTGGGTACAGTTAGCTCTTTTGCTACAGCACATGGTTCTATATTATTTGTTTTATTGCTATCACTATCACTTGGTAGTGATGTTTCGTGCCTTGTCTCCTGCATCTTCTTGGAAAGACTGCGAGCTTTTAATTTTGAGGGCTTTACCCGATTTTCTATTCTGGTATTTGTTGCGACAAGTTTTGGAAAGTCCCATTCGAATTCATCATCCATCACGAGCATATCTAATTCAGAATTATTTCCACATCTATAATCTTCTTGATTGGTGGGCGATCGAGATAGACTGCGACTTCGAGCTTCAAAACTTGGTTTGTTTAATTCATATCGTTGAGAAGCTTCAGAACTTTCTTCAACAACATCCACATTTTTTAGACATATGGGCTCATTCTCTGACGACTCTTCATAATCTAGCATATCGCATTGAAATACATAATTTTCTGTAGGGCAATAGCTGGGCGACTGAATACCATATTCCTCAAATATACCAATTTTTTCCCCCTTCATGACTGAAAATTCCATGTAATTAAGAATATCAACATCAACCTTGTCAAGTAAACTTCCAATATTTATATCAGAAAATGATTCATTAGGATCTGATCGTTTTTCAACTGCAACAAAACTTGTGAGCGATGTTACAAGACTGTACTCCTTGGCTAAATTAGTTATAGTCTCCTTCCGTTCTTCTTTTGACACCATGTGCATTATTTCGTCTTCATTCAAAATTCCATTTTCCCAATCTTTAACATAAGCTCGGGCTGCTAAGCTGTGCAACATAGTGCCAGTTGTTTGACTTAATTCGTAAGCAGCTACTACAGTTGATACTTTTTGTTCCTCTATTTTAGCTTTTAGAGTTGCCATCAAACAGAAAGTGTCTAATGCGTAAACGATTTGAGAAGATCCATTAAATATAGAATACAGCTTTACGGGAGCTTGCATAACGTTATTTTCATTTTGCCATTCAATTTCAATATTTGAAAGAGATGGTTGGTATGATTTTCCAAGTACATGACTTATTTGATCTTTCCATTTGCTTTTTTCCATGGAGTCGAAGCTAATGTGTGATCCGCCAGTTTTATGCGCCAGCAAACTAAGCAAATGATGCTCCGTGCTCTTTCCTAATCCAAAAGAGAACAGCCTTATTTTGTTTAAGCTTAATTTTAGAATATCCGATTCGTCGTTTCTTATACCATTAGTGACCAAAAACACATCATTTTTTTTATTTATTAATAAAATATGGTAGCTTCTTATTGTCTGGGACAACTGACTTTTCCCCATATTAGGTAGCAAATTTGAAAGGAACTGTTTTGCTTTCATGTGATTATCCAATGTAAGTGGGCGAGCTTCAGAAAAAAGTTCCTTATGTATCATCCCATAAGCAACAATATTAAATAACTTATTAGGCTTCATAAACTCTAAAGATAAGAGAACAACGTATAGTAAATTTTGGAAAACTTCACCTATCATAGAATTAGAAGCATCTAATAAGAATATAATGGGGTTTACAGTGGTTTCCCCTTCAAAGTTAAATCTCGGATAAAATGTAACCATACATGCTCTGGTGTCCCTTTCTGGATGTTTCTCAATCCACATTCTTGGAACATGAATTTCATTCACACGAATGTATAATTTTAAGTCTGATAGGGTATTTTTTCCGACTGAAAGAAGTTTGACTACAGCTTTTGTGTCAGTCTTCTTACTAACAACTTCGTGAGTAGGTGAATTAATAGAGAGTATTTCTCTAGCCATCTCAATACTTGTCTCGAAACTGAATTCGTTTATATGAGGCTTCCTCTCCATAAAAATGTCTTTCTGGTTAAAGCTTGGCATTATAAATTCTACAGAATCATTTTCAATGTTTAATTCTGCTATGTAAGTAATTTTAATTATAGCCCGTGTTTTGGGTGGTAAATTTCCAATCTGAATACTAAAGGTATTTTTGGAGGTTCCTTCAAGCAAATATGCTCCATGTCCTTGTTTCTTAGCAGTTTCATATTCTTCACTAGCAGTTTCCTTCTCTTTTACTTCACCAATAATATGTTTGGCTCCAATGAATGCTTCAAAACCACAAATAGCTGCACCTTTATCTAATGGGAAAACATATCTAACCTCCAAATGTTTCTCAGAATCATTTTCATATTCTTGGAACAAGTGAACCTTAGCCACCAAATCCACAATTTGAGCTTTGATATGAATACTTTGCAAAGAAAGATGAATAGAGTGAAAAGGATTTACGCACTCCAATCCTTTAGCTATTTCTACAGCAGCCTCTGGATCAACATTTATATAGTTAGTGATATCAAAAGAGTAATTTATAGCAGTGCCATTGACAGCAGATATGGTTGTGGCATTTTCTGCACAATTACTAATAGACATATCTTTAGAAAATGTTTTATCTTCTGGCAAAGAATATTCAACAAGATACTGGAGTCTGCTCTGACACTGATCGAAAATGACATATTCATTTTCATAGAAATCAGATCCACTTTCTTTTTTTTCGCCAAGGATGCTATTGTAGCCTGATGGTGGGGATGACATTTTGGGATTGCTTTGCAATGTCCTATAAACTTTGCCAAGGGAAACTTCACATATTAATACCATTCTGGTACCCGCAACTGAATTTGGTTTACAATATTTCGTACAGTAACTCGTAGAATCTGTAAAATATATGCCGGGACCCAATAAATTTTTTGAATGCCCTTTATTACTTATTTCAGTTCCAACTGAATTCTGAACTTGCAAGCCTCTCGAAATAATACCCATCAAGTTATTGGGTGATGTTCCATGAAAAAGATGCTTTTTATTGCCCAGAGAATCATGGAATAAAACTGTCTCAGCATTCCTAGATATCTTGAAAATATGGTGAATCTTAATTTTAGTATTTTCAGTTTGAGAGTTCAAAACTAAGTTAGCTATGTCTTCATAATCATCCATATATTCTGATACCTTACTGATGTTACAGCCTAGAGCTCTACATCTCGCTTCGGGGTTATGAACAATATCAAGTGGGTATGACTCTTTCAATTTAATTAAGTCCTGCAGCTTCTCAACCACATTATACTTGTCATTTAGAATAATGAATGATGACAGTAATTCTCTGTTTTGCATTTTAAAGTTGATAAGTTTGTAAAATTCTTCTGAAAGTCTGGTAATTGAGTCATCTTTTCCTTTTTTTAAGAGAAATCCCATTTGCATTATAACTTTCTTCGCTTCTTTAATTTTCCATGAAGGTATTTGAAGTGGCTCTCCTTCTAAAACTTCAACAAGGCTCTGTTTAGTCTCATTCCATAAAATATCTATTGTGTAAATTACAGCTCGTTCCAGAGGAATCGTATTAGAATGTAATTCACGTTGTATTTGTTGAAAACTTAGAGAACCAAGACTGTCAGATAAATACTCTTGGGTATGTATTAAATATTTAGGAGCTCTGGACACTTGCTTTAGAAGGGAGGCATAAATATTGAGAGCTTCTTCCAGTGTTGAAACATATCTGCAAAGTTTTTTCCCTTTCTCTAGATGTTTAATTTCTCCTTCATGACTAAGTACGCAGTACTGGCTTGGTGCATCATAATCATCCCAAAGGCAAGCATGGATTTCCAAAATGCAAAATTGGTAATTGATTAATGGATCATGGGCATTACCACTTATAGTTTTTCCTTTTAGCTGAACATATTTCAGCAAAGTAAATTTTTGAAGTTCTTCCATGGTGTACTCATTTGCTGACACATTTTTCAAAGTATGGTAAGAAAGTTTAGTTTTTTCATTTTTCTTAATTAAAGTTATTTCACCTAATTGAAAATCTGCACATTTAGCACTATTTAATAACAAAAAAGAATCACTGTTAAGAAGTTTACCCTCCTTAATGCAAGACTTAATGAAGTCTATAGTCACTAATGGAATATTAAGTTGTAATGCTGACTTCTGTTTATGACTAAATACTGACAGTTTACGTTTTAATGATCCATAGCCAGTAATGAAGAAATTAACATTGCTATGAAGATTTTTAGAGCATTTCCCACCATTTTCAATTACTTTTTCCTTTAATTGTTTGTACTCTTTTCTTTCCAGGTGTAATCCGTTTTCATCCAAATAAAATTGTGTGTTGTCAAAGACCAAATAATTAACATTATGTTTACTTTTTTCAACATCTGGCTCATCTTCTGTCAAAGAACTTAGTTTATCATAGATTTCATCATGAAGAATCGGTTGGTGTGGGGCAACTATAGCTTTCAACTCCCCTCCGCTAAGACTAAATTCTTGAGTTTTAACAATAGAAAGTTCACCATTTTCAAAACATGAGAACGACGATACCATAGGGCAAAGTGTCTCTAACATTTTGCTTGTTTTCCAATGCTCGCTAAATTAATGAAACCAGGAACTGTCAAATCTTTTTACTGGAGCTATTTGCGTAATTATGAAAAGAGAGTCGCTATTAACACAGTGTGACAATAGTATCTAGGATATTGACACACATAAATCACTACCGCCCCTACAGAATACGTAGCAGAAGAAGAAGTTCCTGTTGAAATAAACTTATGGTGTCAGCCAAAGACCTAAGACACCAAAATAAACAAAGAACTCAAAATATAGTTAAAAGTTAACTTGTAAATATAAACCTAGTAGTAATAACTAAGAACAAACCATACATTAAAAGATAACGGGAAAAAATAAAACTGGGGAAAAGCTCCCAAGAAGCACGCTACGGAAATCAATGAGTCCAGAGAGAAGGCTGCAAATCCAGAGATATCGAGAGATGTAAATCCTATCCAGAGTCCGAGAGTTCCGTTCAGTTCCGAAAGAACTATCCTGACGAAGTCTGCAGGGAGCCTCCTGGCGTAGCCCAGAAATCCCGTAATCCAGAAGCTCCCGTACCCGAAGAGGCTACAGTAGAGTCGTCAGATTCCAGAGAAAAGGTTCCCGCCGTCCATCGCAGCTTCGAGTCAAGCGACACATCGTAAATCACCCAAATCTGAAGTTCCCCCTTTAAAAACTAAACAAGGTAATCGAGACCCCTAACCCGAGGTAAAGTTTCATTTTCCCCGAGATATCAGTCACTAAGGCCGAGAAGCGAACGAAAGAGAGTAAGTTCCCTTTAAGATTTTGTCCAGTCGCCTTGTTTCATTTACGCCCCCCCCCCCCTTGCATTGTTTCAAGCATGTATTTTTTGTTTAAAGAGTTAATAAAGATAATTTTAATTGAGTTCATACTGTTTTTCCATCTGAGATTCAACAACCTCCCTTTCGCCTTCCCTTTTTGTAATCATTTTCGGTTGGAGCGTTTAATACCGGACTGTAAACATCATAATTCGATTAAATTACCATCTAATTGCAAAACACTCCGGCCGACGAGGGTTATACAAATTGGGGCTGCATTGCTTATAACTACATTAAGTTTTACAAAGACAAGGAAGTTTCTCAAAATGTATTTATGGTTTAACAATACCCATCTGTTTGGCAGAGACACAGCCATAAATTTTGATTGTAATCAAATTCCAAAGACATTTATGGAATCGATTCCAGTTGGGTTTACTGAGTCTTCTGTCCAACGCTACAAAATCACGACGATTATAAGGATAATTTTCCTTTCAGCAATACCAGCATTGGGCAAATATTTTGTAATTAAAATAAACAATTTTTAAATCATTCTGCGTCACTTAAAATTACTCCGTATAAATAGCCCGCACCGGGCCGGCGTGATGCGGGTGCAAAGGGTGCGGTCGCACCCGGCCCCGCGCTAGCTAGAATTTAAGGGGCCCCGCAAATTTCCTTTTATATTAGAAAATAAATGATTTTGACAACAATTTTTTTCATATTCAAATAAATTGTGGGGTCATTTCACCTATTTTATTATACATCTAAAATTTCTAAGAAACCATTAAACGAAACGGGTGACTATTTTTGTAATAAACCGGCCCCGCAGCGTAGTGGGCCAGCAGGGGCCCCGCTGGTTTCTCGGTATTTCACACTTTCAAGCATTTAACGGGAAATTCCTGGAAAATCCAGTTATAGATAAGGTAACAAAAATGCAGGTGTCCAATGTCCCTTTCCAATATCCAATATATGGGAAGAAAGTATATGAGCGGCGCAGAAAAGAAAAGACGGAAAAGAAAGCATGAAGAAATTGCCGATAACGAGAAGGATGCGCCTTCAAATTTTTTCGAAAAAAAGGAATTGTACTGGCACACTTATAAGCAACGAAAACTGTAGGGTTAACGAAGAATTAAGAGAGAACTTCGTTCAGTCATCGGGTGTCGAAGAAGGTAAAATTGTGTGCGCGATTGAATATTCGTTCGAACGCGTAACTTTGTCACCAATCAATAATAATAATAACCAGCTAGGCTAATACCCTTGGCCATAGAGATAGAAAAGAAATAGAGGCTATATTGTATCTGACGAAGTTAACCACGAGTGCCGACCCCCTTTTTGCCAATGTAGGCAGCCATGAGATGGGCAGATTACGGGGCGCCATCGACGCGGTGAAATGAAATACATTATGCCTTTTTGAAAATCAACTGTCATTTGATGCAAACAAAGAAAGGATAGATGGCGCTGCAAATTCTGCCCATCTCCGCTTTCATACATGCGGGGGGGGGTGGAAGAATTTTCCCGGTCAAAAACAGGGGTGCCTTAACGCGGTAATCTTCCCTCTATTTATTTTCTATCTCTATGCCCTTGGCACCACCTTAGGCCTAAGTCATCAAGCGACTTTTAAAGCCATTTATCCAGGTGGCCGGGTTACAATGCGTAGGAGGGTGGTGGCCAGGTAAGAGCTGTTAGATTTCAAATTCCGGCCTTTTTAAAAGCCCTAAGCGAGATTTCAGAAAGAGCTTCAGATGTGAAAATTAGGAGCGAGGCTAAGGGTTTATTTTAAGAACTTACGTCTTTTGATTTCATCGTTGGTTTCATTATTTGGTACGAAATGTTGACCAAAGTTAATCAAGGAGGATTAAGGGAAGGGGAGTTGTATTGAGGCTCCTCTTATGGCTGTATCTGTAGTCAGAGAGCGTGAGACGCCCAGTGGGTGGGAGCGGGAGGAAAACGTATGTAAAATACCGGCTCGCGTTCCTGTTTTGAGCGCCCTCTAGTTAAAAAATTGTTGAAAGTTATTTCGGTTTTTATTTTGAGAATTCGACTACTTTGGTGTTTGTTTTTCTAATGCCGTAAATTAGTAAACAATTTGCAAAACTCAAAATATTTTTTATATGGAAAATGCTCTTACTTAAGTTATATGATATTAATCTTCGCGTGATAAAAAAATTCGAATTTTATTTACTTAGTAAATCTAGTCGACATACATTTTTAGCGTATTCACGACGAAACACCGAAGCAGCAAAATTCTCAAAATAAAAACCGAAATAACCTTCAACAATTGTTTTGAACTAGAGGGCGCTCAAAACAGGAACGCGAGCCGGTATTTTACATACGTTTTCCTCCCGCTCCCACCCACTGGGCGTCTCACGCTCTCTGAGTCTCTGACTACGGATGCAGCCATAAGAGGTGCCTCAATACAACTCCCCTTCCCTTAATCCTCCTTGAGTTAATATAGTCAGCAAAACCAAAAAGTGGCAATGGACGTAGCGACTAAACATTTTAGCAGAAATTGTAATTTTTTTTCAAAATTATCGTTGAATTGGATATTCAACCATTTTTAGGGAAGTTAGGACAAGAAAAAAAAAGAAAATGTTTAGTTATTGTTTCATTATGTCCTTATGTTACAATAATGACTCATTTGTAAGAGCATCTAGTTTATTGTTACCTCTCTGCAAGGAGGATAGGAAGTAGGCGAAGTAGAAGGGATGAACACGCCAGCATCCTTGTAAGAAGTTTAGCGGGAACATTTCGGAAAAATGACGGCAACACGTAGCGTAGCAGCCGCAATCTTGCCACCTTTTTTCCGAAATTTTCCCTACGAGCGCGCGCTAAGCTACTTACAAGGATGCTGGCTCGTTCATCCCTCCTACTTCGCCTCCCTTCCTATCCTCCTTGTTCTCTGTTTGAGATCCGCACACCTGTCTGTCTAATTATGCGAACACTCGAATGGTGAAGCCATCTCGAGACTAATATTGCAACAGTTATGAAGGTGTTATATTTCGCATCTGTGCTTAGTTTCATTTAATCGATAGAAGACCAAATTGAATAAACAATTGAACTAAATTTATTAAGATAGTGAACGATATTAAAATATATGTTACATTATATACAGAGTTACAATTTACGAAAAACTATGGCGTCATTATGTCTCCTTCACACTCCTCCTGGATCTCTGATCCCCATCAAGGAGAGCATTCCTTGTAATTTAGGACCAGGAACAATCTTCGTGAATTGATCAGCTACATTTCGGCTAGTGTTTACATAGCTGAGTTTAATTTTTCCCTCTTCAATCAGGTTCCCGATATTAAACATTTTAAGATCAATATTTGTCGATCGGTGAGACGTTGTCGGATTCTCAGCCAACTTGATTGCTCCTTGGTTATCCATGGCTACCTCAACTGTTCCTCCCAGATATTCGTCCAGGCCAATCTCTTCAAATAGATTACGGATCCAGATACATTCTTTGGCCGTTTCGCTGAGGGCTGTAAATTCTTCCTCAACAGCTCTCTGTTTCTGACTTAACCAACTTACTGCACCTTCACCTAGTAGAATAACATTTCCACTAAAAGATTTCCGGTCAGTAGGATCCGATCCCCAATTAGCGTCAGTTTATACTTGCAATTTCTTCTCAAGTACAACGTCTTGGGTACTCTTCAAGTATCGTAAAATATGCTGCACCCCAGTCCAATGTTCTTTACTGGGATTTTGACAGAACTGGCTCATATACGTCGTAGCAAACAAAAGATCGTGTCTGGTCAGCGTTGACAAGTATAACAATGATCCTATTGCTGTTCGGTAAAGATGAGCTTCATTTCGAGCAATACTTCTCCTTCTTCGTCCCAAGACATAAAGGAGTTGAGGCAGTTTTACAATTTTCCGTACCAAACTGCTTCAGGATGGCTTTCGCGTACGATGTCTGATCCAGTGTAATTTCTTTCTCTTTTCTGACCAATCGTATAGAGAGTACATTCTTGGCTTGTCCAAGATCTTTGATATCAAATTCTTGTTTGAGAATAAGTTTCATCCGACAAATTTCTTTGGTTGTGCCGTATAATAAAATGTCGTCTACGCACACTGTAATTATGATTTATTGACCTGGTTCATAATAGACACATGGATCCGCTACGGACCTCTGGAGATTTTTTCGTTTCAGGAAAGCGTCCAAGTGCCGGTTCCACATTCTGCCAGATTGATGCAACCCATAGATACTCTTTCGAAGCTTCCACACGTATTGACTATGTTCTAATTCTTCTGGTTCTGGAGTTCCACTTGTTTTCGTCAATTCTGGTAGCAATGACAGAAACTCTGGAGGGATTTCCATGAAAACGTCGTCTTCCAACTTTGCGGCTAAGTAGGCCGCCGTAACATTTAGATGGTGAATGTCCCAATTCTTCTGTGCAGATATGGAACACAGGATCCTTGTTGTTTTGGGTTGAACTACGGGCGCAAATGTCTTATCATAATCTATACCGGGTCTCTGGGTATGTCCCAATGCTACAATTCGTGCTCGATACTTGACAGCCGTTCCTTGGTCATCACGTTTACACCGGAATACCCATTTGCTTCGGATTAACCTCTGACCCTCTGGAATCTTCACGAATTCAAATGTGTCATTTTTAATAAGATTTTCAATTTCCTCCTTCATTGCGGATCTCCATCTGGGGCCTTGTTTAGAGTTTCGCGCTTCATCTGCTGTTTGTGGGTCCTTTTCATCATTCGGTCCAACTACTTGTTTGCATATCGAGTCGTCTCCCATGTAATAGTCTTTAATCCATTTAGGGGGATTAATTGTTCGACCAGTTCTTGACGTTCGTTGTGGCTGATCTAGCACCGTCATGTCGTCAGGAACAATTTCCTCAGTAACGCACGCATCTTCAATTTCTGATTTTTCAAGCGAACTGTCTTCGATTACTGATTCTTCAAGTGGACTCTCTTCAATTACTGATTCTTCAAGAATCAGGGTAGTTTCATCGTCAGTAATTTCCTCTGCTTGCTGTCCATCTTCATCGCTTACTGTATAATCTTCAACTGACCAATCCATGGTTTGAGCGCTGGCTTTAGATTCTACCTGGACCGTGTTACAAGGAAACATTGACTCATTAAACTGAACATCTCGTGCGATAAAGACTTCATCCTTGTCTCTTTTCCATAATCTATAGGCCTTGGCACTTGTATCGTACCCAATCAATATACAGGATATTCCCTTAGGAGAGAATTTACCGCTTCGTTTCTTGTCAACTGCCCAAGCTTGGCATCCAAACACTCTGAGGTGTTCAATGTCCCTTTTCTTGCCTTTCCACCTTTCCATTGGAGTCCAACCATCGTTCGCCCCAGTCGGACACCGGTTACGAATATTCGTAGCGGTTGCTACAGCATCTGCCCAGAAATCCACCGGTAGTCCAGATTGGAGAAGCATACAGCGTGACATGTCAATAATAGTCTGATTTGCTCGTTCTGCAACTCCGTTCTGTTGGGGAGTTCCCGGAATGGTTAACTGTTGTTCAATAGCCAATGCATCCAACCGTTGGTTAAACTTTGTTCCCAGGTACTCTCCACCATTGTCACTTCGAAGTGCTAGGATTCTTTTCCCCTGATGATTTTCTGCTTTGCGACGATATGTTTCAAACCTTTCGAGTACTTGGGATTTAGTTTGGATCAAGTAAATTTCGGTATACCTTGAATAATCATCAATAAATGTGACCATATATCGACTCCCACCCTTGGAAACAGTCTTTACTGGTCCGACGACATCACTATGTATCAGGCGCAAAGGTTCCCTCTCTCGGGTAAGACTCTTCTTTGGAAATGGTAGTTTTTTAAGCTTGCCCGTCATACAGATATCACTCGAAATATCATCGGATATCCTTGAAACCTCCATGGATTTTACCAACGTCTCCACTGCTCTACGGTGCAGATGCCCAAGTCTTTGGTGCCATAATTCGTCAGTCACCTTTGCTTCCAGAGCCACACATGAAACCATTTCTGGTTCGACATTGACTCTATCATCTGTGTAAAAAGAATAAAATCCTCCAAAATTTTGACCCACCGCTATTACTTCATTGCTTTTCTTGATTTCAGCCTTGTCAGCACCGAGGATGTCCTTATAACCTTTACTGAATATTCCGATGAAACAGTTTACAATGGTGAGGTTCAATTTAAAACGAATTATTTTTTAAAAATAGTTGATAACGCGTTATCCGCCATGGAAAGTAGATTTAAACTGTACAGAGAGCACAAAGATGTATTTGGCTTCTTATACGGGGGGGGGGGGGTGCAATAAAAAACATTTCGGAAGATGATCTACAAAATTCTGGTAAAATCTTGAAATGACGCTAAAGGGGCTCCAAAGTTCGGTGGCAAAATGTGTGTAAAGTCAGTAAAGTGCGAAATTTACGGTTGATTCTGCCCGCCTCTGCCAAGGCCGAGTGAGGGTTGTGGGGGGGGGGGATGAAAAGCATGCTCAATTTTCTTTTTTTTTGCCACCGAACTTTGGAGCCCCTTTAATTGACGATATAGACGGATAAGAATTATTTGAAGAGTTTCAGTTGTTTAAAGATGCTATTCCAGTAACAGTCTTGACAACTATTGATACTTTAAATTAAGTAACTAAAAATAACATGGTTGTACCCTAATATTGTAATAGCTTTGAAAATTTTGTTGACCACTCCAGTTTCAGAAGCCTCAGCAGAAAGATCTTTTTCGAAATTGAAATTAATTAAGAACTATCTAAGATCAACTATTAGCCAAGAGAGACTGTCATCACTAGCCTTATTGTCAATCGAAAATAAAGTGGCGAAATCATTAGAGTTTGATGGCGTAATAAAAGATTTTTCTGCCAAAAGATCTAGATGTCAATTTTAAACAAGTAACTGTTACAACTGTAAGTGAACTATGAAAAATAAAATTAATGCCTTCCAATGTAAGAAACTTAAAATAGTGCAATATTTCATCAATAAAACGACGGGGGGTAAAAGGGAGGGTAAAGCTATAGGGGTTATGAAATCTGAAAGTCGAGAGCCCCGCAAGTATATTTCGAACCCAGCCCCGCAAAACACCAAGCCGGCCCTGATTTATTCCCTATTGTTTCGATTGACAATAAGGCTAATGATGACAGTCTCTCTTGGCTTATAGTTGATCTTAGATACTTTTTAATTAATTTAAATTTTGAAAAAGATCTTTCTGCTGAGGCTACTGAAACTGGAGTGGTCAACAAAATTTTCAAAGCTATTATAGGGTACAACAATGTTATTTTTAGTTATAAAATTTAAAGTATCAATAGCTGTCAAGACTGTTACAGGAATAACATCTCTAAACAACTAAAACTCTTCAAACAATTCTTCATCGTCTACATCGTCAATTAAAGTCGTTTCAAGATTTTTACAAGAATTTTGTAGATCTTCTTCCAAAATGTTTTTTATTGCAGCCACACCACATACGAAGCCAAATACATCTTTGTGCTCTATGTACAGTTTAAATCTACTTTCCATGGCGGATAATGCGTTATCAACTATTTTTTAAAAATAATTCGTTTTAAATTGAACCTCACCATTATAAACTGTTTCATCGGGACCTTCATAACTAAACATTTTCTTTTTTTTCGTGTCCTAACTTCCCTAAAAATGGTTGAATATCCAATTCAACGATAATTTTGAAAAAAAAAATACAATTTCTTCTAAAGTGTTTAGTCGCTACGTCCATTGCCACTTTTTGGTTTTGCTGACTATATTAACTTTGGTCAACATTTCGTACCAAATAATGAAACTAACGATGAAATCAAAATAGTCCGTGAGCCAGGTGAAAATTCGACAATAAATTTTCTGACCAAACGAAAATATTATTTCTGTATACAGTAGTGTATCAGGAGTCAGCAACCGTTTGCCGGCGCCCTCTAGCGCCAAGCTGTTAAAAATGGCGCCCCATTAAAGATGGCGTCGGAAACATATCTTCAAACGGTCGTATCTCAGTCGCCTAATATTGCAGCTCAACGTGCAGTACCGTAAATTATAGATATTAATATATTCTTCAATTTATGTTTTGTACATATTTATCGTTAATGGATTAGTTTGTCTGTTAAATTCAAAAAACCACATTTTTACTCCGTTATACATCTACGTTTGGCTTCCCCAGTACTAAACAGCGCCACCTAGATTTTTATTAACGAACACAGTGTATGCTGTATCTAATTATCTTTATTTTAAGGTATTTCACTAGTCGCTAGTGTACTTATTAGTGGTGCTACAATAATAAAAGTCAAAGGGGGATGGCAGAATGTAGCTCTATTGAAATGTGAAAAATAAAAAATACACCCATTTTAGGAACGAAATTTTAAATATATTATATATTTTAAATTTATGAATATACAGTATATAATATTTAAAGTACAATCTAATTAGTGCTCATCGCTTTTGCATGAGTCATTGTCTTCATGACCTATGAAATCGATTTCAACATAATCCAACACGTTCGAACAGTTTGCCAATTTACACGCTGATGTACACTTCAGTCCGTTTAAAATGCATGTACATTCCGTTGGTTTACATATTCTGGAGCATTTGCAAGCCATAAGACTTTAAATCCATATTTGCGAAAAGTCTATGGTCAGATTTAAGAACAATGTCTTTATTTTTTCCCTTAAAAATATTCTTTTTCATCGAGCTGAATGTTTTTAAATTTAGTTTTTTGATGGGGTCGTGAAATCCGGTTCTGGTTTTCAATCGATTTTCCAAAAATAATTGGTAAGCTTCCTCGCCTTTTCTCCCAGCGGAAATAAGGTCTTTAGAAACCTCACTCGTTGCTGCCGCACCAGTAGAAAGACTTACGATGTCGCATGCAACGCCGCCAAAAGGATTGGTCTAGTTACTCTCTAGTAACTCGACGATAGAAGAAACGTCTTCTTCATCCCTTTTTATTCGACTTTTTCCCAAATATGGGTGAGATATTCCTGGTTCTTGTAGAGAGATTTGTTCTCTCAACTGTCTCAACGCATCTGCTCTGAATTCGGCAGTGAGGTAATAACGGGAAACTGTTCCAGGTTTGAGACTAAAACCTCGAGTTCCACCAGCAGTTTGAGTATCTTTATTTAAACTGTCTCTTCGGTAGCCTGGTCAATAGCGATTCGGGCAAACGGGTTATTTGGCCGAAGCTGAACTGAAAATCCGCCGTCGTAAAAATGTTCAAACAATTCCGGAAACGTTTTATTGAGGTGAGTCATTTGGCAGTAATAGACAGGTAAATAACGAGAATAGTTAGGTTTATCCATGGCAAATATCCATGGAATGATTTCTCGGATCGCGGATAGATGCAGATACCAATTACCTTCTCTGTCATCCAGAATTTTGCCAAAAGGCCTCTCTCGTTTCGCAAGATACTAATAAATTCAATGGAGCCTTCAGCTATAACTCCCGATTCCACGGCAAGATCACGTAGTCCGGCGTCACCGAACATTTTGCCAATCACAGACATAAAATTGCATATTGTATGAAAGTTTCCCATCATCAAAGTTACATCTTTAAACATTTCTTCGTTTATCCAAACTATTTCCGCCACTTTCGCATATAGCACTTGGTCGCAGACCACGGCTATGCTCTTCAGATTCTAAGTAGATTTAATACGAAGACAGTAGCGCACGATTTCCTGAACTGTCGACATATCTGTTGCTGGGGCGTTGATTGTGGGCAAGTAGCCTACTGAATCAGCCGTCACTGACATCGATTTTCGAACTAAAATATTAAATCCAGTCCAAGAGCTTAGCTTTTGATCTGGCGAATTTGAATTTCTTGAGTTAACCCAAATTAAATCTCGACAATTGTGCGCTCAGAATGATCGTTTGGGACTATAGAAACTACGTAAGCTTCAAGAGGGTTATCGTAGAATGGAATAGTGCGTTTCTTGTCTTTCTTACTTACATTGGTTATTGGCAACGGAGGATTGCACGTTAGAGATTGACGTTGAACAATTATTCCATTTACGCGGTGGGAAGTACCGGCTCCACTCAAAACTTCTTCCTGACGATCAATGTTATCAAATGCTAATACTGTAGGAACATTTGGGTGTATTTTGTAGGAAAGCGGTACTAATTCTCTTTCGAAATTATCTAGCTTTTCGATACATAACGATGTATCTATTTCTTCTAGCCTTGAATAGGAACAAGAATGGCCAAGTCGATTGATTATTTTTAGCAACTCAACATTCCCTGTTAACGACCCATGGAAGTAGAATATGCTTTGGCGTGTTTACCTGGCCGGAGCTAACAGCGTAAATAATGTCTTGGGCTATCGACCAGGAGACCCTGTAGATACGATCCGAATACGTTAACTTTTTACCGCCAATCAAATTATTAAGAAAATCGGTAAGGTTTGTCGGTATATTTAAGTACTCCGAAGACAGTTCTTTGGGATGAGGAGGCCATTTTTGTTCTTGGACAGTATTTTAATGTTTTCTCGAAGTGCTAAATCTGCTCCGCGAGTTAAAGATAGCGATTCCTTCGCTTCCACTCTCGCTTCGTAATTTAACATTAACGAACGTACGACTCTGAGAGCGAGTCAAGCGATAGACAGTCTTGCCGTACATAAATTCTTCTGTTAACGTTAAAATATATTATGGACTCTCCAAACTCAATTACAATTTTTCGGCGCAGGTTATTCTTAGTCGAGTCAGATACTTCATGATCAGCAACTCCGTTATTACCCATAGATAATATAATCCTTTTGGTAAGGTCATGCAGAGAATAAATTGGGCTTCTTACGAATATTTCATGGCGTAGATCGTGAAACAGTTCCGCGAAAGCTTTGTTTTCAATACATTTGAATCGATCTGCCTCTTCTGAATCCAGTTGAGCATCTTGATTTTTTGGTTTGCAGCTTGTATAGTATTTGTAACACGACTTATGATAGTGAGCTTCTGCAGCCACTATGTCTCGTGAGGTTATCTCTATAAGTCTTTCATCACATTGTTCTATTGCCGTCTTTCTGAGCGTTTGGTCTGCTCTTAAGTCTACAGACTGTATTAGCGGTTCTCGAGTGTTAGTCCCTTTAATATACTTAGACGTTTTATGACAAAATAAATAGTGTGATGGACCTTGCCTCGAAGAACGTCTCAAATCGTCAACTTCCGCCGAAGTTGATGGGTCTTGATTTAGTTTTTCGAATTTACCTAAAGTTTTTTTAGACGTAAACGTGTGTCTGCAATTGCGATGGTAGTATATCTCGCTAAATAGCGTTGTATCGTCATTAGCTAAGCGAAGAAGCGGTTCAAAGTTCCTAATCTTAGCCACACCACAAAGAGATTTCCATGACCGTTCGTCTTGAGGGCGGGTAAGCTCCTGTGAAGGCGATTCTATATTGCAAAGTACGCGTGTTTCTCTGCGCTGTCCACTTCCTTTTCTATATATTTTTTAACATTATTAAACTTAACTTTTATTAAATATAATATTTATATTTCACAACAAAAGGTTTACTAAAATAATGACCCCAACCTTGGCACATACTATGAGAGACTATCTGCACGTGTAATAGTTTTTCAAAATAATATTAGTTTTGGAAAAAAGAGCTGCGAAACGTTTGTGGTCGTTCCACGCCCTTTGAACTCCTTTTTGTCTCACCTCTCCCCCCCCTATAATTGTCGTAATTTTACCACTACACTCCTCAAATGTCGGATTTTTACTTGTCCAAACCTCCCTTAAAACTGTTTAACTTTGACCCGTCCGTATAGTTTTTCCGCCTTCTCTCTGGAAGGTTTCAGATTGCTTCTCTTTCGTGTCGCTTCCGAAAGCGACATTCTGCCATCCCCCTTTGACTTTTATTATCGTAGCACCACTAATAAGTACACTAGCGACTAGTGAAATACCTTAATTTAAAGATAATTAGATACAGCATACACTGTGTTCGTTAATAAAAATCTAGGTGGCGCTGTTTAGTACTGGGGAAGCCAAACGTAGTTGTATAACGGAGTAAAAATGTGGTTTTTTGAATTTAACAGACAAACTAATCCATTAACGATAAATGTGTAAAAACATAAATTGAAGAATATATTAATATCTGTAATTTACGGTACTGTACGTTGAGCTGCAATATTAGGCGACTGAGATACGACCGTTTGAAGATATGTTTCCGACGCCATCCTTAATGGGGCGCCATTTTTAACAGCTGGGCGTTAGAGGGCGCCGGCAAATGGTTCCTGACTCCTGATACACTACTTTACACAGAAATTATATTTTCCTTTGTTCAGAAGATTTATTGTTGAATGGTCGATTTTAGGCACCTGGCTCACGGACTAAAAGACGTAAGTTCTTGAAATAAACCCTGAGCCTCGCTCCTAATTTTCACATCTGAAGCTCTTTCTGAAATCTCGCTTAGGGCTTTTAAAAAGGCCGGAATTTGAAATCTAACAGCTCTAACCTGGCCACCACCCTCCTACGCATTGTAACCCGGCCACCTGGATAAATGGCTTTAAAAGTGGCTTGATGAATTAGGCCTAAGGTGGTGCCTTGGGTATTAGCCTAGCGGATTATTATTATTATTATTATTGATTGGTGACAAAGTTACGCGTTCGAACGATGATTCAATCGCGCACACAATTTTATCTTCTTCGACACTCGATGACTCAATGAAGTTCTCTTTTAATTATCCGTTAACCCTACAGTTTTCGTTGCTTATAAGTGTGCCAGTACAATTCCTCTTTTCGAAAAATTTTGAAGGCGCAAAGCGCATCCTTCTCGTTATCGGCAATTTCTTCATGCTTTCTTTTCCGTCTTTTCTTTTCTGCGTCGCTCATATACTTTCTTCCCATATATTGCATATTTGAAATGGACATTGGAAACCTGCATTTTTGTTACCTTATCTTTAACTGGATTTTCCAGGAATTTCCCGTTAAATGCTTGAAAGTGTGAAATACCGAGAAACCAGTGGGTGCCCACTGGACCATTCTTCCCAATCCAATGCTCAGGGTACTCGGTGTTGAGGTATTGCACCACATGTCGTTCCTGGTGAGGAAGTGCACCGTAATGCAAGAACCAAAGGCATGACAGGTCGACTAAAGGGACATCTTCCAATGCTTCCGCTACTTCATTTCGTAGAAAGTGCAAAGTAACTCACCCCGTTAAACCGATTCGGAAGAAAAAATGTCCCAATGACGCGATCTCCTAGTAGACCTGCCCAGGAGTTTAAGCGGAATTGTACTTGATTGTGATGTGGAAATCCCCAGTGTGGATTTACATCCATCCAGATATGGTTATTCTGGTGGTTAAATGGGCCGTCCCTTCCAAAGGAACACTCGTCGAACGCCAGGATGAATCGGAGGAAATCTTCGTTGGCATCCGCCATGGTACTGAACCAGTTACCAAAATCCAACCAAAGGCGCTGATCACCATCGTGAAGTGCTTGGTAGAGCGTGGCACGAAATGGGTGAAATTTCTGGTGGTTAAGGTCACTCCAGACATAATATTTTGACTAGTAAAAATCGGAGCATGCCATTCTTATTCGCGACCGAAAACTATGAATACGCCCTCATTCGGCAGCAGACGGAAGCAGTAACAGGTCGCGCAATAGCAGACGGTACTAACAATCAAAGTTTTAAATCGTGCTGAAATATATAAAAATATATAATATTTTCCTCAGAAGTTACTAGTTTTATTATTAGAATACAACACAGAACGTCATAGACCCCAGATTTTCGGCTCTAGCATACGCTACACACACAAGAAGTGGCTGGAAAACTAAGGCACCGCATCGCCACCTAGAGCTGTTTCGGTCGCGAATACTTGCTCGAGGGTAAGCGCCAAACTAGGCGATGACTGTGTCTTCCATTTTAGTGTTATGACGTCCAGGTCCGCGGAATCTGGGATTCGCATTGCCGTCTTCTTCGAAGTCAGTCCTTATAAAATTGCACTTGTTCTAACACTTAGTTTTCAAAGTAAAACAATGATTTGGCTCAAAACATTTTCGTTTTCACAGACAATCATTACAATAACATGAGGCTTAAAAACATCTGGGTAGTACCAACTTATTATTTTTCATGACCTATTATTTCAGTGACAAAATGTACGATTTTGACCATTCCTACTCCATTAAAGGTTTTCGAGTATGCTCTACAACTTACTTTGAAACTTTTCGTCTAGCACCTAGCGTTCAAAAACTACAAATTCTAAAACCGTGAAAAATTACACGATTTTTCTGAATTTCACAAATAACAACGATCGCCACTGACAGAGTACACACTGAAAATTTCACATTTCTGGAAGGTATAGTTTTTGAGAAAAATGCCTGGGCCGATCAAATGAAGACACCCTGTCTAGGTATACACTTGAAATGTCTAAGGAAGATTTTTTACGGCCGTGATGAAGCTTGTAGAAACGGGCGTGTCTTAAAGCGGGAAAACTCACGAGAAAAACTCTCACGCCTCGCTACCCTAATTCCACGAAAACTCGTCATTAAGCGTAGTCATGGTTATTATATTCTTAGCTTACCTGACTACATGTATCTTTTTTATAACCATAAAAATACCTGAAATAATAATAATAAAGGACTCTCATAAATTCCGCTCCTCTGTAACTGACCACTTAATTGTCACCCCGTAATTCCTACACTGAGCTGTTCTTTTCTCTTAAATATTCTTGCCTTTTGTACGGTATGTAAATGTTTTTTTGTATTATTATTAATATTATTTCTTTTTGTACTTTGTATATTCGTTTCATGCGTGTGATTCTTCTCTGTAAGGGCCTGCGCAAAAGCCGTTTCGGCTTGGTAGGCAAAGTTCCTATTAGTGAAATAAATAAATAAATAACTTCAAAATATTAAGTACGATAACAAATTGAGGTTTTTCCATTGTTTTATAACACTTTTTTTCCGCGGGAAGATCGCCTATTTGTTACCATGACGACGCATTCATTTCGCGTCAAAACTCGAGCTAATTAATTTGAAATGTCGTGTTACGTCTTACACTTGACGTAGTTAAAGGGGCTCCAAAGTTGAAATTTCGGTGGCAAAATCTGTGTAAAGTCAGTAAAGTGCGAAATTTACGGTTGACTCTGCCCGCCTCTGCCAAGGCCGAGTGAGGGGTAGGGGGGGGGGAATGAAATGCATGCTCAATTTTCTTTTTTTGCCACCGAACTTTGGAGCCCCTTTAAGCCCCACCTTTTTCTCTACGCGCTTTCGTATCACCGTCTCAATGGAACCTTACTCATTCCAAGTGTATACCTCTATAGTTTCCTGATATCACACATTACTGGCGGTAGTCTCTCTTTGAGTCCTGATTGGTTGATATTGGTCGATCGTCTTCCACGGCTGTTTGGCTATTTCCTAGTTACGCGGCAGCATTCTAGGTACCTATGAGATTTCTATGGTTATAGCTTTGGATTTCAGTGCTGCCAACTGGTTTTTAAACTTCATGTAATATTTACGCTAAGCATACCCATTTCAGTCCGAAAATTTAGTGCTACTCTATTGTCACAGTAATTATATAAACAAAAATGGTGTTTTCTGCAATTTCATAATGTTGGGAATTTCGAATTTTTAAAATAGTTAAATGTCTTTTTAATATTATGGGAGCCAAGGATTCTAAACCTTGCTGTATAAGTTATGAAGATG
The DNA here is from genome assembly GCF_980474605.1 of Leiobunum rupestre. Lineage (NCBI taxonomy): Eukaryota > Metazoa > Arthropoda > Arachnida > Opiliones > Sclerosomatidae > Leiobunum > Leiobunum rupestre. Next base: position 76,662,426 of record NC_143385.1, read on the forward strand.
CTCTTAAAAGAGGTTGTGTATTTATTTAATTCTTTCTTCGATTCTCATTTCTAGTTTGTTGTTACTCTAAGGATTTGTTCAAGGTTTATAGAGCTGTCATGTGCTATTTAATCTCAGGTTTATTTCCTCTAACCTGCTTGATATTCTCAAAATAGTTGAAGGTTTCCTAACCTTTTTTAAGGTTCAATTCAGTGTATTTTGCGTTCTTATGCTTGTTTTTTTTGAGTCTCACACTTTTTTAGGGTTCAGTAATAATATATGTAAAGTAACAGAGTATGGAGACCATGGTGTTACTATATCCACGGGCTTAAACTTTCATAGCCATAGTACTTCTTAGTGTGTTATACTTTTATATTCATGCTCTCGAATGTAAGTGTTCAATGAGAATTGATTAGATGGTGTTCAAATGTTGCTAGACATGCCACTAGCCATACACACCTAGGTTGAGTCATTCTGTGATGTCCCAAGCAAGAGAAACAAGAATTGGAACATTTTCAATGGAAATTGGGAGGGGAGATATTCCTTCACCCGGTTTGTGACATGGAGTGTGGGTGCATTAAAAGAGATTTTTCTAGGCTACAAGTTTGCGCTGAAGATAGCTAAAACAAAGTTGAAGGCGTGAAAAGAACAGTAATATGTCTAAAACAATGATTTACTTCTGAAAATTGTATAGTTTATGTAAAATATATTGGATTGGTATATCCCAAGTTAGTCAATTTCGTAGAGTATAATATTAACATTAATATAAATGGGTCTCTGATTTGACTTGAATAAAATTTAAATTAATGAGGCTCAAATATGTATTTTATTTTCTGCATTTTAATATTTAAGCCATATTTAGTTACAGAAGAAAGCATAAATAATTGTTATTTGAAGGCATTAATTTGCAGCAAGGGCACTTTTTAATGCACTGAATTCAGTTTGAACTTTATTTTTGAACAATGAAATAACTGATTCATGCCTGGGGTCATTTATATCCCATGGGGTACGCATGAGCCAGATGTTTCTGAATGCTCTTCTGATGGATAAATACATTTCAGGACTTCATTAGGTAATTTAACCTAGAGCTGAATTGTCTTAACAGTTTCCACATTTGTCATAACTTTTATTTGAAAAAAAAAATGTTGTATGCAAACTTAATATTTGGCTTCATATAAAACATTTATTCCCAATTCTGGTTTAAAAAATGGTTTTGCTTTCTCGTACCATCATAGGCCTAGCTAAGCGTTGCGTTGAAATGATGGCCATTACATAATTTTACGTTGCAGTTCACAAGGCGAAATAGACATTTTTTGCTTCACCCTCAAAATTCAAATGATTCTTTTGCCCTTTAATTTCTGTACCTTAGCAACTGAAACATGCTATACACTTACAAGCAGGCTACCAATTCTTAAGATTATAAATAAATTCAGATAATTTCTTTATTCATTTATGTTCATTAGATTTCACTTTCCTGTTATGAATTTTTGTGATAAAAATACCTATAGAAAATTGTTTTTGCAAACCCCAGCATAATATACAAACTATCAAAATTTTTTTCAATTTAGTAACTGATGCTGAATTACGACGTCTGCGAGACGCCTTCAAGAGGGCCTCTAATCTTAGTGGTGTTATTACAAAACAAGCTTTCATTAAAGAAGTTCTTGGAGAATTTGTTCCCAATAAATTATCTGAGGTAATTTTCTTACCTGTGCAATTTAAATGGGTATTTGTTCAAATTTCTGATAAATCAAGATTTTGTACATAAAATCATCAATTCACATCATGTACACCAGATAATTAAGTAATAAGATTTCCAACAGTTAAGTCGGGAAAACTCCCATTTTTTTAGCAAAAATTAGATAAATTTATTATGAGCATTCAGAAAGAGTGCCCCAAAGAGTATAAATGTACACAAGTAAATGTTTCTGGCTAAAGATTTGCCTTTATTATTTATAGGTAATAATATGGCACCAGTTTAGTTTTAATGTCAATCATAAAATAAGCATACCACTTCACGAAGAGATGGATTGAGTTATGACATGGAGAGTAACGTTAGGTAGTTTTTCCAACAAAAGATAAAACCTTATTTTTTTATTGAGGTTATCTTAAAACATCAGGGAAATCAATTTGCCAATAGTTGTACGAACCCTGAAAAAATATTCAGCTTTATTCAGATTGAGAAATTTCCAAGCTGTTGGTCTAGTGGATGTGAAATAAATAAGCTATGGTGTAATGTTTTTAATTAACCCTTAACATTTTCAATTGATATAGAGCCATGTAGAGGCCAACGCGACAACTGCTCAATTTTTATCTGCTAAACTGATGATTTTCTATTATATTATCTTCTCACGTTGGCCGCTATGTGGCTCTTTGTAAACTTTAAAGGCCAATTATGTAATTTTTAACGTTTTTGTTTATGAGTTTGTCTGTGTTCTTTTTCAGCATATATTTCAAGCATGTGGTGGCACCAATAAGGGCATAGCATTCAAAGATCTGCTTTGTGGCCTTGTTCTTCTCACAAGTGGATATAAAGAAGAAAAAATTAAATGTTAGTATATATTTTAAATCACTTTTTCTTGTGTGGTTTTGTTTTCAGAATCAAGCATGATAATATTAAACTTTCCTTTAACTTTTACTTTGTTCAGTGCCACTATTAAACAAACAAGGCAAATGTTTTGAACAATTATTTGATGAAATAAACTGTGAACAGATCCCTCTACATTTGTGGCTGTAGGGTAGATAAAATAGGCTCATTAATTTTTTCTTTCTTAAAAATGCCATGTTATTAGTGTTTGTACGGGGTAAAAATAAAGCTTTGTTTGGGGAAGGGTTAGCCCACAAAAATATAATGTCGGGCTCGGGGTTAGCCTATAAAAACCGTAAAGTGCCTTATTTTTGGTATTGTAGGTATTTAAAATGAAACAGAATTATTATTTATATGCAACACTACATTTATACAATAAACCAAGAGATGTTTAGTCGAGGCGTGCTTAACTGGCAGGTATTTTTTTCCCCTTTATTATTATTATTATTGAAAGGGGTGCCAAGCCGTGCACTTCGACCTTGGGTCCATTGTGCAACCCCCAACCTGTGACTTTAGGTAAAAAGTCCTATTTCCGACACAAAGTTAAGAATCTGTTTGGCCGGTATGTTGTAGAAGTCATGCGTCTCCAACCGATGCATACCAAGATGCTCAAACCTTTGAGCCGCATAATAGTCACAGCTACAAAGAATGTGAGAGGCAGTTTCCTCCTCCGCTAGACAATTAGCCCTACAAATTGGGTCATCACTGACACCAATAAGATTTAGTTGTCTGTTAAGTTGGTAATGGCCTGTTAGTAGGCCAGTTACCAACCTTATATTCGTCTTACAGAGCGAGAGTAGCTCTTTTGCTCTCTGCCTGGACGGGCCAGGGATAAACTCCTTGGCCTGCATTTGACCAACCATCTCAACCCAAAGCTTGAGTTGACGATCCGACGTATACTTGGAGACTAGGCTGTGTACCAGGCCACGGGGGATGGGTAGAATAGCTTCTGGCCCACTAAACCCAGCTCTTGCACCCTCCCGGGCCAAGGCGTCAGCCTTTTCATTCCTGTGATGCCCTTTATGACCAGGTATCCAATAAAGTTCCAAGATCAGAAAGAAGATCTAAGCAGCTAAGAACCAGTTTAGAAGTGATACTATACTGGTTATGAGCTTTAAGAGCGGCCTGACTATCCGTGTAGATTTGGATAACGTTCCCACGATGCTTCTTTTCCAGACAATAGTTGGCATAGAAGCAGATAGCAGAAATTTCTGCTTGGAAAACTGTAGCGTATTCCCCTAGGCTTTCGTAAAAACCATAGTTATTATTAAGGCAGTACATCCCCGCGCCTGTACTAGAATTGGTCTTAGACCCGTTGGTAAACCAGACCACCTCACCTCTGGCACCAAGGGTAATATTAGCCCAATCCGTGCGGCTTGGGAAGTTAACCTCAAAGGGCTTGCTAACGTGTAATTTAGCAGCCGAGATGTCAGAACCCATCTTAAGTTCGGGTAAATGACTAGAAATATCATGATAGAGTTTGGTGTGACTATTTACCCAATTATTAGCCTTCAACCATCCATTTTGGTTAAGCCTATAGGCACCAAAAGCAGCAGCTTCCTCTATTAAAAGATGCAGAGGAATAATGTTCAGGAGAACTTCTAGAGAAGCACTTGGGGCTGTTCTCCTAGCTCCAGTAATGCCAATACAGGCTAACCTTTGCAGGGTGCGCAGTTCAGACTGCATGGTTTTTAAAGTAACCCTTGGTAAACCAGACACAGCTGCGTAGGACAGAATGGGTCTGATGATCATAGTATACAGCCAGTATACAACTCTGGGCCCCATGATTTACTGACTGTACTCCTAATCCTCCAAAATAACATTTTGCCCTTCTTGATAATATAATCAAGATGTGGTTTCCATGTTAATTTGCTGTCAAGGATGACACCGAGGTATTTCACCTCAGTGCTTTCCACTAAGTTAGTTTCAAATAAGGAAATACCATTTAACAATCCCTGGATCCTTTTACGAGTAAATGGGACCAGGACCGTCTTACTATAATTAAATGTGAGGTTGACCTCTTTGCACCAGCACTCGACTGATGCCAGAGCCCTTCTCATTACATCCTTTACTGTCGTTGAGAATTTTTCAGTGAAAATGATGGCAATATCATCAGCGTAACCGAAACAGCGATATCCCCCCCCTATTCAGCCTCCGCATTAGATCGTCCACCACCAGACACCACAAAAGGGGTGAGAGAACCCTCCCTGAGTGCGGCCATGGCTGGTGGAGACCATAAGGGAGTCACCAAGCAGGGAGGACATCACCTTCTGGCAGGGTTGTTGATTTTTTAAAAAAAAATCAAAATCATCGATTTTTTTTTATTTTAATCAGATTTTTTTTATTTTAATCGATTTTTTTTTATTAATTTTTGGTTTTTGTCACTTATTAAAAGCAATATATAAGCTTATTGATATAATTATTATTTTTGTATAAATAATATTCAATAGTAGACAGTTTTATCATGTCAAAAAATATTTATTCCAAGAAATAAGTATATTTGTATCACAGGAGTAACCTTGAAGTAAAACTAAACAGTGTGAGAAAAAATTAAATGCCTGGGGTGTTAGTGGCCCTGGTGAAAACTTAATTAATTCAAAGTTTTTCCCTTCAAGATTTATAGTTCTTTATTTAACACTCCAAAATTTTGAAATACCCATAATAACTAACCTATTAAGCCTATGCCCTAGCACATATTGTCAAGAGTAGATAATTTGACCATAAATTATGAAAGCCTGATTTTGAAGGTTAAAAATGGTAAGTGGCCAGTGGCCAGTTTTTTATTTAAACTACCTAGGCTCTACTGGCCACAGGTCCAGTTTAAAACAATTCGTTATTTCTCAGCCTCCGAGAGTCCATTATTTTCTAAAAACCAAAAATGAGGTTGGGAAGGGATCGTGGTAGTGATAGGTAATAGTGTAATATAATGACAAAACAGGTCTAAAATATAATAATTCAATAGTAAATCTCTCATTTATGGAAAGTTAATACCTTTTAAACAATCTTTTATAGGAACAGATTTAAATCAACGATTTAAAAAAAAAATCATTTGATTAAAATCGCGATTTAAATCGCTGATTTAAATCAACTTGATTTTAATCAAACAACCCTGCCTTCTGGTCAGTGAACATGGATTTGATCCAAAGACAGTGTGTCATTGATACCAAACTTCTTAGCAGCCTTCATAATGACTGAGCTAGAGACCTTATCAAAGGCACCTTCGATATCAAGAAAAACCGCTAACGCTATTTCCTTTGAAATCAATTGCCTTTTCGAGGCAGTTGCTTATGCAATGAAGGGCGGTCTCAGTAGACCTGCCTTTCTGATAAGCAAACTGTGTGGAGGAGAGAGGATTTTTAGAGATAACCTATTCTCTAATATAGCTGTACACCAACTTTTCCAAAATTTTTAAGAGAAAAGAGATTAGACTAATTGGTCTAAACGCCTTAGCCTCAAGGTAATTTGACTTACCAGACTTGGGTATGAATATGGCCCGAGACAGTTTCCAAGTGCTTGGTATATCCCCTAAGGCAATACAAGCCCTATAGATCCTTAACAGCAAAGGGCAGAGAGAATCAATGCCCTCTTGCAACAAAATGGGAAAGATCTCATCAGGTCCTGGTGACTTATAGGGCTTAAATGATTTTATAGCCCATATGAGGCTAGAGTGCATGACAACCTTATTTGCCACTGCCCAATCTTCCCTTTTGGTACGTTTGATCCTTAAAGCAGTGTCACAGTTATCTGTGACTCTGGAGTCTAGAAAGTGCACATATAACATATGAGTTTGTGTCCTTGCTAGGGATGCACCGATATATCGGCTAATTTTTCAAATATCGGTATCGGCCAATATCGGCATCGGCAAATATCGGCTTAAGCGAGGCTGATATTAGCCGATACTTCTGGTATTAGAAAAATATTTTCAGGAAAAACTTTAAAAAAAGGCGATACTCAACTAACTAATTAATGGAAAAAATTTATTGCCACAACCTTACATTTCCTTTTAAAAAGGCCAGTTGATCGCTGTTGTAGGAAATAATTATTCCATATATCATATAATTTTTTAACAGGTGGTTACGAGAGTAAACAAAAAAGCATAATATTGTGATAGGTAACTTTGTTAATATCGGCCGATATTATCGGCCACGATTAGCCGATATATCAGCTGTACCCATATCGGTGCATCCCTAGTCCTTGCCAAAAGTAGAGAAACTACCATCTTTCAACTTAATAGTGTCAAGATGTTTAGTATTATCATGTGCCATAATTTTCATTAACTTGGCTGAACTGGGAACATCTGATATGTTCTCACAGAAGTTTCTCCACGAAGCTTGTGGGGGATTCATGGCAATTAGTAAATAATCTAGACTTCTTGAAATGAAATATAATTAAATTTAATGAAGACAAAAAGTTAGAATATCAAAATATACATCTCTCTCTCTCACAAAATCGTATTCCATTGGGAAAAAAGGGGCAACTCCGAGAGGGAGGATTGTCTTCCATTGACCAAGGTACTCCCTCCCGGAGTACTCCCAGCTGCCCGAACTCAAGAGTCAGAGGGAACCAAAATAGTGCTCCAAAAACGTTTCGTATTTCATTGGGAGTTACCAAGACATTGAAGCGAATGTGTCCATGATCCGACAGAGATGGTTCATTGGACACATGCGAGTCAGTAATTGCTTCTGCAACATTTTCTGTACACAGTGTAAGATCAATGGCCTCACTTCTGTTAATTGTAACAAAAGTTGGTTCATTGTTCCTGTTGAGAATATTAAGCTTAGTGCTAACTAGATGTTACCACAAGCTCATTTCCACGCTTATACTCTTGCGTATCAACACACAGGCTCTGGGCATAGTAGAGTTATAATCAAAGAATATATTACCTGCAGACCAAGTATCCTGCCACTGACAACCCAAGGCTCCTGAATAAGTGCAACATCAAAGCACTCCTTTGCAAACCTTCTGCAGAGTCTGCAGAGGCTGCCTTGCAGTGATGCAAATTAATTTGCAACACCTTCATCCTCGTCTTAGGTAGGGAGTACTTGGTTTCCAGTCAGGTCTGCCGAGCTGTACCCAATGGTAGGTGTGAAAATCACACCACTTCCACTGGCCCTATCAGGGGCCTCAGGTGGTTCCCTCGTACCATCTTCCAGAAGAACTTCCTCTTTGATCTTATCAATGTCGGATAAGCCAATGGATTTTAGGTCCTTCAAAAGAGTTTCCTCTTCTAGTCCCCGCAACCCACAGTCTCACCTTCCATTTCTGAGTCCTCCGAGGCTTTTGTTCCTGGCACATTTCCAGATACAGGGCTAGCCCCGCCTTTGTGGGTTTTTGGGATCATCAGGCTAGGATCATGGAGTATCTTAAAGATACCCCTGTCTAGGGCTGTTTCTGCCCGATGCCCAGCTTCCTTGATGACCTTCGTTATATTTTTCCAACACTGCGTGTTAAGCGCACTGTTGAAGGTGCGTAACCTTTTTAGAAGGATTTTAGCGTCCTTCGTGTATATGTCCTTGGTGCGGAAGGTGACCTTGAACGGTTTTGGTAGGTCGCTGTATAGCCACTCTTACTCTTGAAGGTTGGGTAACGTGCCTTCGGAGGCCTTAGAGCGAACTATACAATAATTATCCTATTCTAATAAGATACTAGTATTTCTTAGAAAAACTACAACTGACTAGCAGGCTAGCTGGGAGTTAACCACTCCCATACTAACTAATGACTCTACAGCTCTGCTTTAATGACTCTTAATGCCCCTATCTCACTCTCTGCTACCTCCTTTTATACTAACTCCCACACTGGCGCCGCCACCGGTGCCCTTGGGAATTAGGCCTGATAAGATAAGGGTTTGCCTGTTTGGCCTACTAGCAATATGGCTGCCACTGACCAAGTTGGCTACAGCTGGCCTTCATTACTGATAGCCCCGCCCCCTCAAGAACCTGTTCGTTCTGGTTGAAAGCACTACTCAACCAGTCCGCTGTAGGTTCATCCTTACAAAGGTAAATGTTAGTAACTCATTTCTAAGTCTCCAATATTTTTAGAAAGGATAGCTTATGTCTAGCCCTAAGTTGGCCGTACTATTGAGCTGGCAGTCTTGTTGGAGTCTTCTGCCAGAAAATGTTACTCTCACTTTTCTCTTTGAGATCGTTAAGACAGTGTCTCTTTATCTAATTAACTAAATTATTTAACTTTTGTACATAGCATTAACGAATTAAATGCTCAATATTAATGATCCAGATCGTATTTATTCAACAGTAGAGAACGGCACCACCATTCAGCTCAAAGTTCCAGAAACTTGGTAGAGGGTCACCCGAAGGTATCCCATCTATACACTCCAGAACATTACACTGAATGGTGCCCTTTTCTTCTACTACCGAAATTGCACTCACTGGAAAGCCATCTTTGACAATGACCATCTTAACTGAGTGTAGAACCTCGCTAAAGGTCTGGTCCATAGACTAAATATGCTTATAGACTGGAGGGTTAACGTTATAAAACTGTTAAAAACTCGGAACGGTGACCTCTAGCGGCTGGTCTCTAAACTAGGTTTCAACCCCCATTTTACCCCTCCACCGCTGCTATTACATACCCGCTTTAGGGCGCGAAATATTTGCTACTTTGAATGGGTAATTGTAAGTAAAACCTTTTTTGAAACTTTGATTAGAATTATAAAATTAATATTTAGATCTTAAAAATTATTTTTGCCGTTGTTAATGTAAGAAAAACCTTTTTTGAAACTTTGATTAGTTTTAAAAATTAATATTTATGTGCTAAAAATATTTTTGGTTATAGAAAATGGTTTTAATGTACTTGTACATTGTATTGGAAAACACTGATTTTCAATCAGCGAAAAATTACCTACATTTTGGTTTGTTGAAAATGTTTTTATTACAATTAGAAAATTAATATTTGTCTTAATAACTATTCGTTTTTATAAAAAAAAATACCTCTAAGCTTAACAAGCATGATTATACTATTTTTATATATAGTCCAAATTTTTTTGTCAAAACATTATAACAGAACTAATTTTTATGCAAATCAACAGGTTTGAAAAAATCGACAATGAGAAATTATTACAATATCTTGCTTTCTTCTTAAAAAACACCAGTTTCCAAAAAGAACACAGATATTAATTTTAAAGGGATGATGTATATAACATTTTTATTCATAGGAAAAAATGATTTTGGTGGTTTCACATTATCCTCTAAAACAGTAGTGCAATGTTCACATAAAATAATGCAATTAGCGAAACTAGGATGTTTCAGTGTCTATATTATTCATATACCAAAATTAGCAAGGTAAATGTTGTAGTTTCAATAATTTCTTGGACGGTTTTGTTTGTATGATAGGTACTTGCCCATTTGCTATCCTTTTTTGTTTTGCTTTGTAAGCTTTTTCTTCTTTCTCTATTATTATTGCTTCATTAACAAATTTAACAGCATAAAAAAGCCTCATTTTACAGTAAGCACGAATAAGCATTTCTTTATATTCTTCACATATATTTTCATCTTCAAAATTGCACTTTGATACGATGTTTTTTAGTATATTTGGTTTGTGCATTGATGTGTTAAATTCTAGAATGAATACCTTTTCACACCTCAACATAAATTGTAACACTGCATCTGAGGGAGATGTTAAACTACCAAAATCACCTTTAGAATGAGAATAGGCTTTCATATGGGTAAAAATCTGATATTGAGTTTCCATTATTTGCGATTCATGGATAAATTTGCATATTTCTTTATGACAAGCGTTGTGTTTTTTAGAAATTTTTTTCATTGAACTACCAACGATGTATGAAAGGCAATTTAAGTCTATATTCGATCCAAAACTTTCACAAATTTTTTCTGCATCAGAAGTGTCTAAAATATTTAAGCCAATTTTTCGTTGCGCTGTTGCATATTCAATTCCTTCTTTTCGGAAATTTTCTGATTCAAGATTTTTTATGGTGCTTAGCTTTAAAAGAGTTACACCATCATCCATTTCACAATTCTGGTTGTTACTTTTAGTTACAAATGACATGGCCACTAAATTTTTGAAATGACTTCTAAATTTGGAGGGTGTTGGGTTTTGATTATTTCCACCTCTTTGACGAAGTGCCGAGAAGAAATTTTCTAAGGTGTCTTGGTTCAATCTTCTAGTGAAGAAAAACTGGACATTTTCAGACTTCAAATCTTGCCACAACTGCTCTATTGCATTAATTGTGTGGATCCAACCTTCCACACAATATATTTTTACATTTGGTGGAAGTCGAAATTTAATACTTTCGAGCATTTTCTTGCCTGATTGTAAAACATCCAAATGTTTAGACGCTTCTCGGAATGGTCCAAGTAGAACCTTTTTACTTTTGAATTTACTTGCATTACAAGCATCAAAAAGTTGATCAACTTCTTCAATAAAATCTGCAGTGTACACAGAATTGGCATCCAGTTCTCCCAAACTTGCGTACGTCAACATGCCAGCAGAAACAGAATGGCTAAGGAGCTTAGCAACATCCTTGACACGCATTTTTGAATAACTGTTTGGGTGGATCATTTTTTTCTTTAGTTTGGGAGCAAGTCTAATGGGTTTGGTGCTGTCTTTTTTAAAAAATTGTTCAACGTAATGAAAATGAATTGAATGTCCTTTGTAGTCTATTACATATTTCCTGAAATTGTTTCTCAAGCTTTTGAGTAAATGCAGAACATCATACATGAAAAATATTTTTTTAGTGTTGTGGAAAAAAAAAGGATGGTTTTTGGAAACATTAAATTGGTTATATAAAGAGCGGCTCGTTGAGCCTTGATCACAAATAATAACTCTAACATTTAGGCCAATTTCTTGTAGTTTTGTCAGGGTCTGAAGTAATAATTGCTTTAATTCTTTAGCATTCATGGTTCCTCTTGAAAAAGCGTAGGAAACTGGCTGCTTCCACTGTTTAAATAAACCATGAACCATAATGACAAGTGCTTCATTTGCAATTACTTTTTCCACCTTTGTTCCTGACGTGACAAAGCCCTCAATTTCATCATCTGTCTGATTATAAGAAATAGCTTGTAAAAGTGACATTTCGTCAAAAGTTACAATGCAATTTTTATCTCGTTCATCAACATTTTCCAGTTTTTTCTTCAAACTTTCAAACAATATATCATTTATTCCAGGTTGAAGCTTAATGGCAGACATCCAGTTTCTTAACGTGCGTGGATCTGGTAGATAAAATAATTTTCTTATTAACCGATACGCTTTGGGACTTTGATGATAAATTGACAAAGCTATTTCTTTGTCTTTATCTTGAATCCATCTTCTGCCAGTGGAATTTTTTGTTGATAGCCGTAACTGAGTTTCAAAAAAAGAAACTTGGTCATCATTAAGAAAATCTCTTGCAATTTGCACTATTTTTGATATTTTATCTTGAGGTGTTCTTGGTTTTAGGGTTTTCAACTCATTTATTCGTTTTTTATACCGGCTAATTATAGAAGATTTGACCCTTAACTTCTTTTTCAATATTTTCCTTCGTGGTGTTTCTGCAAATGGAGTTCTCCTTATGCTGATTGCCAAATTTTTTACTTTTTCAGTTTCATTGTTGACGGGGGATTCTGCTCTGCAAATTAGGTTATCTGCATTATCACTACTCGTTTCGAAAAGTTTCACCAAGTCTGGGGGCTTTTCACCCAAAGAGTTTAATTCTTCAAGATTTGCTTCCAAAAAAAAAGTTTTAGATGTTTCTTCATAGCCATGGGCTAATAAATATTCATTCACCATGAAATTAATTTCTAATTTTGTATTAGCTTTTGAAGTTTCTTCGTCAAACTTAAGCTTCTTTCGTGACGTTCCGTTTTCCAAGCTAAAATGTTTTCTTTTTTTAGGAGTTGGAGTCACTACAGTGTTGTTCACTACAAGTGTTTGTTCATTTTGTGCGTCTTCAATATTCACTTTATTTTGTTGAATTTCTTTCATTACTGTTGGTGATGAAGGAACAGCACTCCAAATCAACTTTTTCTTTTCCTTATTCATGAATTCTGGAGATTTAAAGTGTGAGGAGCATAGTCGTAGATTATTGTAGCAATATGTGGGATTTTTGGTTTTCAAATCTTCTCTCTGAGAGTAATTAATCCATTGACCACACCTGTCAATATAATGGAAATATTTGTAATAATTACAGAAAAAATTACAGTAACAGGTGCTTTCACTGCTTTTCTAATACGTACCTATCAGGATCTTTGGGAAATCTGAAAAAGGAAAGGTCACACTCTTTTCTTTGTGCATTCTTGCAGGTTGCTTTAGCACAATATTTGGTTCCAGTTGTGCGATCTAGCTTTTTCTCCATTCCAATTATCTTTAATAAAATAAATGGAATTAGGAAGTCACCATATCCGTTAAACTATCAAAAAGAAAAATGTATAAGCAATTGTGGCCCAGAGATTTCAATTGAGAAGCCATGATATCCAAAAAACTATAAAATTTAAATTTAAGCAAATACAAAATATTTTAAGAACATCTGAAGTATTTATACCTTTTTGGAATCCAATTTAAAATTTCAAAAGTTAAAAATTGAGTTTTTTTAGTTCTTTAAAATAACTCTAACTTGAGACATTTCAAAATAGAATTAGGAAGTCACCATATTCGTTAAACTATCAAAAAGAAAAATGTATTAGAAATTAGCCACCAATGAAATACAAAAACAAAAAGATTATAAGTATTTTTAAGCAATTGTGGCCCAGAGATTTCAATTGAGAAGCCATGATATCCAAAAAACTATAAAATTTTAATTTAAGCAAATACAAAATATTTTAAGAACATCTGAAGTATTTATACCTTTTTGGAATCCAATTTAAAATTTCAAAAGTTAAAAATTGAGTTTTTATACCTTCTTCTGGTTCCAATTTTAAATTTCATTATAAACAAGGCTTCACAAAACAGAAGATATCGATAAAACTATGGAAAATAAAATATAAGAAATGTAACAATAAAATTAATTTATAAAATAATTTTAATCAGTCATACCTTTGTCTTCTATCCAGAATTTTATTTTCAAAAGCATAGCACACGTGGTACCAGCGTGGAGCTGTGGAAACAACAACTTAAGCAGACGACACGAATCACATGGCCTGAGGTTTCAAGACCACCCGGTAGAGGGTCTCAAGCCAAGCCGTTAACATTTCACCCGATCCCGGCCTCCAGTCTATAAGCATATTTAGTCTATGGTCTGGTCCTGGGCCTTAGACTTCTTAGAGGCCTGAGACTGGGAATCTGGGGAGTCGTGCTCCCTAGATCTTTTATTTGAGGCGGAGTAACTGCCCTCATTGGGTTTGTTCTCCAACCTCTTCATTTTCCTGCGGTGCGGATTCCGCGTTTGCTTTTTACCTGGAGTTTTGTCCCCAATGGACCCTTGCTCAATCACTCGGGTCACAAGGCATACTTAAAAATAACATAAATCATCGGCAAAATTGAACTACAGCGACCTCATATTTTTTGTTTTTTTTTGGTGGAGAATATAGCACTTGACGCGTAGATTACGAAGTGATTTTTTTTTGGGCCGCAAATGATAATTTTTTAATTAACTTAATTTTAAAAAAGTAGTAATTTTAGGGGATTAGTAACGTTCTTCTTAAAATTTTTCCGTCGTGTATCCGCCGACACCACTTTTTAGGTGCGCACCAGCCCCATTCTGAGCATTGACAGTGGGCCTTCTGTAATCGTACCTAGTGGCATCGTAATTAGTGAAATCGTGTCAACTTAAATAGTAACAAAAATGAGAACAGGTTTGAAATATACTTTAAAATTCCCCGTATTGGCGGCTGACGGCGCCGCGCACTCACGACGGAAAGAAATACAACGAAACAAGTGAAAATGCACAAACATTTAAAAAATTTTAAATTAAATTAAAAAATTAAATAATCATTTGCGGCCAAAATAAAAAATATCCTTGGCATCTACGTGACAAGGTCTATCAGGCGCAACCAAAATGAATATGAAATTCAATGAGGCCACTGTAGTTCACTTCACCCTTTAATTTAATTGAAAAGCTTGCACTTTTTTGGGCCTTTTCACGTTTTTGGTTGTTGTTGATAATTTAAAATTAAATACTTGATTGAACTACAGCCTCATGTATTTTTTTTTGGTCCCCAAATTATTTTTTTTTTAATTATCTTAATTTTAAAAAAGTAGTAATTTTAGGGGATTCCCTACAAACTAAGTACAAACTAAAACCCAACGTATTTTTTGGTATGAGTTACCACTCTAAAATTCAAATTGTTTGGCATTCTACTAATTATTTCCAACTATGAAATGGAAAGCAATGAAGCTTTATATTTGGGTATTTTAAACGTAAGTGCTTCATCATTTAATAACAAAATTAAGACGGTTACAAATAATTTGCAACTTACTCTTGTAACTCTTTAATATTGTCAATTTTCCTTCTACTGGTTTGGCGCATCTTTCATTCAATATTTTAAGGGTTGATTTTATAATTATAATCTTTAAAACTACATCCGTGTTTCTTTACATTTGCAGTTATATTTAGTCTGTATGCAAATGAACTAGGAACACACGTAACCAAAGATGAAATGGTTAAATTGGTGCAAGCATCCGATGGTGGATACATATCAGAAGCAGTGGCTGACTGTTTTACTGAAGTAGGTTTCGCCTAATTCAGGCAAACCAATTGTTTTTTGTTTCATTTTGTACAAAATGTTTTGTCATAAATTATTTAGTAGATAATATTTTTTTTATGTATGAGTACTGATATTTTTTTCAGTGTATAATTTCTAGATTTATTCCTTACCAAAAAATAAGTTGGCTAAAAACCACTTAAAAGAACTATTATTTCAACTTGGTTTTAAGTTACCATTTGGGACAAATGCATACTTAAAAATAACTTAAATCATCTTTAACAACCAACTTATTCCAACTAGACCAGAATCAACCCCTTACATTTAACTACTTAAAACCAACTTAAAAATAATTTCAAACTTAAGAAAGAAGTATTTTCCTGCCAACTGAATGACAACTTATTACCCTTTTTACTAGTAACTTGAAATATGCTGACAACTTGAGCCTACTTAACACCAATTTAATATTAATTAATAATTTGTATACAAACTAAAAAAAACTAAAATCCAACTTATTTTTTTAGTGTGGAATATGCCTGTTGTAAAAACTACATTATAACCCTTACCAAAAAATAAGTGGTCTAGGAAATACTTTAAGTTGGTATTTGGAACAAATACCTCCAAATACCAACTTAAAACTAACTAAATACCAACTTAAAAGCTACTTAAAACCAACTTACAAATAATATGTAATTTTCTGACCACTAAAAACCAACTAATTACCAACTTAAAGAAAAAAGTATTTTCCCATCAAATTAATAACTTAATAACAACTTATTACCCCTTTAACTAGTTTATTGAAATATTCTGACCACTTGAGCCTACTTAAAACCAACTTAATGTCAACTTAAATGTGTATACCAACTAAATACCAACTAAAATCCAACTTATTTTTTGGTAAGGGAATATGAACACGAATTAATAATAATAATAAATAGATTTATTAGGAACATTGGAAAAAGTTAACTACAGCAACCTCATCTTGTTTTATATTTTTTTAGGCGGATACGATAGTTTGTCACGTAGATAGCGTGGGTATTTTTTATTTTGTCCGCAAATGATTATTTACTTTTATTAAATTAATTTAATGGAACTTCTTTATTTTTTTTTAAATTTTGTTTTGGTTATTATTTTTGCCGTGTGTCCGCCGACACCAGGCTGTTTTGAAAAATTGCTAAAGAACAGTTTTTGGTGATTGTATATATATTTTTTGGCGCTTAATGGCGCCGCTCGTTAGCTACATTCTCGTGCTGGGGGCGCGCGCCCCAGCCCCATACTAAAAAAAGCGATGGGCCTTCTATAACGCAACCTAGAGGACAGTACCTAGGCATACCCTTCCAAGTATTGTCGGGCGTGTGAAAAATTTGATCGTATATCGCACGGCCAATGGCAAAGTGGGGTACGCGACTGGAATAATTATAGTAATTGTTGGATTAAACTGAACTCAAATATTCAAAATCCTTTAATATGCCGAAAAATGAAGTAAAGTTTCATTAAATAACCAAGAAATTATTCGTAGCGAACAACACGGCTACTGAAACTGCAAGTGTCGGCGAACACACGACAAAAAAATAACAAAAATCGTGAAAAGGCCCAAGTAAGGGAAAAAAATAAAATAAGCGGTTGCGGCCAAAAAAAGGCAACACTGCTAGGTAATTCCCAAAATTTAGAAAACTTGTAATTTATGTAACCGGAATACCACGGGCTGAAAAACACTTGGTGTCGACGATCACACGACGAAAATAATAACAAATAACCTGTAAAAAAACAAAATTTTCAAAATTTTTAAATTAAAATAAAAAATAAAATGATCATTTGCGCCAAAAAAATACCCACGCTATCTACGTGACAAACTCTATTATCTCCGCCTGATATAATTATAAAACAATGCCTAGGGTAAGTTAGGTTTTATACATTAGGGCATCCGTTGCAACAAGATGGAGGTTGCTGTAGTTAACTTCACCCGGAATATCTTTTAAGTAGCTTACAATACTTTTTTACAAAAGAGTCCTAGGTGTACTTCCCTAATCACATTAAATTAACACCAACAATAAAATCAAAGTAAAAATGATAGAATTACGGTCCAGGGACTAAATGCAAGATATTTTTTTGGCCTCTGTTAGGGAGGAATATTTAGGCATTTTTGCAATTAATTTTGAAGCAATATTTAAAACCGTTTGAACTCTATTTAAGTCAGCCTTTTTGGCTGCCCCGTAGAAAATAATCCCGTAGTCAAGTATGGGCCGGATCATAGAATTGAAGATTAATCTTAACGAGTCAGTAGGTAAATAGTTTTGTATAGATATAAGCGCCCATAGTCGGCTTTTGGCTTTGTTGATGATGTATTAAAAATAACATAGAAAGGGTTCGTAGCTTTAACCAGCATTACTTGAACTCAATTTTAGTAT
This sequence comes from Leiobunum rupestre, assembly GCF_980474605.1. Classification (NCBI taxonomy): domain Eukaryota; kingdom Metazoa; phylum Arthropoda; class Arachnida; order Opiliones; family Sclerosomatidae; genus Leiobunum; species Leiobunum rupestre. The sequence continues at coordinate 76,679,987 of NC_143385.1, forward strand.
TAACACTTGCTTTTCTGACTTCACCACCATCTCCAGGGCTTTTAGTGGTGGACCTATATTTCCCAGGCCTAAATTATTATATTTACAAACTGTCTCTCTCACTCCTATGATTGAAGTCAAATCTTTAAATTTTTAACCCTTAATACGTATTTCTTTTGGAGGTTCCAATTCATGGGTTGAGTCAGGTCATGTTTATTCCTATATGGCAGCAAAAATTATTTTTTTCCTGGTCTTCATGGGTATTAGGTTAGCTGAAATAATGTTTATGAAAATTAAAACAATTGCTAAAATTATATTGATGTTTTAACATTGGTTTTCCCACCAAATGTACAAAACTGTTCTTTCACTGTATATACAGAATGACAAAGTTTCTTATGATGAATTCCGTGACTGGTTGTATAATCATCCTGATGCAACCTCCTTGACGAAATGGCTGCTTTTTGAACCTTGCTCAGTGTCTCTCTTTAACGATCTTGAAACTCCAACATTTTACCAAACCCTCGCTGGAGTTACACATTGTATGTATATATTTATGTTCAGTAATGTATTAGTTATTATAGATGTATAATCTTAGACCAAAAATTCTAGATTTTGAAACTTGAGCATTAATTGTCTGGCAATGCAAACTTTTATAAGATCTGGTTCGATTTTTGCTAAATGATAGGTTCAAGCAATTGTTTTAACTCTAATTTTGTTTAGACTACCTGTATAATGGTCTAAGGTTTGTATTGTAAGGATTTCTATTAAGATAAATATTTTGTATAAATAATAGCAATAACATCCTATGAAATGTCGTTCATAAGGATAATTCCCCTTGATCTCTGATACGTACGAATAAGTTGGCATATTTTTTTACTGCTCTAGGCGGCTCCTTTTCAATTAGCATTTTGAATATAGTGTTTGTTTTGTAACTGTTAAAGAGTAACGGCAAAGTAGTAAAGTAATTATTAACATTTATAAAATCTTTATATATGGCCTTAATTACGTATTATAATAATTTGTTTTTCTGGGATTCATTTTGTTGTATATATGTGATGTATCAAACTTTGTTCTGATGAAGTTTTTTTTAAGACTGAAGAAATAATTATTTTTAGAAATTGCAAATCATTAAATAATACCCAAGGGGTAGTTTCTTTCATGTTTGGTAAATTCTACTTTAGAACGTAGGTGTATGTTAATTTAATTGATTTTGTTGCTCTTGTGTGCATTTCTCTTAAGTGGTAAATATTTTTCTAGTGGAGGAATCTGACATAATGGAATTGGAAAAACGTTACTGGTGTCTTAAGTCTCAATCACGGACAGGAAGGTTTGATTTGGAAACATTAGCTCCACTTATATCACCACCTTTTCCTTTGGCACTGTGTGAAGGTGAATTTAACTTTTTATATTTTTAATAAAAGTTTAAAACTTGTAGCTTCTGAAATCCTAAAATAGAGACAGCTGTAGCCTGTAGGCAACACAGCAGTCGCAACCCCTGCCCGTTTATCACCCACTTTGGTGATGTGGGACAAATTTGGTCTAACCTTTTTATAATTGATATTTTGCTTAGTCTATCTTCACCCGAAAATTATAATCTCCTATATGATAGCTTTGGCACTTAGAAAACTTAATACCATTGTAAAAATAAGCTTGTGGTGTCTAAGGCCTCTGGCTGACACCATTTGTTCTTTTTTTTTAAATTCAGCTTATGGTGTTAAACAAATAAGTAAAAATACATTCATTGGCTTTCTGGGCTTCTCTCAAATATGTTTACAAATTTCAAAGTTAAAAGATTAACTATTAATAAAATAATTATTGAAGTATAGGTATTTATTATGAAGCATGTTAAGGCTTGGTTTAATGATATTAGAGTAATAATGAAATTTTAGCATAGTTTTTAGAGTGAGGGGTCCGTCACTTTGAGGAATCTCGTACGGGCCTGCCCTTACCAAAAAATAAGTTGGATTTCAGTTTATATTTAGTTTGTATACACATTATTAGTTGATATTAACTTGGTATTAAGTAGGCTCAAGTTGTCAGCATATTTCAAGTTACTAGTTGAAGGGTTAATAAGTTTTTATTCAGTTGGTAGGAAAATACTTCTTTTTCTAAGTTTGTAATTAGTTGGTTTTTAGTAGTCAGGAAGTTTCATATTATTTTTAAGTTGGTTTTAATTAGTCAGGAAGTTACATATAATTTTTAAGTTGCTTTTAAGTAGTTAAATGTAAATGTTGATTCTGGTTTAGTTGGAAATAAGTTGATTAATAAAGACGATTTAAGTTATTTTTTAGTAGGCATTTGTCCCAAATACAAACTGAAAACCAAGTTGAAATACAAGTTGTTGTAAGTGGTTTTTAGCCAACTTATATTTTGGTAAGGGTGGATTCCGTGATTCCAAATCTCAGGAATCTTGAGAAACTAACATAAAATATATCTTGGAATCTTACTTGAATTGATGAATCAGATAAGAATCATGGAATCTCGTGCAAATCTTGAAATCGAAAATTTATTTAAGGAATATCAGTCATAAGCCTCAGTCACACTTAATGACCGAAAATGGTTTTTTAAGGATTTGAGACAGTTGTAATCAATCTAATCCTTACCAAAAAATAAGTTGGCTAAAAACCACTTAGGACAACTTGTATTTCAACTTGGTTTTCAGTTTGTATTTGGGACAAATGCCTACTTAAAAATAACTTAAATCCTCTTTATTAATCAACTTATTTCCAACTAAACCATAATCAACATTTACATTTAACTACTTAAAAGCAACTTAAATCCTACTAGGGAAACATCTAAAAACCAACTTAAGAATATTGTTATTTCCTGACTACTAAAAACCAACTAATTATAAACTTAGCAAAAGCAGTATTTTCCTACCAACTGAATAACAACTTATTACCCCTTTAATAGTAACTTGAAATATGCTGACAACTTGAGCCTACTTAATACCAACTCAATATCAACTAATAATGTGTATACAAACTAAATACCAACTGAAATCCAACTTATTTTTTGGTAAGGGAATTAGGTTCACTCTTGTGGTTGAAAACAATTGAAGAGATTCGAAACCTTTTTAGATCTATCGCTTATGTAGGAAACATTATTAGGGTCATTTTGTGAAACTAACTCAGTAAATAAAGACATAATCCTTATAAAAATAATAAAGTTTTTAATAAATAAAACAGGTTAAAATTAACTACATCTTAATGCATCAAAAACTCAAGCCAGACTAAAACAGACTGAACTTCTTAACAAACAGGTTGAAAGATACGCTCGGCAGTGCTGCCATGCTAACTGTTAAATATTTCCATTTTGTCGAATAGCTAAGTACACTCAACACTCCCTCTTACTTAGATATTCTATAATTAACTTGATTATTTCAAATTTAACATCATTAGAAAAATATTAAATTTTCTTCTTGGTAATATTTTGGTAAATCTGCCAAATTTTAATTGGTTCTTACAAACTCTATTTTGAATAAATGTTTAGAAATATAGTCTCTAACACAATGGTATCTAATGTCTATATGTTTAGTTCGGTTATTTTCTATACAGTTCTTGGAAAAACAAATCGCTGACTGGTTGTCACACTGGATAACCGGGCATTGATAATTAAGCTCATTCTGACACACGTCCGGTAAAATTTCTTGAATAATACGATCCAACCAGATTATCTCCTTTGACGCTTCAGATACTGCCATATATTCAGATTCCATTGTTGACTGCGCAACTGAGTTCTGTTTGCTAGACCGCCATAAAATTGAGTTCTTTCCAATTTGGACAATATATCCAGTTGTGATCTTTCTGTCATCAATGTCGGAACCCCACGAAGCATCACTGAACGCATTGATTCTCAAAGTATTTATTGAGCTATAATTTAAACAATAATCTTTTGTTGAGCACACGTATTTCAAAACATGTAAGGCATAGTTGTAATGCTTTTCTCCTGGCCTTGATTGAAATCTTGCTAGGTGGGAAACCACATATGCAATATCTGGACGAGTTCGTTGGGAAAGATATAACAATATGCCCAGTGGCGTCGGAACATTTTTGGAGCAGGGGGGGGGGGGGGGGGCAAGGACGTGGACATTTGTAGCAAACGGCCTAGCTCGCTCTGCTCGCTCGGCGGTGTGTGTTCAGGGACGATCTCATGGCGGCAAGGAGGAGTTGTTCGCAACTTTTCCCAATGATCGCACAGCTTAGTAGAGATGGCGGATTCGAAATTCAACAATAGGAAAAGTTCCACCAGTACCCCCTCGAATGAGTTTCAACTTGGCCCACAGTAGCGTAAGAAGTATATTTGAGCTGAGAGGGAGAGAGGTGCCAAAAAATGCGAAAAAGAATAACAACTATACAATACGATTTTTATTTTTATTTTACTTAAAATGTTAGAATAATATTTACAGTATTCAGTATAAAAATTTGGTGTTCAACGTTATCTCCAAATACTCCTTTTCTTTCGGGTGTTTTTTCGTCAAACTCCGCAACGACTTCATCTAGATTTAGTTCCACTGACTTATGCACATGGATAATCAATTAATGTGTTAACCGTTTCTGGGTCATTGTTGACCGAAGATACGTTTTAACACGCCTAAGGCGCTAAAGGATCTTTCACCGCCAGCAGCTGAGGCAGGTACGGTTTTTACCAAGCAAATTAGTTTAACCACTTCACCAAGTAAAGAGAAAACCGCTGTTTCATAGTTTCTGAACGTGTCAACTAGTTGATTAAAGGCAATTAGTAAATAATCTAGACATCTTTAAATGAAATATAATTAAGTTTAATGAAGACCAAAAGTTAGAATGTCAAAATATACATATCTCTCTCAAAAGAACATGACACAACAAGTAAAGTTTTAGTTTTGGTTTGCAGACGAAATTCGTCTGCTATATTGTCTGTTATGTTTAGCAGACAACATTAGTCTGCAGACGACATTTACAATATCCTATGCAAAGTACAGCAAAAGCCTTACAGTAATATTTAATTCTTTCGTTATCGCTGACAACATCATCAACTGAGCGTGTAAAAGATCGACTTGAAAATCTGAATTACAGACGCCCAGTATCTCATTGACATTTTCTTTAGAAGGAACGTTTCCTTTGGAGGCTTCTAATAATATACTTTCAAGTAAAATTACTCGATCGATTCCGGGTTGAGAAAAACGCCGGTTTAATTCGGAAATGACGTAATCTAACATACCGAAGTATTCTTTTCTCATATTGTCTTTTGGGCTTAGTGATGCTGCGGTGGATGGGTTGGCTGTTTGTTCATAACGCCTAGGTATCTTTTTTTTTCTAGGCTCTTTCGGGCTTTTAAGTTGCAATTTTTCTGCCGTAATTTCAGTTTCGCTCCAAATTTCTTCAAAAACTTTATCGGAACGAATATCGGCAATAGTCTTGTTTAAAACGTCAGATGCTTGTTTAGCACCCGAACCGGTGATATCTATCTTTTGTAGTGTCTTATCTAAAATTTCGCAAGGAGTGAAGGTAGAAAAAGAGGCCCGCAATGCGAAAACCGTCTCAAACTGATTTAGTTTTCTTTCGTACCCTTTTAAAACCGGTCTTCTATTATCACTTACCGCGTTTTTGTCGCTCAATATCTCCGAAACGGTTTTCAGAACTCTCTCGTAGTTTTGAAGAAACCTTTTCATTGACGAAGACCGTACAGTCCATCGGGTGGGACACAATGGGAGAAGACTTTTTGCACTTGGTATTTCTTCTTCTGGTGATGTTGCCGCTGTTACGATGTTGGCATATAACGTTTTTCGCTTTGAAGACTCCAAAATAATGTTGGACACGTCCTTAACGGCAGTTAGCGTATCATTAACCATTTCGCACTTTCTCCCACATTCTTGCAAGACCAAATCTAGGGCGTGGTTGGAGCAGTGCACATACATAGACTTTAGCTGCAACTGTTCAATTTTAACTTTCAGGCCATTGATAGAGCCAGACATATTTGCCGCACCATCAAAACAGAGTCCTATTAAATTTTCAAAACTGAGACCAATTCGAAGTAGCATATCATTTACTACAGTGAACAGAGTGGCGGCTTTAGAGTCGGGTGAATTGTACATTCCAATGAAATCTTCGTACGATTGTAGAGTTTCCGGATCGGTATAACGAATGCACAAGGTAACCCTTACCAAAAAATAAGTTGGATTTCGGTTTGTATTTAGTTGGTATACGCATTATTAGTTGATATTGAGTTGGTATTAAGTAGGCTCAAGTTGTCAGCATATTTCAAGCTACTATTAAAGGGGTAATAAGTTGTTATTCAGTTGGTAGGAAAATACTGCTTTTGCTAAGTTTATAATAGTTGGTTTTTAGTAGTCAGGAAATTACATAATATTTTTAAGTTGGTTTTTAAATGTTTCCCTAGTAGGATTTAAGTTGCTTTTAAGTAGTTAAGTGTAAATGTTGATTCTGGTTTAGTTGGAAATAAGTTGATTAATAAAGAAGATTTAAGTTATTTTTAAGTAGGCATTTGTCCCAAATACAAACTAAAAACCAAGTTGATATACAAGTTGTCCTAAGTGGTTTTTAGCCAACTTATTTTTTGGTAAGGGAAACTGCTCCTTTCCAGAAATATCGGTTGTTCCATCAGCAATGATAGAATAAAATGGACTCTTCTTGATTTTTGCAAGGACGCCCCTCTGGATGCGTAATGCCATACATTCCAATATTTCGTTCTGTATATCCGCACTTAGCCAATTGTCTCGTTTTTCTATCCAATGTTTTAAGCCGGTAACATCCTCAGCTCGTTCAAGTAGAAGTTTGTGCAAGTTCCCAGATTCATTTAAGTGCCCCCTTAAAGCTTGACCAGTTCTAGCTAAGTAATGCAATGAACTAACTATGGTTTTGAGAATTTTCCTGTTTGAGAGTTGTTGTTCTTTGGAGTGCCGACTAATGAGTTGAGCCACAGATACCGTCGTAGACGCTTTTACGCAATTTAAATGATACAAACTTTTCTCGTGCTTTTTAAACTTCTCTGTGGCTTTTTTCCAATTTTTAAATCCGGTGTTGAGAAAAGTTAGTTCTACGCTTTCATTTGCGCGCTTACCTCTTTTTTCTTGCGCGCAAATAAAACAGAGGACTGCATCACGACGTGTATCATAATGAAGCCATTGAAAAGTTTTAAACCAACTACTATGGCATGACCTATTAGAATTATTTTTAGGAAATGAAAATTTTTCATCTGGATTACATTTCTCGGTGAGACTTTGGTGTACGTGTGCTTCCTGGTCTGAGCTTGTCGAAGGTTGAGGCGTTGTACTTGTATAATCCAAAGTGCCAGAATCAACATCGTCAGTCCGTAGTTTCTGGAGCCTGTGATATTTCAAACCCAATTGCGTCATTTGATGCGCAGGAATCGATGTTTTCTTTAGAAGAGGCTGAAGAGCTTTGACTTGAGTTTAATTTGGCTTTATTTATCCAATCAAGTACACTCGGATTTTTTTTAGACATGGGAACGTATATCTATGTTAACACTACTGATTTAATTTATTTTACTCCTAAGTAAAAAAAATATACTTCGAGTTGAATATACTGATTTAAGGTCTAAGACTGACTTTAGTTTAAAACAAATCAGCTGAAATCCAAGGATAATACCAAATTTAATAAACCTTTCTATTTCCAAAGCAAAAATATAATTTCTCATTAACGCAATTCACGTCAACACCTATCCAGATCGAGGCTTGGAAAGTTCTGGACAAAGCCGTGTACTTTAACCTTAACCGGGTCAGTCTCATTTTCAGACTCAAATTTAAAAATAGGGGGAACAGTGGAACGCTAAAAATAGAGGTAGATATCGGTGCTTTATAATATAACCAACAAACTTTGTTAAATTTTCGTTTATGTTTATGTAAATATACGTAAAATATTACAAATATGCAGCAACATATAGAGTATTATAGAGACCGATATGACATCACAGTAAGTACTAATTATTCACTCGCTTTAAGCTAGCAGTCAGGGCCGTGTTAGGGAACTTTGGGGAATATAGAAATGTTAGTATTATTGTTCTACTGCTTGTAACTGCGGTGGAAAAACGTTTGGTTAATGTAAATATAATATTTTTTTACTTTTGTCTAAACAGTTTTTATCTTGTTGGGTATCCTGCGTTATCCAAAAATGTAATAAGGTAGCATTATGCCGTATTTTGGCTTACTAAGTTCCTTAGATTATATTTTATAACTCTTTATATATTGTGCTGTTTGTACATTTTATTTTATTTAAAAGGTTTTGATTAACTTATCGCATAGATATATTTCTATTCACTGTACCTGTGCTTAAGACAGCTCCGCTAGCGAAGGTTTGGCTTCATCCCACTTTTTATAACGGTCTTATAACGGTATTCCGAATAAGGTTGTCGCATTTTTAGTTCGCGATGATTTCTAAATTCGATTTGATTTTCTATCAACAGTAGTTCCCGAACGCAGCCTAATTGTCTAACATATGTAGAACGTGAAGTTGCGCGTGTCAACGTTAATTAACCTTGTAGAGGCTTCAGCGGGAAATTCAACGGAAAATGTATTTTCTTGCTTTCCAAAATTTTAAACTCTATGCAAGGGCTTTTGAAATATATGTTTCTATCAACCCGACACGGACTGGGCTATTAAATTTTTTGGGTCGGGGTTTATTTTTTATTTTATTCCAAATCCAAATAAAACGAAAAAACCCTGAGCGAGAGCTTAGCTACAACCAAAACGGGGAAGGAGCCAGCCTATAGGAGTTTTCATAAAATGTTGTTCCCCCCCACAACACAAATTGCCACTCAGTCTTTGATGGGAGTTCAGTTCAGTTCGTTCCAGTTCGAAAAACCTTCGGCGCGACTCGCATGAATGTATGTCAAGCTGGCTGACATGTTTCCCAAAAATCAATAAAAACCAAAGACTACAGACAGTTCAATGTCCCTTCCTAGAGTATATCACCTCCTAGGCAGTTCTTTGATGTAGATTTTATGAAAACACCTATTATCTCAGCCACTTCTCTGGTTTGAAGGTACAAAAGTCGCGTCACACTCGCCTCTTGTTCGCCGTTGTTTTGATTTCGTTTTTCGTTTTTCTTTTAAATAGATGTGACACTTTTGAATGATTTTTGTCACTTTTGTAGTTAGAAAACGCTTCAAAATAAAAATTCCAAAAAACCCCCGACCCGACCGGTTTTTTGGGGTTTTTTCTCTCCCCGACTTAAATGTCACCCCGTACGATCACTAAGCCTCTGTATTATCTCTGGGTATTCTCGCGCGTATTACAATTGATTAATTTGGACGGCTCGAATTTGGAACTTAGAAGGCCATTCGAATCTCAAGTAGACGGAAAATATAGTGAGCCCCTTTACAGGGTGGCAAATAAGCAATTCTTGAAAGTGAACTAGTAAGTGGCAGTGACCATCGACCAAGCCATCGACCCTGTGCCCTGAAATAGTGGCCTGAAATACATGAACTGATCTATAATATGTATCCATAGATCAATTTGAATTAAAGGCCCCACTGGCCGGCCTTTGAATTACTACAATTTCCTGTGCAAAACTATAATCTTAAAGCATTAAATATATAATAATTATAATAATAATAATAATAATTATTAGCTAGGCTAATACCCAAGGCACCACCTTAGGCCTAAGTCATCGAGCGACTTTTAAAGAATTCAATTCAGGTAGTTGGGTTACAATGTGTATGAGGGGGGTGGCAAGCCCTTCATGCCACGCGAGCCAACAGCTCCCTACACTAACTATTATATTATATAATATTAAAGCGTTCAATATTTAATCTTAAAGCGTTCAATATTTAGAAACTATGATGTAGGGGATGAAAAGCACCTGCTACTCGATTTTTGGGCTGGATTTTTCAAACACCAGTGGGACCCTTTTTATTTAATTGTCCGGTGAACCACGGACCCCTCGACTGACCCTTTTCGATTTAAATTTTAAACTGACCTAGACAATTTTTAACTGGTCATTTGCCTTGTAACACACAATGTTCTATAAGATTTGGGCAGCTAGATTTGTTTCGAGAATCGCGGAATCGAACAAGAATTGCGGAGTTAAACATGTGGGGGATTAATGGCAATTAGTAAATAGTCTAGACATCTTGAAATGAAATTTAATGAATACCTAAAGTTAGTATAGCAAAATATACATCTCTCTCTCTCTCAAAAAGAACATGACACAACAAACAAAGTTTTAGTTTTGGTTTGCAGACGAAATTCGTCTGCTATATTGTCTGTTATATTTAGCAGATGACATTAGTCTGCTAGATTGTCTGCATTGACTTTGCAGACGACATTTATAATAACCTATGCAAAGTACAGCAAAGTCCTTACAGAGCAAGAATCAAGAGGGGAATCGCGGAATCAAAATAGAATCACAGTTTATTAAGGAATCATGGTGAAATCTTAGCAGAATCTTGATTTCTGATTCCTTGATTCAGAATCTCGTACACGATTCCTCGAAGTGACGGACCCCTCATTTTAGAGATATCAAGTTTCCAATCTATCTGGAATTCTTAATGCCAGTTTATAAAAAAAAACTGTTAAGGAACTTTCTATACTAAACATTTAAATATCTAATTTAAAATAAACACAAAGTTATGTTGCCAATTTTTTGTATCACCAAAATATATTTCAGCACCATATGGTTAGGTGGTGCTGCCATAGTTTTTGGTAACAAATATAATTTTAAAACTAAATAGAACTAAAATTTTGTATAACAATTGGATCAGTACGTTGAAAAGAATTCATAAATGTTTCACATTTTCACTAACTAAATATGTTAGTGTAAAACTAGACCATTTTTGTATGTATCATTTTAAATTTTGAGATAACTTAAATGAGAAAGTGTATTGAAGTATCTTAAACTAACTGTTTCCCAAATATATACGCTGTCCATTTTTCTGGTTGTGACTAAATGAAATCCATACCCGTTTAATAGACAATTATAAGTGAGAGCACTGATTTCGCAGTTTTATGAAGCTTTGTGTCAAAATACTATATTTATATGGATTCTTGCTTCTATCAAATAGAATGATTAAAAATTTTTAGTTAATTTTTTTATTTTATTACGGTTTACTTATAATGAATATTGATTTTAAACCCTATTAACATTTTGGTCATGATAAATGCTTATTTTAGGTTTTTTCAATGCATTTGATGAAAACAGAGATGGTCATATTGATTTTAAAGAGATGGCATGCGGCATTAGCGCTTGCTGCAAAGGCCCACTTGTGGAACGCCATAAATGTAAGTTTTTCTTAATATCATAGCGTAGAAATTGTGACATAGGAATTTCGCTAAGATAGTTTCAAAATTTGGTGTAAATATTAAAAAAATTTACAACTTTGAAACACTACCCTTACCAAAAAATAAGTTGTCAGAGAATAGTAAGAGTCTTAAGACCAGCAGGTAGTGCATTCCAAAGAATCGAACCACGATAAGCAATACTCATTTGACTGTTGTTTGATGTTTTAGTATGAATAAACATATTTCTGTCTGAAGCTCTAGTGGTATGGAGTTGAATAAAGTTAACTTTTTTAAACATTTCTTTTATGTAAAATGGATACATTCCATGACATGACAATATGGACTTTTCTTTTTGTGTCAGGGAAAGTTCAGTAAATGAGTATGTACATATTTAGCTGAAGTCCTTTTTACTTCCAGAACAAGTTTTCCCATCGTAATTTGTAGTACCTGCGCAATATACAAATCCTAGATTTAATTAACTTGTTATTTACATTTTCAATATGTAATTTTATTAATAACAATTTTTTTTAGTTTGCTTCAAAATATTTGATCAGGATCAAGATGGCTCACTATGTAAAAATGAAGCGTATTCAATGGTGCTGGCATTGCTTCATGTTCGAAGCGAGAGTTGTTTTAAAAATGAGGTAAGTTTAAACTCTGTATGCCAGCCACACATTTATAAAACAAAATTAGTTTCCACCAGCATTCATTTCCTGACCTCCCTGGCCTTCCACTAATGCCATCTTAACTTTTCTACAGTATTTTGTTTTTTTCTTTTAGAGTATCAATTACAGTAGTCAAATTGAGGAAATAGTAGATAATTTATTTGGAAACTATGACACTAACAAGGTATGTTTTCTCTTATTATCCCTTACCAAAAAATAAGTTGGCTAAAAACCACTTAGGACAACTTGTATTTCAACTTGGTTTTCAGTTTGTATTTGGGACAAATGCCTACTTAAAAATAACTTAAATCCTCTTTATTAATCAACTTATTTCCAACTAAACCAGAATCAACATTTACATTTAACTACTTAAAAGCAACTTAAATCCTACTAGGGAAACATCTTAAAACCAACTTAAAAATATTATGTAATTTCCTGACTACTAAAAACCAATTAATTATAAACTTAGCAAAAGCAGTATTTCCCTACCAACTGAATAACAACTTATTACCCCTTTAATAGTAACTTGAAATATGCTGACAACTTGAGCCTACTTAATACCAACTCAATATCAACTAATAATGTGTATACAAACTAAATACAAACTGAAATCCAACTTATTTTTTAAGCCCATCATTACCGTAAAATTAAATGACATTCAAAACCATTTTAAAATGTATTGTTATAATACTGTAATGAACTAAAACCAAAATCTTTAGAGCAACTTTTTTCGCACACATTTGTATCATTCAACTAAGTGATTTTCAGTAAAACTAGTAACCAAGTTTTTGTAATTAAATTTATTTTTCTGATGCTTCTTCCAATTATGAAGATATGGAAGCACCATTTCTATTCTAGTAGAGGTTCAATTGTTTTAAATTTGATGTTTTTTATTAAGGACAACACAATATCACTGGATGAATATCTAGTGTGGTCTGTGGGACAAACTCTACCATTAGATTTACTCAATGTACTATTTCAGGTAAGAAATTTGTTTTATTTTTTTTACTTTGATACTGAATTTATGTATTTAAGTTGCAATTTCTGTACTAAATAACAATAGCTTTCATAATTGGTTCTTGATATTAAAATACGTTAAAAATAACTGCTAAGTCTTCAGTCTTGACTTTATTCCACATCCAATAAGTGAGGTGCTCGAAGTTGGATTATGCTAAAAGCACCATAAATGTTTTGTATTGAAGGCTGAAGTGTTTAAATTTACAAATTTGTTAATTTAAATGCCCTGTCGGTGGGTGATAGAATAAGATCCCTCATTATATTTACCATTAAAATCAGTTAAATTTTGATTTTTTCAAATGGTTCAATCAATAACAATTTGGAATTTTCAGGTATGCCATGTGGTTTTTGGCTTGAAACCTACTACTAAAGAAGATGAAGGTGATATTGTCAGGTGAATTCCAATGAATTATTTTACTTTTAAGTAATTTGTGTTAGTGATCGTACTGGAACCCCAACCCCGAACCTGACTCTACTTGGGTCAGGTTGTTAAATTTTTTGGTTGGGGGGGGGGGGGGGGCTTTTTTTGGTCTGGTTTTCCAAATAAAAAAAAATTGAAAAAACGCCTGAGCGAGCGCTTAGCTACCACCAATATGGGGAAGTAGGGGGCAAGCCATCCTATTCTCTCAGCCACTTCTCTCATTCGAAGTTACAAAGGTCGTGTCACACTTTCCAGGTTCGCTGTTGTTTTGATTTCGTTTTTGGTTTTACTTTTACTTTTAAATAGATGTGCTACTTTTGAACGAGTTTGGTCACTTTTGTAGTAAGGAAATGTTAAAAATAAAAATTCGAAAAAACCCTTACTCGACCCGGGTTTTTGAGTTTTTTTCTCTCCTCAACCCCGACTACGATTCAAATGTCGCCCCGTACGATCACTAATTTGTGTCCCAATACATTTTCACCATTTTGGATGTAGTGCGTTGGTTTTGAACCAAATACAAATTCTTATCTGATTTTAAAATATTTACCATTTTTGTGGAGCATTCGTGAAAAGATGAGGTAAAATTAAATATTAGCTTTGTCATAAAGTTGTTTAATGACGTTCACGGTCTATTTAAATTGGCCGCCATCCAAATTGATGACGTCATATTTGGCGCGGTTTTTGTTATCGCGTAGCATGCGTAGTTGACCCCAGTTTTAGACTAGCTTACGTTTGATGCAGTTGGGTCATTGCACTCCCTCTCCCTCGAGTATGGTTGTAATTAGTTAATACTTAATATTTATTAATTTATTCGTTATGTTAAATTATAGTTTTAAATAAACACATTATGTTTTATCCTCCGTATTTATTAAACCCTACTTCAATTGGCATCACTGCTGGGGACAAATGAAACTTGAAGCTGCATTACGGAGGTGAGAGACAAGGCTTAGTCACGTTGTGAATACCAAGTTGAACAAAATGGCGGAGAGTGGATCTGGAATAATGGTTATGGGACAAGTCACAACAAGGCTTACTACAACCAATTATAGAAGCTGGAGGTACGAAATGGAGTTAATATTACAAAATCGCGGATTATGGGAGATAGTATCAGAAGAGGAAAAGGCCCCTGATAGAGAGAAATCCGAAGATATTAAGAAGGCGTATAAGCAAAGAGTAACCCAAGCCTATACCACAATTGCAATGAGTTTATCAGAAGACTTAAGGTGCATCATTGAAGGGCAGAAGACTCCTACTGAAATATGGAAGACATTACAGACAGCTTTCCAACCAACTACTAGAGCAAGAATTAATACATTACTTCGGGAATTTCACAGTATTGATTATCAACCGGGTGAAGATATGATCAAGTTTATTGGACGGGTTTATTACGCAAAGCGACAATTAGATGAAGCTGGTGAGCCAGTTGCAGACAAGACAGTTGCCTATCAGTTAATAGGATCTCTTCCGGAGTCTTATCAAAGTCTGGTGTCGATAATTTATGGATATGATGATTCTCAATTTAAACCAGAGATGATAAAGAGTCAACTTCTTGCGGAATATGGGCGTCAACAGCTACAACGATCTTCAGAGAATCAAGGATCAAATGCATTTTCGACGCATATAAATCGAAGTTTCAACTCAAGAGGTCGTAGCAGTCAATTTCAAGGGAGGTGTAATAACTGCCACATTTGGGGACATCGGGCAGTAGACTGCAGGCATAATAAATCAAGAGAATCTAATGGAAATGAGCGAAGAGGTGGTAGCAACTCTCGAGGAAGAGGTGGTAGAAGAGGTGCATTCATCGCATCGGCACTTGTCACAGCCGAGGCCCATCCAGACGTTTGGATTTTTGACACAGCCGCTACACATCACTTTTGCAGTAATCAAGACTGGTTCTGCACGTATTCAGAATTTTCAACTGAAGCGACAATGGGAGAAGGAAAGTCATGTGTTTTTGGGCGTGGAGATATATGGATCAGGATCGATGATGGAGTTAAGAACATGTTCAGGTTGAGAGGAGTAATGCATGCGCCGGGAATGAGACGTAATCTGATATCAGGTCGATTGATCGATCAAGCAGGTCATAAGTCTGTTATAGAGAAGTCAAAGTATACCGTTTATTTCCCGGATGGTAAAATAGCGTTTGAAGCGCCATTAGCGGAGGAAAATTTGTATACGGTGAAAGCTCATGTCATAGAAAATATATCTACTACTAACGACGTTCCTCAAAATCATGTAGCCAAGACAAATCAGGAAGATAATTTTAGCGGGGTAGGCCTCTGGCACAGGCGGATGGGTCACTTGAACGAGGAAGATCTTAAATATATGGCTGCGCATGACATGGTACGAGGTTTGGATTTACCACGAGGTGAGCTCGAGCTCTGTGTGCCTTGCAAGCTGGCTAAAAGTACTCGAAATACATATCCGTCAATTAAAGACATCAGAAGCAAAGAGCTCTTGGATCTTGTACATTCAGATATTTGGGGTCCAGCTCCAGTTGAGTCACTTGGCGGCGCGAGGTACTTTATCACGTTTATAGATGATAAGAGCCGTTATACGAAGGTGTATACAATGTCCCACAAGAGTGAGGCTTTCCAACGTTTCAAGGAATACCGAGCAGAAGTTGAGAAACAATCAGGAAGGAAAATAAGAGCGTTGCGAACGGATAATGGGTTGGAGTACCTGTCAGATCGGTTTACTACATATTGTAAAGAAGCAGGAATTAGACACCAACGTACAAATACATATTCGCCCCAAATGAATGGTACGGCCGAACGAACAAATAGGACGCTGTTGAATACCGTCAGAGCTATGATGGAAGATGCAGAATTACCTTATAACCTGTGGGCAGAATTAGTACGTACAGCTACATTCCTTAAAAATCGATTGAAACATTCGAAGCTTGGCAATAAAGTCCCGCTGGAACTCTGGATAAACAAGAAGCCCAGTGTGAGGTTTCTGAGGCGTATTGGATGTCTGGGATTTGTCCATATCCCACCTCAACGGAGGAAGAATAAATTTCAGAGAAGGGCGAAACCAGGAGTGATTGTTGGGTACGCCGTGCATACGATAGGGTATCGTGTGTGGTTTCCAGAGGATGGAGATGTAATAGAGTCGAAACATGTCTCAGTCGTGGAAAAGAAAATAGGAGCTGATGTTGTCAGACAAGCCCGTAGAGAAGATGGGGATATTGTATTTTGGCCAGATGAAATAACTGAATCCATTCTGAAGCAGTCTGTTGACAAAATTGTTGATGAGCCTGTAAGGGTCGTGGATGCCACCGAAAATACAGAGGGTGTAAATGAGCCCCAAGTACCAACGGGACGACAGACATGTCCTGGATTACCAGATGGGTGGTTGAGAGAAATCAGAGTACGGAAGTCCGGAGCTACAGCGGGGCAAAGAGATATTTATTTCTACGATCCTGATGGAAAGCAGATGCGGTCAAAGCCGGAAGTCGTTAGATACATGCAGGAAAATAATTTGGATTACGATTTAAATTTATTTGACTTTTCGAAGAAAACTCCAGCAGCAACGTTAGTCTCGGGCATATCTTCTACAGACATCTCAGAAGTTTTTGAGGCAAATTGTACTGAAGTGGTTATCCCTGCAAATTATGACGAGGCTATTAAGTCGCCACAAAAGGCAAATTGGCAATGGGCTATGGATCAGGAGATGAGCGTTCTGGAGGAGAGACAGGTAGCGACAGTAGTTGAAAGACCCAATGAGAAGATTATAGGTTGCCGTTGGGTATATGCACTGAAGAAGGATCCAGCAGGAAATATCACCAGATATAAAGCGAGAATCGTAGCACAGGGTTATGGACAAGTTGAAGGAAAAGACTATGACGACGCATTTTCTCCAGTAGTCAACTTCTCGCTAATAAGACTATTTATCTCTTTATTCGTAATGAGTCTGGGCTGGGCACATTACCATTTAGACGTTACCAATGCATACTTATACGGCAGTCTTGACGATAGAGTGTACATGAAGCAGGTCCCGGGATACATCAAGAAGGATCCGAGCAAATACTGTTTGCGGTTACAAAAGGCACTGTATGGATTACCCCAGAGCGGGAGACAGTGGTTTAAGGAACTGGATCAAAGCTTCAGGGATTTGGGTTTTTCAAAGCTGATAGGAACCAATTGTGTATACTATATACCTTTAAAAGTAATTGTGCTCGTATACGTGGATGACCTAGTAGTCCTAGCCAGGGATAAAAGTCTAATACAGGAAGTTGCCGATATTTTATCCACGAAATATAAAATTAAAATGCTTGGTCCTATACGAAGTTTGTTGGGAGTGATATTTGACTTCCGAGAAGATGGAACTTTGAAGTTACAACAGACGAACTATATAGAAGAACTTGGGAAACGTTTTAAAGTACAAGTGGAGAAGTCCGTTAATCTACCAATGGTGCAGGGTATAACATTTACCAAAGCCGACTGTCCAGTTTCGGACGACGACAAAGATCAGATGAGAGACGTACCATACCAAGCGATGATTGGCTGTCTTCTGTTCGTTGCCCAACGAACTCGACCGGACATTTTATACAGCGTAATTGCCCTGTCACAGTTTAATTGTAATCCGGGGTATAATCACTGGATTCGACTCCGCAAATTGATGCAGTATGTACTAACAACAGCCGAGTATGGACTGGTTTATCAACGCAGTGAAAGTCCGCAACTAGTCATCTATAGCGATAGCGACTGGGGAGCTGATACGAATACTAGACGTTCCCACTGTGGCTACGTTACTTTCCTGGGTTCAACGCCGGTTTCATGGAGGTCATTTAAACAAAAGTCAGTAGCGCTATCAACGGCTGAGGCTGAATACGTGGGTTTAACTGAAGCAATCAAAGAACTGTTGTGGCTCCAACCGATATTGCATGAAATTGAACAATTTAATGTAAACTTTAATAAGCCTTTAGTTAACTGTGATAACCAAGCCGCTATTGCCCTCTCTAGAAATAATATAGAGAATCAACGTACAAAGCATATAGATATAAAGTTTCATTTTGTTTGGGAAAATATAGAAAAGAAAACATTTGATTTAAAATATGTAAAATCTATTAATAATGTCGCGGATATATTAACCAAAACTTTAAATAAGACATGTTTTATGAGCTGTTTAAAAATGTTACAATTACGTCGTTAAACATTATCTGCCAAAGAGGGGGAGTGAAAAGATGAGGTAAAATTAAATATTAGCTTTGTCATAAAGTTGTTTAATGACGTTCACGGTCTATTTAAATTGGCCGCCATCCAAATTGATGACGTCATATTTGGCGCGGTTTTTGTTATCGCGTAGCATGCGTAGTTGACCCCAGTTTTAGACTAGCTTACGTTTGATGCAGTTGGGTCATTGCACTCCCTCTCCCTCGAGTATGGTTGTAATTAGTTAATACTTAATATTTATTAATTTATTCGTTATGTTAAATTATAGTTTTAAATAAACACATTATGTTTTATCCTCCGTATTTATTAAACCCTACTTCAAATGTCGCCCCGTACGATCACTAATTTGTGTCCCAATACATTTTCACCATTTTGGATGTAGTGCGTTGGTTTTGAACCAAATGCAAATTCTTATCTGATTTTAAAATATTTACCATTTTTGTGGAGCATTCGTCATTTTCCTGTTTCATATTTATTCCCTTCATTAGTAGTATTTATTCATTTTATCTTCATTTATTATTTTTTTATCAAGTTTAGGATGTATTTTTCTAAATAAAATTTTTTTATAAAAGGAATATTGTTCAAGGATTTAGTATTATGCCATGATAATTAAAAGGATGATAAAATTAGCTTATAAGTAGATTAGTCCATTATGAAAAGGGATAATAAAGCTAAACCCTAAACAAATTTGAAGAATTTTAAAAACTTAGTAATAGCTCGTACCGATAAGTCTTCAAGCATCCCTTACCAAAAAATAAGTGGTCTAAGAACTATTTGAGTTGGTTTTAAGTTTGTATTTGAGACAAATACCAACTAAAAACCTACTTAAAAACAACTTAACACCAACTAAAAACTTACTTAAAATGTTACTTAATAAAGACCACTTAAAACCAACTTAAAAATAATATGTAATTTTCTGACCACTAAAAACCAACTAAATACCAACTTAAAGAAAAAGGCATTTTCCCACCAACTTAAAACCAACTTATTACCAACTTAACTAGTTTACTGAAATATGCTGACTACTTAAAACCAACTTAATATCAACTTAAATGTGAATACCAACTAAATACCAACTAAAAACCAACTTAGTTTTTGGTAAGGGCAAACAAAAAGACTCGAAACTCGGACCAAGTCAAACAATGACTTAGCCCTACAAAACATATGTAATTAATTTGAAAAACTAAATAAATTTGAATTTGAACTTGAACCAAATAGATCTTTGAGTGAAAAATTAAATTAAACAAAATAGCCAGAAATTCCAACGGTAGGCCGGTTTCGTCCTATTTGGGACTCGTCAGTACCGTGCGGGAAATCTGGCTTGCGACTATCCCTTACCAAAAAATAAGTTGTCTAAAAACTACCTAAACTTGGTTTTAAGTTGGTATTAAGTTGGTATTTGAGACAAATACCAACTAAATACTAACTTAAAACCTATTTAAAAACCACTTAATACCAACTAGAAGTAGACTTAAAACCAACTCTGATTTCGCTTAATGGAGGCAACTTAAAGCCAACTTAAAACCAACTCTGATTTTGCTTAATGGAGGCAACTTAAAGCCAATTTGAAACCAACTTAAAAATAATGTGTAATTTTCTGACTACTAAAAACCAACTAATTACCAACTTAAAAAATAAGTATTTTCCAGCCAACTTAAAACCACCTTAAAACCAACTTATTACCCCTTTAAGTAGTTTCTTGAAATATGCTGGCAACTTGAGCCTACTTGAAACCAACTTATTACCCCTTTAACTAGTTTCTTGAACTGCTGGCAACTTGAGCCTACTTGAAACCAACTTAATATCATCTAAAAACCAACTTATTTTTTGGTAAGGGTATTTAACACCGAATAGAGAAACTAAGTGTAAATATTAAAAATTTCATAATGGACTAATCTACCCCTTACCAAAAAATAAGTAGTCTAAGAACTATTTAACTATTTGAGACAAATGCCAACTAAAAACCTACTTAAAAACAACTTAAAACCAACTTAAAACTTACTTAAAATGTTACTTAATAAAGACCACTTAAAGCCAACTTAAAACTTACTTAAAAATAATATGTAATTTTCTGACCACTAAAAACCAACTAAATACCAACTTAAAGAAAAAGGCATTTTCCCACCAACTTAAAACCAACTTATTACCAACTTAACTAGTTTACTGAAATATGCTGACTACTTAAAACCAACTTAATATCAACTTAAATGTGAATACCAACTAAAAACCAACTTATTTTTTGGTAAGGGACTTATTCGCTAATTTTATTATCCTTTACAATGCAGTCCATAGGTGGCTCCTTTTAACTTAACATATGATAATTAAAAGTTTGGTTAGTTACGTTCATCTTTTCATATATAGGGAGTATGAACTAAAAAAAAAAAATCAGATCATCTGCTAATATGTTAAATAATTTGTTGATCGACCATAAACAAAAGTTCATACTCATTTTTAGTACTCTTATAATTGAATAGAATGCAGTTATTCAAACAATTAACTGAATATTAAGTTTACTAGAATAATTTCATTTCACATTTTTTTATCAGCTGATAAAAAAATGTATACTGATTTTAAATGTATTCTAGGAATTGGCTTGAGAGAGAAGAGAGACGAGGATTAAGAGGAGGCCAACTGTGGTTCCTAATTTCTATGGACTGGTGGATGTCATGGAATGACTATATTGACTATCAGGTGCAATATTTACTGTAGTTTTAATATTTCATAAATTAATAAATTTACTATGAAGATAAATAGTTCTTTTTGAAGTTGTGGGACTATTATTTAGGAAAGTATTTCAATATTTTTGGTTTTTAAAATTATAAATAGCTTCTGAAAATCTTTATTATTTACTTAAAATATTCGATTTACTAAACTGCTAGCTATCGCAAACCACTGTTCTTGCCCAACAATAAGAATATATGGTTCTACCAGATTTGTTATGGAAAAAACCACCCTCAGTTTTATTTTTGATATTTATCGCTAACCATTAGATCTTGTAAAATTATAGCATATTGCTCTGTTATCTCCCCTAAGATCATGTAAATTTGATAAACATTCATCTGGCGTTTTTTGGCAATCACATCACCCAACTTGATATATTTCTACAGTTTGGCATAAATAAATTTTATAATAAAGGCTCCATCTTTGAGATTTGAGGTTGGATTTTTCTGTTGTCCTTCTAAAATTGGGAAATTATGAATTTCCACACTCTAGAATATATGCAAAAAAATATCAATATCTATTTTTAATTTAAACTTTTTTCAATTAACTGGCGCTGCGTTGTATAATTTTAGAGTGATTCCAGCTCATTGTATGCTAGCAGTGGTACCTCCAGTTTAAAACGTTCAAGTAAATTAAAGAAAAGAGTAGATTCCAGCTTAGCTCAAACTCTCGGTGATGGAAACTGCAATGTTACTTTATCGAGTATAGTGACACTTGGTGAAGATGCTCTTGCCAGTCTTAACAGTAACTCCTCTTCATCGTCCACCAGTTCTAGTCCATATCTTGGATATGGAGGTTGTGATAGTTTGTCAAGATCTTCTGGAGACTCTGTTGTTAGTCAGCTTAAATCTCTACAGGTATGTACTTTTCAGTCTAATGCAATTTATAGTGAACTTCTTCACCACAATTCCACAGTGGTTTGCTATTCATCAGACAACGTTTATACTTTGGTGTCCATTGAAATCCAATGTTCCGATAGATATACCAAATTCAAAATTTCAGCCAGAGATTCTAACAGTAGGCCGGCCCTTTACGTGAGCAGTCTCAATGCAATTTATAATGAAATTAGTAACCACAATTGCATAGTGGTTTGATATCATCAGACAACTTTTATTCTTTGCTATCCATCAAAATTCAATGTTTGAGTAAATATAACAAATACCAAATTCTAGCTAGAGATTCTAACAAAAGATCAACTGAAATTTTGAGTTTGTTATATCTAGCTGAATATCGGATTTCAATGGATACCGGAGCATAAAAGTTGTTTGATGAATATCTAAGTGATGTGCAATATTGGTGAAGAATTTCACTATAAATTGCATTGTACTGCTCACATATAGGGCAACACAGTTTTATATTACAAAACACTATTTATTTTTTTATTTTGCAACAATTTACTTTTCATTTTCTTGCTTTCAAAATTATCTTGTTTCTAACTTTTTGAAAACTACTACGTTTAACATGCCATCAAAAGCGGTTTTTTATTTCATCTCTTAACTTGAGAACACCTTGAGTAATTTCTAAGCGTTGCCATTTTCTGAATCTGAGTACATGCTATTTAGAGTAGCTTGTGCTCTTCTACTAGTATTTTTTATTTTGCATATATTTTTGGGAACCTATACCTCATATTGATATGCAGCTTTTCTACCTGAATAAATGATAAATATTTTTAAAACTAAAAGCTCAACAAAAATATCTTGACAAGAGCAAAAAAGCAATTGACCTTAAATAAATACTAATTTATTATACAAATTAGGTCTCAATTATTTATAGTTATAATTAATGTTATACCAACCCTCTTGATGATATAGCCTTTATTCGTCATTAATGAAGGCTTTTCCAAAATTTGTTCAACAGCAAACTGGAAAAGAAACGATACCAGCATATATAAATGTATATTGTTTTATTATTTTATTTAGACTCCAGAATTTCCAAGAACTCCGAGTCATTCCCCGGGCGTTACCAGGAAGATAACAGCCATACCTCCACAAAGACCATCATCAATTGACAATTCTTCCCTGGTAGTGCCAAATATCTACAAAGTAAGTTGATAAACTAAATTTAATTTTTTCTGTATGATAAATAATTTTTAATTTTTAAAAATGAAATTTTGATTATTAATAGGTGAATTTTTTGACTACGGAAGGTGGAAAATTGAAAAAAAATACTTTACTTATGCGGGCTCGGGATTTTGAAATAGTTCCAGAAGCAATATGGAGAGCTCTTTTTCAGTGGTATGGTGGATCTCCTGCTTTACCTAGACATGTAAGTTTATGGTTATGCATATAGAATAACAAATGTGAAAGAGCAATCTTGTGCATAAATCATTTTTAAATCAAATCTGATATTGTTACATTTGATTATTTCATAATTTTTTATTTGTATGTCACTTATATTTTGCTGATACACAGGGCTATTTACACTATATTGGTCTTTTGGAAAAATGAGTAACTTTTCATGTCCCAAGGAAAGCAAATACTTTGAATCTTATATTGTTAACAATAAATTAAATAATTTTAACTTATATTTTCATTTTATTAAGTTAATTAGCTCTGTGTTCATTTTTACACTTGTTAAAATAGTAGAAATTAATGAGATAGATATTCTAAGAATTTGTGTTCCACAAGCTAGCCTCTAATTTTTAGGAAAATTCTCGACCCTCCCTCTAGGTTTGTCTGGATAGGACAACAGACTAGGGAAAATATAATTTATTATTTGATTATATTTTAGTTTTCAAACAGGTGCAGGAAGTTAGTTGGTAAAACAATTTCTGTAGTAAAACATTCTTTATTATAGGTAATTCTACCTCATAGTTCAACTCAACCAGAATTGGAACTCTATCCAATTACACTGAAACTGTTCAAGCATCACATAACCAATGCTCCAAATAGACAACCAAATAACAGTTGGTCTGGAGTTGTCAGCAGCATGGCTTCAGCCTATGGTATTCATCCATTTTACTCATTTCAAAGTATGGCTTCAGTTGTCACCTTCCTATATCTTTCCTGTTTTGGAGTATTTTATTACTTAATTCTTTTGATATTTGTTGGGCATTTTGGTTATTTTTTAATAGTTGACCTCATTTGCATCCTTTGAAGGATATAAATTCTAGTATACGTAATTGATAAATATCAAAATATATGTCTAGAATTTCAACTTATATCAAATAAAAATTTGTGTTACCTGCATGTTTTAACTTCGTAATTATTAATGAGATCAAACTGTACTACTATTTATAGCATTCTAAGTGTGCAACAATTTTCTTTTGGTACCAATATCCACAATAAATTGGATTTTCGATAATTTCCTTTAAGTATGTTATTTTGATATGGTATTGAGGTACAAAACTTTTTTTGCATATGCCTGTGTTTCTTTTTCAACACCTTTTATTTTTACCTAATTTACTGAAAAATTCACTTTTAAGCTACATACCCTTACTAAAAAATAAGTTGGATTTTAGTTGGTATATACACATTTTAGTTGACGTTAAGTTGGTTTTAAGTAGGCTCAAGTGGTCAGAGTATTTCAATGAACTAGTTAAAGGGGTAATAAGTTGTTATTAAGTTGATGGGAAAATACTTTTGTCTTTAAGTTGGTAATTAGTTGGTTTTTAGTGGTCAGAAAGTTTCATATTATTTGTAAGTTGGTTTTAAGTTGGTTTTAAGTTGGTACGACATAAAAA
Source organism: Leiobunum rupestre (assembly GCF_980474605.1). Lineage (NCBI taxonomy): Eukaryota > Metazoa > Arthropoda > Arachnida > Opiliones > Sclerosomatidae > Leiobunum > Leiobunum rupestre. The sequence continues at coordinate 76,704,885 of NC_143385.1, forward strand.
ATTTAAAATTCACAAAATATATTTATTTCAAAATCCAACGTTTCCTAGGCTAGTAACTCCTAATTCAGGGATATTTACACCTTTGTTATTTCAGTGGTAAATACATTTCATCAAAGTCTTTAAAAGATTTTATATGTAATGTGGTTTATTGTTGCAAGGTATGAATTTTATCATTGATGGTTAGAGGATCAGTGTGTTGTAGGTATTTCTTTCTGAGTCAGCCTTTTCAAAGGTACGAGGCTGGGTGGGTTTGCACGGGAGCATGTGGAGGCCATAAAAACATTTAAAAAACTAACTTAAAACCACTTAATACCAACTAGAAGTAGACTTAAAACGAACTCTGATTTCGCTTAATGGAGGAAACTTAAAGCCAACTTAACACCAACTTAAAAATAATGTAATTTTCTGACAACTAAAAACCAACTAATTACCAACTTAAAAAAATTGTATTTTCCAGCCAACTTATTACCCCTTTAACTAGTTTCTTGAAATATGCTGGCAACTTGAGCCTACTTGAAACCAACTTAACATCAACTTAAAACCATCTTATTTTTGGTAAGGGAAATGTTTTTATGACCCTCACCTGATGGAAAATGAATTGATTTTGAGCTATTAGTCTAGTTTGAGGAATACATTTTAATAACATGCATCAAGGATTTTTTATAAACTAAACTTTTTCCAAATTATTAGGGCTGATGTGATTTCAGTTCCTAAATTTTTAGTTTTTCAACTCTAGGTGTTACAATAAATTTTTCAATTAGGAAAATTTAGAGTGCAAGAACTGAGATTACAAAATGAAAGAACTGCTTTTAGCTGCAGTAGGCGTTATCAACTATCAAGCAACTGCCACTGTTTGTAAAGAATGTTAACAAGTCACTGTGTAAACTATTTTGCCCCGTAATAGGTGTTCCTCAAATTTTGTTTCGCAGCCCCATGAATTTTTGGCCACTTATCTTGTCCTTGTCTGTTAACCCCTTTGGCTTGTCTTGTCCTTGTCTAGCTGTTTACCCCTTTGGCTTGTCTTGTCCTTGTCTAGCTGTTTACCCCTTTGGCTTGTCTTGTCCTTGTCTGTTTACCCCTTTGGCTTGTCCTTTCCTTGTCTGCTTACCCCTTTAATTAATAAAATATTTTTCGGCCCTTATTTTATTACTCCAGTTTAATTTTGCAGTCTATATTGCAATTTGACTTTCATTTATAATTTGTTTCAAGGTGCCACTGCCAGTGTGTATCCCAATCAGTTTAACTTTCCAAAACGCTATCTTGCTTACTTGGCCTCATTCAGCAGAATGGCTACACTTCAGCAGGTTTACGATTTTCTTTGTATGAAACTTAAACTGAGGCCCGAAGACACTCGACTCTGGCTGTTCAAAGATGATGTAAGTTAATTATTATTTTCTTTATATAGTTCATTTATGTTTTGGTATTTTATTTCTTAAGTACAGAATTGCAATCTTAATTTTGAGATTAATAATATTTATATTTATAGTTTATAAATTGCTTTTAATATTTATAACCAAGGTTCCAGCATTAATGCAAGTTGTAATCCTACTCATTCCCCATGATATATACATTTGAACTTGCATTACTGGAATAATATTTTACCACCACCCTGTCTGTGCCCAATCATTTGCGTTGCCCTTTAAAGGGAATATAACCTCTGGTATTTCTGTCGCCCTCCGAGGGTTTCAATATTTTCCGCTGCCTCCCATGGCTTTTCACACTTGCGGCGCTGATAATCGTTGATTGTGAACGGAATAAAGGAAATTGATGGGGTCTTCCATAAAGAACGCGTTGGAGGTTCTATTCCCTTTAAAAAGCATGGCTCTATTCCTACACCCCATGTATGAATTATGATCTCTCTTTCCCTTACATGGGGTGTACGTTTAGTCTGTCTGTTGCTATTCCTACATCAATCCCCATCTTTAGGTTAAACAACTCCACCCATGAATACAGGGTGTTTCAAAAGGTTATGCAAAAATTTTAAGGAGTTGTAGGGGGTGAGTTGAGAAGTAGGACTGTTTTTTACCCATTTTCCTACAGTGAGAGAGCTTCAAAGTGGCCTACTAGCCCATAGAAGTAGAATGCAAATAGCACAAAACCAAGCAGCAGGGAAATGCGAACATTAAGGTTTGGGTTCATGTGATAAGTAAAAAAGGACTTTGTAAACAAATCGAGGTAACCAGTGTAAAAAAGTAAATTTACACATTCAGTATTTAAAGTCGTGATGGACCGCGTTTCAAACTGCAACAATGGAGTTCACATAGGAAGAACTGGCGGATATTCGTTTCCTGTATGGACTAGTGGATGACAAACTTAAAAAAAGTATTTTCCTGCCAAATTAATAACAACTTATTTAACTATAGTTAAAGGGGTAATAAGTTGTTATTAAGTTGGCAGGAAAATTCTTTTTGTTAAAAGTTTGTAATTAGGCCTAGTGGTTTTTAGTAGTCTAGTTGGTGTAGTGTTTTTTAAGTATGGTCTTAGTTATTATTAGTTTGTATTCGTCTCAAATACAAACTTAAAACCGAGTTCCTAGACAACTTATTTTTTTGGTAAGGGACAACTCCTTAAAATTTTTGCATAACCTTTTGAAACACCCTGTATAAGTGTTAAGAATGATTGTCAAAAATTTTACTTTCTATTGGTTCGTTAATGTGTGCTTTATGTATTATGGTTATTGGTATGAACTTTATTACTTGGAATTAAATAAGTATAGTGTTACGAGTGAAATGGCCACATTTTTCATAATATTATAATATTGCATGTGGAAAGCTGAAAACAAATGGTTTGATTGAAATTTTCAAACTATTTTAGTGTAGTAACAATATAATATAATTTATCATAATTCAACAAAAAATATTTAAAGAAAAATACTTGTTAGAATCTAAATCAGTCGCTCAGGTGAATTATTTTTTCAATTGGCCTGTATTGTACAGTATTGTTGAGGTTGTAAAAATCCACTATTTTCCATGCTATATTGCCAGCTGGATTTTTCCACCTCAGACCATTGAATCATTATTATCCTAAACAAAAATAAGAGTAGTGTTATAATAAATATACATATGACAGTCTCAGATAATCTGTACACCGAGTTCATGCATTTAGCACTGTTAAAGGTACATATTTTCAAGAGTTCGCGAGTTCCATTTAGCACTGTCAAAGGTACAGCAGTGTACACCGAGTTCGCAGTGTCTTACCCCTCGATGGATGTGTAGTTGAACGTAACGCAGTTAAGTGATCCAGTAGGAAAGCAGATTTAAAATTCTGAATTAAGTGTAATTATAGAGAGGTGTATTAATGGCTAGCTCAACAGGCTTTCTGCCTAACAAACAGATATGAGGAATGACCACTATCCACACGTGTAGTGTAAGAAAAACTGCTGCCTTGTCAAAATATGATAGAACTTCCTGTAGAATTCTGGATAAAAGTTTGAGATAAAATTGGTTAAGAACTTCTGAAGGCAAACAAAGGGTTGAACTTTATAGTTAATATCTGGAATTTTAAAGCAATTAAATTTTTTTATTTGTTAAGAACAACTTAGCACTGTTAGATGAAGAGTACTTGTCATTGGAGCAACTAGGCATCGAGGATAATGAACAGATCCTGATTGAGAGTAAGTGGTTTAAAACTTGGTGTTATGGCCCTTACCAAAAAATAAGTGGTCTAGGAAATACTTTAATTTGGTATTGAGTTGGTATTAAGTAGGCTCAAGTTGTCAGCATATTTCAAGTTACTATTAAAGGGGTAATAAGTTGTTATTCAGTTGGTAGGAAAATACTGCTTTTGCTAAGTTTATAATTAGTTGGTTTTTAGTAGTCAGGAAATTACATAATATTTTTAAGTTGGTTTTAAGATGTTTCCCTAGTTTCCTTAAAACCTACATAAAACCAACTTACAAATAATATGTAATTTTCTGACCAACTAAAAACCAACTTATTGTTTGGTAAGGGTATACCCCCTTACCAAAAAATAAGTTGGATTTTAGTTGGTATTTAGTTGGTATACACATTTAAGTTGATGTTAAGTTGGTTTTAAGTAGGCTCAAGTGGTCAGAATATTTCAATAAACTAGTTAAAGGGGTAATAAGTTGTTATTAAGTTGATGGGAAAATACTTTTTTCTTTAAGTTGGTAATTAGTTGGTTTTTAGTGGTCAGAAAATTACATATCATTTGTAAGTTGGTTTTAAGTAGGTTTTAAGTTGGTATTTGTTCCAAATACAAACTTAAAGTATTTCCTAGACCACTTATTTTTTGGTAAGGGAACATTGCTGAAAGTCATGAAGCTTAGATGACTTGGTAGCTGTGCTAGGAAATTGTAGTTTTAGTATGGTCACTAGAATTTGTAATCATCTCTTTGGTATACTGCATTTTGCCCATATAAGTTGAGGTGATTAGTGAGTCCTATTTTGTTTTGTTATAAAATTGATATTTTCCCTACAAAAGCAGAAAGCATTAAGCTTGGCTTAATGCCCTTACCAAAAAATAAGTTGGCTAAAAACCACTTAGGACAACTTGTATATCAACTTGGTTTTCAGTTTGTATTTGGGACAAATGCCTACTTAAAAATAACTTAAATCCTCTTTATTAATCAACTTATTTCCAACTAAACCAGAATCAACATTTACATTTAACTACTTAAAAGCAACTTAAATCCTACTAGGGAAACATCTTAAAACCAACTTAAAAATATTATGTAATTTCCTGACTACTAAAAACCAACTAATTATAAACTTAGCAAAAGCAGTATTTTCCTACCAACTGAATAACAACTTATTACCCCTTTAATAGTAACTTGAAATATGCTGACAACTTGAGCCTACTTAATACCAACTCAATATCAACTAATAATGTGTTAACAAACTAAATACAAACTGAAATCCAACTTATTTTTTGGTAAGGGTGAAGTCTTGATTCAATCTATCCAGGGATATGTTTTAATCAAATACCAAACACTCACATTCTTTATTGATTCCAGCAGTAGTTTAACTTATAAAGTAATTGATATTAGTACATTTCCATTAAAAATAGATAAGTAACTTTTGGTTTTTAGGAATCTCAAAAACCAACTACCCATAAAACTTGGTGCAAATATGATGGAAATTTAGTGTTGAATATTATTTGGCTTAAACTGTTTCTTCCTGAGTAAAAAAGTTAGCTTCCAACTAACCCAAAGCTGTATAAAATAAAAATAAATAAATAAAATTGGCTTGTAGGTTTTATCTTACTTGTACTGTTGTATTAAATAATGTCAACAACACTAGTTTATAGAGTTGCACCGATATATCGACCTATGTTTCTAATATCAGTATTAACCAGGGTGATACCATTTTATTCTAATTTTTCACTTAAACTGTCTTTCACAATGATTTTATTATATACACTACTGTTACTTTAGATAACTTTGTTAATGGTGCATCCCTACTAGTTTAAATGTTCTAACTTTTTCATTTTAGTTAGGAACAAGGATTTAACTTGGCCCGAAGAAATGTCTAACTTACTTAATGCAAAATTAGATCAAAAACACCAAGGTAATTATTTTAACTCATCGTTTTATAAAATAATATGATTTTAAAAATACCATCATTATTTATAGAATTCATGGAAGCTACTGACTTATTTTCATAAATATGCAATTATTTCAGGATTTCTCTAGATGACTTGGGCCTAAGGTGGTGCCTTGGGTATTAGCATAGCTGATTGTTATTATTATCATAACATATAACATTTTAAATGGACTGGGGGTTTCTAGTTGAAATATGGTTTCTTTAGTTTTTAATTTTCATACCCCAGTTTCATCCCCATTTTTGGTGCAAATTTAGTGCAGTGCCATTTACGGTCTTTCTAAAATTTCTTCTGCTCCATTTTCAGGCATGAACACCATAGTGACGTGATTTGTAACCATAATATTTGAAATATCTGCTTTATCTGTTTAACCACTAGGGCTAATTACAACAACTATTTTTCTCTTTCACGAAGTGAATTGTCCATGAGCAAAGCAAAATGTATTAGTTCCATAATCACAACTATTAAAATTTCAAAGTTATCTAGTCTTTTTCTACGCATTAAACTGGTATATGTTTTACATTACTTTTAATTACAAGAGGGTCTTGCCTTTTCATTTTATTAGGTCCTACAGAAAAAGGTGCAACTGGCTTAAACAATTTAGGAAATACTTGTTTTATGAATGCTGCTTTGCAGTGTGTAAGCAACACTCGACCACTTACTCTCTATTTTGTAAATGATAGACATCTGTATGAACTTAACCGGTAAGTAAATATTTTTCAGTAATATATCACTTACAAGGAGAGTACCCGTGGTGTTTATTTCCGATTTGGTTCAAAGTCGGGCGTAATGTAGACCTATATGACGTATGAAATTTACCTAAAGGAGACGTTGCACTACCCATTCGATTTGCCATGGCAACCGTAAATATTTTTGACCACTTAAAACAAAAATAAGGTTTTTTACTCATTTTACCCAAAAATGTTCCAATTTACCCAAACTTGATGAAATTTACCTAATTGTGGTTCAAATTACACATTTTGTAATTTTAAAATTAAATGGAGATTTTTTTGTTTTAAGTGATCAAAAACATTTTCGGTAGCCATGGCAAATCGAATGGGTAGTGCAACGTCTCCTTTTGGGATATTTCATGTCTCATTTAGGTCTACATTACGGCCGACTTTGAACAAAATCGGAAATAAACACCTCGGGTACTCTCCTTGTTAGTATATCGTGTTAACAATTTTTATGAGTTACAAAATACTGAGAGTGCAATTTATATTTTTATACATAATTGATAGATCAAATCCATTGGGAATGAAAGGTCACATCGCAAAGAGATATGGAGACTTAGTTCAAGAGTTATGGAGTGGAACTTCTAGAACTATTGCTCCTTTGAAACTTAGGGTATGTTTATAATCATAATAGCACCAAGAATGTATTTATTGCTTCTTACAGAGAATTACTATGTTGAGACATTTTAGCATTGATCTCAAACCCCCTCTCATGCTACTTCGCCCTAATGAAATCATCCTGGTATCTCTGGTTCAATTTATATCTTTCGAAGCGATTGAACTACACACTTTGACATTTTACCTCCCACTTGTGTCAGGGGAAATTTCGACCATGATTGCCGCAGATTGTCTCAACATATTCATTCTCCCCAAGTATAAATACACTCTACATAGTACCAAAGGAGGTTGAGCCCTGAACCACACAACAAGATGGTGAATCTTGGGAGCGAGTAGTTTTCTTTTGTGCCATGGCCCAAAATTACAAACCCAAAACTTACTTTTTTTTATGAATTTAATTTTCCAAGATTGTTTATGTTGGCATGTCACAGATTAGTTAGTCAAGTCTCCTCTCTGGCACCTAGACCTTATCAATCTATACTTTTAAAGGTATCATGTTAATTTATTTTTTAATGTTATGTGGGTAATTTATTTTCAGTGGACAATTGGGAAATATGCACCTCGGTTTAATGGTTTTCAACAGCATGATTCGCAAGAACTACTAGCTTTTCTCTTGGATGGCTTACATGAAGATCTTAATAGGTAAATTCTATACAATGGTATATTAAATTTATCTTTCTTTCAACAAGAATTTTTTGGGATACAAAAATATGAATTGGTTGTAGACAAAAAAATCAAAAGGTTCTGTAATTTAACTTTGGCGGAGATTTACATCTTGTGCATAAACAATACCTCTAGGAGTATTATTCCCAACTCATTGGAACAAAATGGAATTCAATTTTTTTAAATAATTTTTTGCAACAAATATAGCAAAAATTGAATGAATTATTTGCAAATATTTTTGCGAATAATATGCCTAGGCGTATTAAAATTGACATTGTACATTTTGGTATATGCTCTACAACCACTTCATTGATTTCTTATCATCAAGCCCTTATTGAAATAAAAAAATATTTTTTCACAAATATTAAATCTTTGTTTAATTTCTAAAATAATTACAGATTTAAACATTCACTGTTTAAGTTCTCATAGTGTAGTTAAGAATGCGTTTATTTATATTGAGGGAGAATGACTACGTCAAGATGATTTTAAGCATTGTTCTCAATCTCCCTCATGCTCGAAGTAAGCCAGTATAAATAGATACATTCTTGGTATAGTGTTTTAGTTAATACCTTATCCAAGCAATTTGAGAAATGTTTCAAGTACAAAGCTTTAACCTCACCCTATTGTTATTCATATATTTAATCAATATTACTATCTTAGGGTTCATGAAAAGCCATATGTGGAACTTAAGGATAGTGATGGTAGGCCAGATGCTGATGTTGCACAAGAAGCGTGGGAGAACCATATTTTAAGGAACCGATCTATTATTGTTGATCTTTTTCATGGGCAGTTGCAGTCTTCTGTAACATGCAAAGTTTGTGGGCATGTTTCAGTTAGATTTGATCCTTTTAACTATTTATCTCTTCCTTTGCCCATGGAAAGCTGTATTCATGTCGAAGTTTATGGTACTTTATTTCACCATGTTATGTTTTTAGGTTTTCTAATACTAAAAATAATCCATATTTTTTTAGTAATGAAACTTGATGGGAGTGTTCCTATAAAATATGGTTTGAGGTTAAACCATGATGACAAATATTTAGTTTTAAAGCAACATCTCAGTAAAATTTGTCAACTCAGCTCTTCACAAATGTTGCTAGCAGAAGTAGCAAATTCGATGATAAAGGTAATTGAGTACCATTTATTTGATGTTTAATAAATTAAAAATATTCAAAATGGTTTTTCAGTCAATATTGCCTGATGACCAAAAAATTAGAATTATCATGGGAACTTATTTGTACATTTACGAGTTGCCATCTCATGTTGACTCTCAAACTGATGAAGAACCTAAAATACCAAAAGAACCTCAAACCTTTACTCAAATTCAACGAATGTCTTCTACAGGTATTTATTAACATTACATACGACATAATCAATTGGTTGAAGGATTTCTCCATTGTAAAATATTTAAGCAAAAACAATAAAGCATTTTCCTTAAATACTGACCAAACATTTAAAAAAATGGGGGTAATTTTGTATTCTGGTTTATCATGGCTTATTGTTATTATAATATTCTTATTGTATACTGCTGTTTGATCATCTACATTTAAGCCAATACTCTGTTGTTTCTGCTTTGAGACTGGTGAAGCTAGGCCTCAAAAACGAGATATAAAGCTCACATTTTCACCGTTTTTTAAATTAAAGTGTGGCAATTAAATATTTTATTTCTATTCACCATTAATTTATTTATTTATTGTATAAAGAATAGACGGACTTAATTTTTATCGGCAAAATTAAACTACAGCGGCCTCATGTTTTTGTTTTTTTTTGGCGGAGAATGTAGAACTTGACGCGTAGATTACTCAGTGATTTTTTTGGGCCGCAAATGATAATTTTTTCATTAACTTTATTTTAAAGTAGTAAATTTAGGGGATTAGTAACGTTTTACTGAAAAATAGTTGCGTTGTGTATCCGCCGACACCACATTTTTAGCGCCCCCAGCCCCATTCTGATAATTCAGTGGGCCATTTGGAAGCCTCGGTGTAGGCGACAACACAAAGATAATTACATCCAAAAAGCGTAGAAGACGTTACTAATTTCAAAGAATTTACAAAACTTTAATACTCCCCAAATTGGCGGGTGCGCGACGCCTCCCCAACCCCATACTAAAATAATCTATGGGCCATCTATAACGCAACCTAGAGGACAGTACCAAGCCTTCCACATCAAAAAAGCGAAAATTTTTGGCAAAAGTTAACTACAGCAACCTCATCTTGTTTTATAATTTTTTTGGCGGATACGATAGTTTATCACGTAGATAGCGTGGGTATTTTTTATTTTTGGCGCAAATGATTATTTAAATTTATATTTTAATTTAAAAATTTTAACATTTTGTTATTTTCACGTTTTTTTGTTGTTATTATTTTGTCGTGTGATAGACCTTGTCACGTAGATTGCGTGGGTATTTTTTATTTTTTCCGCAAATGGTTATTTTATTTATTTATTTATTAATTTAGTTAATTGAACTTCTTTGTGTATTTTAAAATTTTGTTTTGGTTATTATTTGTGTCGTGTGTTCGCCGATACCAGGCTGTTTGAAAAAATTGCTAAAGAACAGTTTTTCGTGAGAGTATAAGTATTAGCGCCTAACGTTTGCTACGCTCTCGTGCTGGGGGCGCGCAGCGCCGCCACAGCCCCATACTAAAAAAAGCGATGGGCCTTCTATAACGCAACCTAGAGGACAATACCTAGGCATACCCTTCCAAGTATTGTCGGGTGTGTGAAAAATTTGCCCGTATATCGCACGGCCAAGGGCAAAGTGGGGTACGTGACTGGAATAATTATAGTAATTGTTGGATTAAACTGAACTCAAATATTTAAAAAGCCTTTAATATGCCGAAAAATGTGCAAATCGTGAAAAGGCCCAATAAAGGGAAAATAAATAATAAAATAAGCGGTTACGGCCCAAAAAAGGCAGCACAGCTAGAAATGTCACGTTGAGATTATGCGAATCAACAACGCAAATAACAAGCAGAACATAGCGCAATATTACGTGGAAATTATTCGTAGTGAACAACACGGCTACCGAAACTGTAAGTGTCGGCGAACACACAACGAAAATAATTACAAAAATTGTGGAAAGGCCCAAATAAGGAAAAATAATAAAAAATATAAAATAAGCGGTTGCGGCCAAAAAAAGGCAGCACAGCTGGATAATTCTCAAAATTTAGAAAACTTGTAATTTATGTAACCGGAATACCACGTGGAAAGTATTTTTTACAAATTACCGGAATACCACGTGGAAATTATTAAGGCTGAAAAACATGTGGTGTCAGCGAACACACGACGAAAATAATAACAAAAAACCTGAAAAAACAACCAAATTTCAAAAATTTTAAATTAAAATAAAAAATTAAATAATCATTTGCGCCAATAAAAAAAATACCCACGCTATCTACGTGACAAACTCTATCGTCTCCGCCTGATATAATTATAAAACAAGATGAGGTTGCTGTAGTTAACTTCACCCAAAATGTTAAATTAAATTAAAAAATGAAATAAGCGTTTGCAGCCCAAAAATACAAAACACCTAGAAATTGCCCAAAGTTAGAGAAACTTTTAATTTATTTTATAAACTACCAGAATATCACTTAGAAATTATTAGGACTGATAAACACGTGGTGTCGGCGAACACACGACAAAATAATTACAACATAAATTGTTAAAATGTCCAAAAATATGCAATTTTTTTAATTAAATTAAAAAATTAATTAATCATTTGTGGCCAAAATAAAAAATACCCTGTCTATCTACGTGACAAGGTCTATCAGGCGCAACCAAAATAAAAATAAAAATCAATGGGGCCGCTGTAGTTAAATTCACCCTTTTTGGCAAATGAAGTGATACAGGCTGTAATAGCTAACGGAATATGTAAATGTCTGTAATATAGAATCTATCAGGTAGTTGTAAAAGTCTTGTGTTTCAGCCTTTCTACTAGCATATGCAGGGGTTTATGGTATTTAATCGATTTACTTAATTCTTCCCATCTCACTTCAATTCAGTTCTAATTAATTGAAAATAATGTTTTTTTTTTCTTTTGTGGACAGTTCATAGTGCCAAGAAAATTCCTGAGAATGTTGATATTTTGCATAATTCTTCAAAAGCAACGGTTAGTGATGATAATGATACTACCACATTCCAAATTGGTGACTTTGTAAGTGATAGCCCAGTTCCTTCATCTCTTCAGGTAATTGTATATTATCAGAAGAAAATAGGGGAAGTACGTATCTGTAGCTTTGAGCTGTAGAAGGCGTCGTGTGACCCACGAAAACACCTTTTTACGCATAATTAACCAAAATGAAAAAGTAGTTCCACTTTTGTTTTGTTTCAACACGGCGATAAACGACGAGAGTAAAGACGCCTTAGCTCATTTAGCAGATAATGAAAAGGACAATATGTTACGATTGTTCAATTTGATAAAAATTTATTATTTAAACGATGTATTCATCCGCGATTTCCCGCCAAACCGTTCTGGCGCGAAAATTCGTGAAAAGTGACGCCTTTCCAATGCTGACTAGAAGCGTACTTCCCCCTATTTTCTTCTGATATTATGTATATTATTGTGTAGTTTTGGTGAGATTCAATTAATTTTTTACTTATTTTAACAGTCTTCTGCTTGTGATAGCTCGCACTGTGTTGATTCACTCAATGTAGAGTGTCAACAAACATTGTCACTCTTGACTACTTCACAAAACGTAACACCTCCAAAGCCATTAAGCTGCACCGTAAATTCCCAAACTTTGTCTTTTTCGAATCAGCAGAGTCATAAGGGGCATGATTGTTCTTCTAATCTGTTACTTACAAATGGTCAGTGTGGTTCAAGCAGTGCCTCAAGCCTTAGCTCCAGTCTAGTCAGTAACTCATCAACTGGAGACTTAGTTGAACTTTCTCGCAAGAGATTTGTGATAGCATATCATCGGAAGATGGTGCACCAATATACTAATTATTGAATATTATTGATTGTACAACTAAGATTATACTCAATAAGCAAGGCCATTATTAATTAATTTTATCTTTCTTAATATTATTATTATTGGCCTTAATTATGTGGTTGAATTTAATGTACAATTAGTAACATTCGCGTTATTGTAAAAGATGAATATGAGTTATGACGTTGGTCCTTTTTTTAAGAATCGCCAAGAGGTGTACTTCCTGTCCTCTCAAAAAACACGTCCAGCTTTATTTGGTTTGCCTTTAGTTTTACCTTGCTCAGATAGATTAACTACCCATCAAGACCTTTATCAGATGGTTTGGATGCAAGTTTCTCGCCTTGTCTCACCTCTTCCGCCTTCAGAATCATCTGTTCCAAATCATGCACAAGACTGGTATAGTATTTATCAATTTAAACTGTGTTTTAACATTTTAATTTTAATTTTATTTTTAGTGATGATAGTTTAGGCTATGAATATCCCTTTATTCTCAAGGTTGTGCAAAAAGATGGATTTCTGTGTGCGTGGTGCCCATGGTTCAGGTACAACATTTCTTAATCGTTTCCATGATTTGGTATTAGCTATGTGGTTTTTTTACTAGGGTGGGTGTTGGTGTTTTAACTGGACAAAAGAATGGGTCAGGTAGCAAATTTAAGGAACAAAGAACGTTTAATTAGCGGTTCAGTACTGAAAGAAATGGGTCCAAGTACCAAATTTAAAAAACAGACTAAATGTTTATTAGAAATTGTCACTATTGAAACCGGGTTGTTAAAATCAAAATACCCTACAAAGAACCCATCTAATTAAACTGAATATTCTTGAAACCCCTGATTTGTTATATTCTAGAAGAAAGTTACATAGTTTGGTGTTTTTATTCTTTACTCTACTGTTTTCTTCTCTAATGCCTTATGCATCACGCAATAGCAAATTTTTTTCTGAAAGACTTAATATTGATATTGTATTTAAGGTTTTGTAGAGGATGTCAGATAAGCTGTGGTGATACTGTTTTCAAGGGATCGTCATATATAGCAATTGATTGGGATCCGACCGCACTACATCTGAGATATCAAGCACCATTGGAAAAGGTTTCATACTTTCTCTTTAACTGACTTATTTTAAGCTAACAAATTTTATTATTCAGGATTGTATCAACCATGATAGCGTGGAAAAAACTAGACGGCAACAAACTGAACCAATTGACTTACATGCGTGTTTAGACGCTTTTACCAAAGAAGAGCACTTGGGGGAAGAGGAAAAGTATTACTGCTCAAAATGTAAAAATCATCAACTTGCATCAAAGAAACTTCAACTATGGAGGTTACCACCCATTTTAGTGAGTTGGGCTAAAGTTTTGATATCTCGCCCCTCATATAGAGGAACAGATTCGTATGTTGGTTCTTTCTATTTCCCTCCCTCTAAATTTAAAACTATTATAATAAGGCTATTGGTAGCTTGTAATCATAAGTTGGGAATAAAGCTCCCTTTTAGTTAGAATCCACTATATAAGAAATATTTAGAACTATTTCTTCTAAGGCGATGCTGCCATCTGCTAGAATAAAAACTAAATACCAGGTAGCCTTACACTCCCATCCAGGCCAAATTTTTAAGCTTAGTGCAAAGTTAGATATCTTTGAACAGCTTTTTACAGTATCCACTTTTAAGTGTAATATTCCACAATATTGATGCAAAATTCCAACAGTAGCAATTAGTCCAGTAACTTTAGTCAAAAACTTTGGCTGAACTTCGGAAAAATTTCTACCGGACTGAATTTTTGCAGACATTAAATTTTTTATTTTGATCCATGGAAGAAGTAATTAAAAGCAATTTAAATGGAGGAAACACATGGATATTTATTAATGACAAATACCTACGGGTTGAAAGCTCAATTTATTAGTCTTTAATAAATATCCATGTGTTTCCTCCGTTTAAATTGCTTTTAATTTTTTTTTACAAGTACCTTCATTTAGTCATGCTATATAATTGGTCAAAAATCGCCATTTGGTTGTGAGCACAATTGTTATGGTGAGAATTGCCAACTAATATCTCCGTTCAATTTGTATTTATGGCTATTACTGAAATTAGGTTCTATCTATTTCCTACAAAAACTGTACTATGGCGTATTTTGGTAAAAGCCATCGTTTTGGCACAATCGCAGTTTTAATGTAACACCCGAAATGCGTTTTACAATTTGGCGCCTTCCTTGACTAAATTAGCTTGAATGACACGTTTTTATCCATGTAGGCGCGTTTAAAATGGATAATTAGGCTAGCTATTTTTGTTTCCTTATCAAAACGCTTAAATTGATGCTAATATGAAGCCCAGCAATTATTATTAGGTTTATTTAATTCCATGTATGAGAGTTAAACGTTGATTGGATAATCTGATAGAAGCTAGTGTTGAAAGGAACAATGGGGAAAATCGAATTAATGCGCAGTGTAACTTCAATTAAAGTCCGTATATTGTGCCATAATGATTACATCTGCAAGAACATGTAATGTTCTATAAATACGGAACACATTGAACTAGTTTTAATAGAAATATTTTTATTAAAGTCGCTCCCTACCACGCTGAAGGGCGAAGATGAACCACTGTCCCTTCTCTTTATTGGTCCCTCTCTCTCTCTTCTTTATATATATATTCACTAATAGTAATCCAGAGGTCGCCACTTCGACTATTATTCCGTGGTGCCACCTTTTGGCCTTGCAACCGGTATTAATGCATAATTAGATATTTTAGAGTATCAATACTCCTTGTTTATTTAACTATTCTTTGTGTATAGTATTGGGATGTATTATTACTCCTTGTAATAATTCAATAATCTGTGAATTTTGTAAAAATGGGGATTGGATATGAACTTTAAAAAACACACACCCTTTTTTTCAAATTCTTGCGATTGCGAAGGAGAGCGGCGTTCGCGTTGTTAGTCAAGGAAGGCGCCAAATTGTAAAACGTGTTTCAGTTATAACATTCAAACAGCAGTTGTGCAACAAGGATGAAACATACCGATTTAAATTAGCCCGGTAGGAATTTTTCCAAAGTGAAACCCTTAAGTTACTGAACTAAATGTGATTTTAGCCAGTTTGCCATTGCCAAGCTGTGCTTTATATGTTAAGATTATTCAATTTCAAACAGATATTGTTTTAGGGTTGTTAAGCATTTACTGACTTAAAATAATTAATACTATTTTATTGACTCTTTTCATGTCCAATTGTTTTTTTTCTTTTAACCTTTACAGATTGTCCATCTAAAACGTTTTCAGTTACTAAATGGGCGGTGGATAAAATCACAGAAAATTGTTCATTTTCCCTATGAGAACTTCGATCCCAAGGAATACTTGGCCAAAGTACCAAAATCCACTGTACTACTAGCCGCTGAAGAAAGGGTGCTTCGAAAAAAAAATTTAAATAACAACAACATTAGCAATAGCAACAGCTCCGTTTTTAATACTGAACAGAAGTCCAGTGCTATTGTGAAAGAGAATTGTGGTACAGAAATAATTAATGAAAGAAACTCTAGTTCCCTATTGCCTATAGCTTCAAAGCTTGATAATTGCCGTCCCAAAATGCAAAATAGTCCAAAGGTAGAAAAAAATAATTTGCATCTTAATGGAGATATTAAAATAATTGACTGTGACGATATCGAAATTGACGTGCATGAGAAAGACTCAACATCATCTCAGGCTGTAACAAATACTTTTCCTAAGGTTGACTTTCACAGACACAAACTGCTCAAAGGATATAACCCTTATGACCTGCGTTACAATCTGTATGCTATTGCTGTAAGTATTCTTGTTTATTTTACTCATAACAGTATATGTGGATAAAATAAAGTTGCATATAGATAGATTCAAAGGATCAATTATTAAGAATCAGGTAAAGCTGAAAGTCACCTGATAAATTTTGATTTCGATCATATTTTATATTCACTTCCTTGCAGACTTAAGTTTCAACCAATCCACTCTGCTTCATATTTTAGTAAAAGTAATGAGGTCCTTTTGAAGCAGAAGTTGGCGCTTCACAGCACTAAGGATTTCCTCCTTTAAAACACAAAGAGCTCCTAGAAACACATTTTTATTGGGACCACTTTTACGCATGCCAATGATAGTCACAGATTTAGGCATTTTCAATTTTTTTTAACAATAAAAGTAGTTTCAATAAGACGCGTAGAGGAATGTGAAGATAGTATTTATTAACAAAGGGAACTTTTATTTCAATATAGGGGTGAATACCAACGCAAGTTATATTTTTTAATTTTAATTTTTTTTTAATACATAAGATGATGCTAAACATTTGTGTCAAAATTATTTTGCGGAAATAAAAATACGCTGAGATATTAATTTTGTAAAATTAACATTTTCTAACCCCATTTTCCGAATGTGGCATAGTAGGATAAACTAAATTTTTTTTATTGGCTGGTTACAAAATATACTCTATATTTTTTCTTCATAGTATGTCCTCTAGGTCACGATGGGCCATCTAGCATCGTGACCTAGAGGACATATTAAAAAGAAAAAAAAGAGTATATTTTGTCCTCAGCCAATAAAAAAAATTGGTGTATTACGTGTATCCTACTATGCCACATTCGGAAAATGGGGTTAGAAAACGTTAATTTTACAAAATGAATATCTCCGCGTGTTTTTATTTCCGCAAAACAATTTTGATACAATTGTTCAGCATCATCTTATGTATCCAAAAAAAATAATATCAAGAATGGGGTTGGGTGGCACCATTTAGGATTATATTTTGGTATTAGTCCACGAAACGTTTTTACACTAGTCGTTTGTTCGGGGATAGGTGTTTTACCATAATTTGAAGATGGGCATGTGGGCAGAGTATCCTGAAACCAGGGTCCACACAAATTGTATAGAAGGACTTCAGTGTATTTTTCACAGCGGACCTTGCTTTGGGCTCATTCTTATAAGGGCCCTTCCTCCTTCTGGTCGAAGGAAACGTTTTAGCCCTGTATATTTGGCTGCAGTGATGTTACTCAATCTCGCAAAATGTCAAGGACAAAATTAGTTTTTTGTCGTTTTTGAAGGCAGCAGCTACCTAGCACTTGCCTGCTCCTTGACCATTTAAAATGTTTTTGTAACATTTAAGTTACGCAAGTTTAACTATTTCCGCCAATTAAAATTTTATTGCATATTTATTTCTTTTATTCCCATTGCGTATCCCATTTCACCAACATCAATTAAGTGGGGCAAATTTTGGCAAAAAAAACGCTAAAACACATCAATTTTACAAAATTAATATCTCAGCATATTTTAATTATTTCCACCAACTGATTTAGACACAAATTTACAGTATCCGTCGAATGTATAAAAAAATTGGATGTGTGTTGCCCAATTTAGTTCCCATTAAATGGTTTTTCTTAATTTTAAGTTTTTTTAAATATTTTATCTTAGTTGAATTTTATGTATGAAATATTTGTTTAAATTTCTTTACAGTGTCATTCTGGTATATTAGGTGGTGGACATTATGTTTCTTATGCAAATAATCCAAATAACCGTTGGTATTGCTACAATGATAGCAGCTGCAAAGTAAGCTAACTTGATATTGTTTGCTTATTAAAGTAATTTTATGCTCTGAAGTACACATCCATTATAAATCAATTAGTAGTAAAAGCCTATCCACATGCAGGTCATTCCACGCCAAATTGCCCAAAATATAACACTTTTTGAACCCAACCCCAACACAGGGTTTATTGGGCTGGGGTAGAGGATTCTGTAATTTTCATAATTATGGGAAAAGCCGCTTAGGAGATACAGCTGGTATGTAAAATAACTAATTACATATCGCAAAATATGGAATGAGGGCTCATTTGCCCCCCTTATAAGAGTATCTATTTAATTTAGTAATATGAACTAATTTAATTAATTTTCTTGATGGCTTAACAATTTGACCTTTGACCTTGCCTAGACGCCTCAATTGTATTTCCAAAATGGTAGTATTTTCGGTATCCTAGTTATCGACAAAATAAGAATCACTCAAAATCCCAAAGTAATTTTCAGAGTTTTCAAGGTAATAAATTTGGAATTTTAATCTACCCAGAGGGACGTAAGAATTTTATGGAAAAGTCACCAAACTCCTCTGATATGTCCTTAATCAATCCAATGTAAAGCTGGCTTTTGTAGACACTGGCAACCATATTTCCCGCTTTATAGATGTCGGCATCTTTAAATCGGGAATCTTGCATTTTTGAAGTTGAAACTTCTAACTTAGGTCAGCGCATTGTCATTAGATAATGGGGCAACCATGATTTCATTTATGGATTTCGGGACTAATTTAGGTGAACATTTTATGCCTTTTACTGTTAAGGCTTTAGAAAACTTTTCTTTTAAAAGATCTGCTTGTCATAAGACTTCTTTCTTTTGACAACATAGATGAGTTTTGATATTTTCATAATCTGATAGGCAGAAATTAAGCATGTCACTTGGAGTCTAAATCTGCCCAGTCACAGGGCGCTGAAGATTTGTCTCTTACTGTTTTAAATTTCACTGTTTCTTCCAATTCCATGGCATGATCCTTTTCCGTCAGATGTGATTAAAAAATTCGCCTCCACATCCAACTTAGTCTTCTTTGTGGCTGCAGTGATTTCAAAAATTATAATTGTTTGGTATTGTCCAGCACATAAAAAAAAAATTGGCTTTCTAACATCATGAACATTTTCTTTAATAGCTGGAATTTTATTTGTAAATTCTTTAGTTCTTTAGTTCTTTATTTGCCCAACAAAAGGTCAGAGACCCATCACGTCAAGACAGTGAGAAATGAGATAAGCAAAAACAATATACATACAACGAAAAAGGGTAATAAAATTGTGAAATAAAATAGCTTGTAATAAACTCTCTTTTCAAATACTGAAACTACAGAGATTACACGTCTTATATTTAAATTTAGGGAAGACGCCTTGATAGTTATATAAACTGTTTATTAATTATGGACACTTAGTCATAGAGTTCGAGATAGTTCGCCAACTCCTTCCGGAAAAGAGTTTGCATGGGAAAGCCCTTAAGATGATCTGGCAAGGAATTCCAGTCCCGAATGGACGAGGGAAGGAATGATTGCTTGCGGCATGCAATACGGAATCCCGGAGGCACCACAGACACCGTGCGGAGACCACAGGGTTTATGAAACCACTGAGATGCCACCGCGGAAAGAGGCGCAAGTGCACCTCCGTGGTGGTGAACGACAGAGTTTACCAGAACTAGGCGCCTAAAACGGCGGCGCGAAGCGAGCGTGTTCCATTTGAAATAACAAGGAATGAACAGTTACGGTTGAGTGTGTAACTGATGATAGAGAAACTAAAGTGGTTAAGTTTTCTGTTTTCAAATATTCTTTATTAGATTGTGGATGTATTGTCCCAATGAAACCCTTAATAACAAAGGAATAGTTATCTGCAAAATCACAGAGAACCAAGGGCCATTCTATATGGTTTCAGTCAGTCATGCCCCCATGGGTCCTGCGATTTTAATAAAAATTGGTAGACTTATTCCTTTCGTCAATGGAGGAACATTAACTGATTTTTAAGTCAAAAATTTAAATATTTTGTTTTTTTACAGAACATTAATCAAGACCCCTGAATTTTAATTGTGTTTTTTTTTTGGAAATTACTAGCCCAGGATTAAAGTGTTAATAACTCTTTCATTATTTAACATATCCACTTGAAACATTCATTAATTATGCAGTGTATGTTACAAAATCTGATTAAAATCTCAAAATAAATAACACTTTTTAGATTATTTTTTAAATAAAAAAAAACATTTTGGGGGGTCTGATTCTAAGAGGTATTTCGTCATGTGGTGCAACTTTGAAAAATTTATAAAACACATTTTTCGTTACCTCTAGGCCTTATCTTTCTAACGGTATAAGTTGCGTTTCTTATATTTGTTTGCCATGGTTTTCCACTGGCAGATGGAAAAACAAAATCTGAGATTTTGCTCCAAAAACGTATTTTTCCATTCTAAAGAATTTATTTTAATATTAATATAGACTTTGTTAAATTTGCACATTATTTTAATAAATATGCAAATTTAATTTGTTTTAATTATTTGAATAAACCAGCACGTTAGATTTTAAAAATGAATTTAATACAAAATCATACTAACAACACTGAAAACACTAGCTTTATTTTTTAAAATATATTTTTTTGAAATCGGTTTCTAAATATATTTTGGGTACTTTCTGCATCTTTCTTTGGTAACTTATATTAGCCAGTTGAGTTTATAGGGGTGTGTTTCGATAGAGTACAAATAATGTTTTGCAAGGGCATGTATCATTTGTTGATTTTGTTTGTACACGTAAGAACGCAACTATCTTTTTCCAATTTTCATGAAATAATCATTGTCTTCATAGTTTTTTTCTTCAACAAATGCCACAAACCACTCGTTGTCGTAAACAGCTGAAACAAATTGTCCGATGGAAATGTCATCGAATAAAATAGTAGATTTGGTATCCTTAAGTACTGCTACTTTAACTTGTGTACTAAACTCATCCATGGATAACTGAGGCGTATCAAGTTCCGTATTTAACTGCGGTACAAATTTATGGTGTGACTGAGTGCCAACGATTGTCGAAGCGAAGGGAAGTCGTTCTGAGAGCTGGTCACTGTGATTTTTCACATCAGTTTTTGAAGCATAAATAAACTTTATTCCACTTGTATTTCGTTCGGCCCATTGATACAACTGAAGTGGAGTTGTTAGTTGATTAATAATTGGTTGTTGTAATGAAAATCTTGCTACCAAATGCTTCACTGTACCTCCTATACCATCACACAGGCTTTTTCTGTGGCTAGTCGCAAAGTAATTCCAATCAGCAAACAAGAGAAAATCGAGCACATGATTGCAGAGGTTAGACAAGTTCTCGCAATTTTCATTCTGTGATGCAGCGCCATCACTGAAATAGTGGATATGCTCCCAATTTGGTAGTTGTGTTTTAAGATAGTCCAAAAATATTTTAATGTAATAGTGAACTGTTGAAGCGCCATGGTCGGTTACATCACTTACAATTCAACAGCTTATACATTCAAGTGAGTCGTCTTCTGCGGAGCGAAAGTAGGTAACAAGAGGGTATTGCACCACGAACGAATAGTTTTCAGCAAAATCCATTAGTATTACAGCATGATTTCTTGGTAAGTCTTCCTTCAATCTTCTTAAATACAAAGATTTGATTTAGCCACAAAGTAATGCTCAAGGGCTTTCTGCATGGATATTGAAAAGTTTTTGGAGAAGTCACTTACTGTCTGTGTGAGCTCTTGGAGCTTCGTTTGCACATTTTGATTGATCCGCTGCTTGAAAATTATTTTATCATCCAGATCAAAACCATCGTCCGTTTAAAAGAATTGAAAGTGTTCATTTCCAGGGCAATTTACACACCTATGCAACATGCATTTTCTATTTTCTGTAGAGCATACGAACTGAAGCATTAAATCTTTTTAATTTAAATTATTTGGTGTATTTCACACACTCAAACGTTGTGCGTTCCTTTTAGAGTCCACCAATTTTTAAATTTGTATGACTCTTTGAACTAGATATAGATATCTCGTATATTTAAAAGTAATAGCCGTTTTTTTTAATTTTCTCACCATCAACTCATACTGATACAAAGTCTTTTTTCCAGGGCACATTCTAAATATTTCGTCTTCCTCATAAATTGAAATAAACTTCTTTGACAGTTTCTTGAGGAATATTATGCCCTCTCTTCTTTGAAAGATTAGGAAGAATTCCCTTTTCTAATTTTAAATGACGAGACATTTGGGCAGTGTATTTACTTACATTGAATTCTTGACAAATTTTTTAAGTCGACCAAGACAAAGGAACCAGTGTTAAGAGTTTGAATTTTTGTTGTTGGGATTAATTTAAAACCTTAACTTTAATGTCAGTAAATTAAGATTCCCAAATCATCACTATTTGATGTGCTTTGTTCGCAAATTTCCTCTGAAATATTTAAAGCTTTTGCAAATTTCGATTTAACTCCTTTTACTGCCTCTTCTACTTTTCGCTTTACGTAAACTGGTCGTCAAGGTTTCGTTTAGTTCTGGAATTTTAAGCGTCGGAGATTCGAATTCTTGGGACTCTTGACTGGCTGGAAGAAGGAGTAACAGACTTCATTTTAGTGATTTCAACCAAAAACATCCAGCAATTTTGGCAAAGCTTTTGACCTGGTATTTCATCTTGACCAGTATTTGTTCTGAGCAAAGTGGCGTCTTCAATTGACAATTTTTGTGCCTAGAGACATTGTCATTATTATTATTTTTATAAATGGTAGAAATGTGCATATACAAATTTTAAGGTCGAATTAAATACGAACTATTTTTGTTCTAAGCTTGTCAAATACAAAATAAATTTTTATACGGTAGAATATTTTAAGAAAAAAAATTTGTGGCAGTTAACCGATCAAGTACAAAATAGAATTTCGAATATCACAAAATTGTTTAATAATTTTGCAATAAAAACACTAAGATTTTAACAATAATTCGTTATTACTCAAAAGGTTTAATAAATAATGATATTGTTCACTTTGTATGATTTTAAATTAATTATATTAACTTTTAAATAATTAATTTACTTGAAGATTTAATAATAAAAATGTGTGGAAATTTCCTTCAAATCTTTAACCGACTTGATATTAGTCTTTCAGTTAGCATTGAACTACCTAGTAGCCAGTGCAATTAGTTGTATTTTTGTCTGCTTAGCAGACGCTTTGTCGTTTTAAAATAGAAAAGCGTCTGCTTTAGCAGATTAAAATACAGAACTTATCGACTGAAAACGCTAATTGAACAATCGAAGAAAAGTACGTGGTTATTTGACCAGTTTGCCACCTATAAGAAATAAGAATATTTTTTTTTAATATTAGACTATTTGATCAGGATAAACAAATATTCAAGAACTTTCTCAAGCGCTATTCAATTCAACGAATCAAATATTCGATTTGGTATGTGTTCGGACTATTTGGTGTCACCAAGTGATTTGTACCCGCCTAGAAAAAAGATTAAAAACTAAACCTTGAACATAATTAAGGAATGTTTCAAGTGGATATGTTAAATAATGAAAGAGTTATTAACACTTCAATCCTGGGCTAGTAATTTCTAAAAAAACACTATTATAATTCAAGGGTCTTGATTAAGATTCTGTAAAAAAACAAAATATTTAAATTTTTGACCTAAAAATCAGTTAATGTTCCTTCATTGACGAAAGGAATAAGTCTACCAATTTTCATTAAAATCGCAGGACCCATGATGGAACCATATGGAATGGCCCAATGATGCCCCAATGTCTCAGTTTCTTTCACGTTTTTGAGGTATTGAGATTGAGATTTGTAGTGATGACGAGTCAATTCCACATGTTTTGTTGGCCAAAGACTTCATAAAGTCTTGAGTACTCTCAGTTAAGGTCAGGAGCTTGGTACTATAAGTTGACATTGACTGCATGAACTGTAAATTTTTGTAGTCTTCTAAAAGTTCCTTTAAGTGTGGATTTTCCAATAAGCAATTATTTCCAGGACATTCCTTACGTACTCTCATCATACCGCTAGCTCCGGTTTTGAGTGTTGCATACAGTGAGCCCTGTAAAATCAATAGTTCAGATGGCACCAAGACAATAGAGCTTATACCAAATGTGTACTGTTTGGGCCTGCTAATACGCACTAAGGTGGTCTTTGGGAACAAAAAGACCATAATCATAGCGTTAAATTATATTCTTTAAATTTGGGATACAATTTTTTCAGGTTCAACAGCAGAAGCCTTTTTTGCTGGTGTTCCTTTTGACGAGTTTGGTTATTCTAACTAAAATTAACTCCTTTGGTCCAGTTGTACGTCATATGGCTGTTAGTTATTTATATACCATTCAATAACTTTAGGTCTAATGTCTTTGGTAAGTTTGATTGTTTCTCTGGGAGTGTAAGAATTCCATATTGGTTTTTAAGCTTCCTGCTTCGTTTAACCAAATTCCTCCTTAGTGCACTGGATGCCAAATGTCAGTATTTGAAGATTTTCTCCGTAAGACGTTTTGGGGTTTACTAACAGTAGCGGCCCCAGCAAGTTTTTCTGGTGGTGCGAGATCTCATTGCGAGGTCAGGCGTTTTGGTCTTGCGGTCAAAAGTTATTGGTACTGTCGTCCCAATCCCGTTTCGGCAGTCGCACCATTCGCACCGCCCTAGGGCAGGCGCTGTTTACTAACATCTTCGCCAGTATCACTGAATTCATCTAGAGGGACCCAAAATGACTCCTCAAATTTGTGTTTCAAAGAAATATTGGCTACATTTAATTTCATAGCCGGAATAGATTTATGACGTTCTGAGAACCCTACTGTTAAAAATTTTTTTGAGCTTCTCTCTGATGAGGTTTTGGACATATCATGAATGGAATGTAATTCTTACTTGTTTTAATTGGTGATTCCCCCAATTTTTGGGGAAATTGCAACTAAAGTTACCTACAGATCTTGGAAATCCATCCATTACCTTTTCCTCGGCTACAATCATTGGATGCATAACTTATGTCTGGCAATAACATCAATTCCATTCAATTTCAAGTTTTTGAACTAGTCATACAAAATATTTTTACTCCTTTGCTTCTTTTGGCATCATGAGTCATACACTTAGTTTATCTTTCCTAATATCTTTTCATTCTTCATGGTGGCAACAAATGTTCCTTATTTTAGATATGTGTAAAGGTATGGCTGCTCAGAATTAATATGTTATCCTTGGTCAGATATCTGTTGATACCAACAGCTTTCATAATTATAATAATGCCTCTAAGAAAATAATTTTGATTCATTTCCAAGCTATTCTAGCCTTAAATTATGCATTGTGATGACTAATTTGACTACATGCTGTGGTATTTATGCTCTAAATGATTTTTCAACAATATTATACACCCATTTTTAAGGTCATTCTAGAAATTTCTTCCAAAGACGCTAATGAACAACTTAGCGACATCGACAAATTAGAATTCATAGAGAGTGTGAATAATTTTAGATAACTGGTACGTCAACCTGGTGTCAGACTAGAATTGAGCAATTTCTTTTATTAGGGTAAAATTCCAAAATTAACATTATCTTATTTAGTTGGGCCAAAAACTTCTAATGAGCCCTTATTTGATATTTTGCGATAATTTTGTAATTAGGTGTTTTTAAAATTGCTAGGGGGTTATGGCTGACTTTCGAAAGTATGACCATGCTGTATCTCCTAAACGGCTTTTCAAATCTTTATGAAAATTAAGAATCGTCTTCCCCAGCTCAATAAAACCTGTATGCACTCTAAAGTTGTAGGGTTCATAGCATTGGGCAATTTGTTGTGGAATGACCCACGCAGACTATGAAATTAAAGGTGGTATTTTACTGCTTGATACACTTCTCAGTCTAAACCAATGTCCCAAGGTGGCAAATAGTTTACTTTCTGACCTGGACAATAGTTTGCTGACCAATGTGACAAATAGCGGACTGTTTATTTTTTAATTTAAATGTTATATGCCGGAGAGACTGATTTCACATGAAAGACATTGCATTCCCACTTGTTCTTTTTTCACTATATGTGTCGAATTATGACAAATTAAAGTGTAATAGTTTGAGAATTTCAATCAAACTAGTTGTTTTAGCTTTTTCCACTAAACATTTTTTATTATCCTATAGATATCTACTATTAGTCACTTTTTATTGTACTATCCACTTCCACCACTAAAAAAGTGGCCTTTTGATAATACAGGCCTAATCCAAAGATGAAACTTTTTCTGCAAGTGTCAGCCGATATGATTACACTAGCAGCATTCATAGGCTATTCAGTCCATTTTGTTGAACACAATAGCCTGTTGTATTAAACATAAATATTTTAGTATCTAGTTTTACACACGACAATAAGTTCTCCATTTTGAATGTTTTACTAGACTCTTTTGACTAAATATTTTCAGAATTAGAAACTTATGTTTATATTGCAATAGCAGACGTTATTTGGTTGAATCGCTAGTATTTGCCATGTTTGTAATTGATATTTATGCTACACCACAATAGTTATTTTGAAGTTCCAATAAATGGCCGCAGTTTCTTGGTCTTGCCTTTTTGTAAATACTAAAACCCTAAATACTAAGCCAAGTACAGTCACGTATACAACTGTCTAAATGGGTTTTAAGTTCGCTATTGGAAATATTTTGATGCTAGTTTATTCAAAGAAGTTAACACAAGCCTTGCAAGATATTATAATAGCACCATTCCCCTTAAAATTAATATATTTCTTTCAAAATTAAGCATATTTGGCTTTTGTTTCACCTCTAGAAAATTAATCATACTATTATATATGAGAAAAACAAGTACTAATTGTAATAATTTATGTTGTGGTATAGAATTATGATCTGTGCTGTGCTGTAACATTTAAGCTCTGCTTCAACCTCTGTACATTTAAGTAACACTTGTATAAACCCCCTTCCCCCTTACTGCTTTGCGTAGTTTGTGAACAGCCTCTTACTGTCTTATCTCAAAATCAAAGTAAGCCAGTACTTCATCTGTCACACCTAACTGCCAAAATTTCGTTTAAAACTAGTTAGTTACTGGGTTTTAACTGTTGTATGGTTGTGGCTATTATGGTAGTACATCCACAGTGTTTAAAAATCAATAAACCATTTGGCCTCACCAATGCTAGTGATTTTGGTCATGCAAAACTATTTTTACTTTTAAAATTTATTCTGCTCTCAATGTTTAAAATCCATTCTCCCTTCCCAATTTTTACTTCACAAATAACATTGAGCTCACACACATTTGGCCATCATTGCCAGCCACACATAAGAAATTTCTAGATAATTTTTGGGCTGTTTAATCATTTCGTACACATTTTTCAATAATTCAGCTTGTGCCTAAGATAATGTAAAATCATTATTTTAATTTGGCTGAAATCCAGTTAAAACCAACTTTTAAGCAGTTTTTTGTTTTATTCAAGATGTTTTCAATCATTTAATCTAGCCCCAGCTAGAACTAAAATCCCGTGGAGACTGAGTCATGGCATAAACAAAACTGTATCTCTCCCCCCCCCCCAGCACAGCAACTAAATTGACTGAGGCAGAAAAATATTGGTTGTATAGGTGTATGTAGGTTGCACAGCACCTTTCCAGGGGCAAAAATACATAGATTTTGACTCGCTTTTTAACATTATTTAATTAATTAACTTAACCCAAATTGGAAATCGCTGAAAATAGCGCGACTCGCTGCCTTTGAGCCATAAGAATAGCTGTGAGAAATTTGGAGGTCCTAGGTTGAACGGCTAGGACGTCTATAGAGAAACAGACAGAAGACACTTAAGAATATAGTATAGATGGTTATTTCTCAAGTTAAACTTATATTCCCACAAAATTTTTTGGGATTAGGTAATTTTTTACCCTAGTTTGATTTCCAGTAAATATCAATGCTGATTTCAGCATTACCTACTTCAAATTTTAGAAAAATTACTTGGTATTTTTAGGACACCCGATCCTAGGTTGAAATATAGAACTTTATATATTATACAGTACCGCCTAAAACAAAGTTAACTAAGCGAGCGCTCGCTTAAAGCGAAGCGGGGGTCTGGCAGCCGCCCTAGCTCATGGTTCCCCCCTTTAAGCGAGCGCTCGCTTAGTGAACTTTGTTCTAGGCGGTACTGTAAACATGTTAGAAAGGAGCGCCCAAATAAATTAATTGACTTTTCATTATTTTAGGAAGTGCAAACAGAACAAATTGATGCAGATTCCGCATATATGTTATTCTATGAAAGAGAAGGTATTGACTATGAAGCTTACCTGCCAAATGTTGATGGGCGAGTTCAAGACACCAAAGAAATTGATGATGAGTTTGAAAGTGACTTTAGAAAAATGTGCAGCGTGCAATAATTTTGCTGCTAGTTGGTTTTAGATTTATATATTTTTTGCCACTGTGACAATAGTTCAAAAATTATTTTTTAATTATAAATATATTTTATGATTTTAGAATGTAGTGATACATGTTTATTCCTCCAGTTCACTTTACTGTGCCATGAAAGAATAATTTTCCACACGTCATTATTTAAATTAGGTATTTAACTACTCTACAATTATTTGTTTGCTTACCAAGTAGCAGACGTCTTTGAACTAAAGCGAGCGTGTTTAGTCTTATTTCTAGTCGTTAAATACAAGTACTTCAATTGAAATTAAGAACCAAGATTTTTTAAGGTAATTATCTTAAAAAAATTTCCTGGTTCTTAATTTAAATTAATTTTTCCAACTACCGTAATTTCAGGTAGATAGGCCACACCACGAAAAATATAGACGGAAATAGACACCCCCCAAAGTATAGGCTGAAATAGACAAGTTGAAAGATAAAATACATTGGAAGGTAAACCAACCCCAATGGAGCTCTGGAAATAGAAGCACAATTGCCATGTGGCATAGGTAAGTTACCGTTGATGAAATGCGAAAAATGTGATTGCAATTTGCGACATAAGCTGCATGGGAAGAAAATCCGCACCTATAATTTTATAAAGTGTTATTAGCATATTATTATGTATATTTTGTTCTATTTTTTTATAAAACATCCGAAAAAACTTAAGCCTGAAATTATGGTACTGCGAAAACAATTTCTAGTTTCAGAATTTTATTGGAAAATTTACATGGTTTATCTAACTTTTTAGTCAGTGCTAATGAAGTAATATGCAGTTTTTTAACTTTCAAAATTCAGATTTCGAAAATGGTTCAAACGTTTTTTTTCATTTCCACCTTCCTTGAAAGTGACAGTCAGCTCGCATGTTCCAAAGGCATTGTAACTGCTTCGATATTTGATAGCATTTACAATGCTGAACATGAATCTTTTCTAAAGCTGAGGGTTAAAATTAGGCATTTAAAAATTTTAGGTATCATATTTTGATGTTATTTGTTGTTTTTAATATTAATTTATTCACATTCTCCTAAAATTTATTACCAAAAAGTTCAAGTCGTCTACTATTCCCTGGTTTAGTTACTTAATAGTACAACAGTACACTTTGTGGTACTGATGTCAAACTTGGTATGTTCAGGTAGTTTTCATGGCAAGCAAGATGTGATATAGTGTCAAACGTGAAATTTTTTATTATTTCATCTTTTTACTTGTGATTTAGTCATAGTGGCTTTTATATGTCCAAACTACTGAAGACATTAACCCTTCTGTTTTTCTAAATCAAACTTTCTAATAAGTTGCAATGTATATTTTCACCCTACTAAACTTAGCTACCAATTACAATTATTTTCTTAGCTCATTACATCACAATAGATTTAATTATCATTAAATATATTGAAAATTGTAATACTGACAATTTAATAATAAATCTTGTATATCTATTTTTCAATTACTTGTTAGTGACACTTACGTGAAATCCTTAATTTAGTATATTCTATTCAATGAAATTTTTTTTTTAATATTTTTAAACATTTCATTGATGATGGTTGCATTATGGGAGCAAAACAAATATTGAGCTCAAACGGTAGTCGCAGGAACTGCTTTACAATTCATTATGTTTGGTTTCGAAGAACAGTTTGAAATTTTGAATCCACCATGGCAGAATCAATTTTTACATGTGACATTGTATCAAATCTTTTTTTTTCTGCAAATAATTTTATGAACTATTTTGAATCACAATTTGAATTTACTTTCAAGGGACTATACTATAAGACTGTTATGAAATATAGAATTATAAAGCTCTAGCTTATTGACATCGGATCTAAAAGTATTACTGTACTAAAATCAAACAGCTAGTTGGTATTCAATTTTTTGTTTGCGGTCACAACACAAGATGGTAGATTGTAGTTCAATATTATTAGGTGCCATTGAAGCAGTGAAGGTATTAACTGAATAAAGTTAATCAATTTGGAAAATACATAAATAATTGCTATGGAATATTAAAATCAGTTGCAATCACAAATTATTCTGTGAATGTGAGTGTTAAATATAGAAAATTATCATTGTTGATTTAATTAAAAGTTTATTTAAGGTGTTTTAAATAAATAAATGGAATTTAAGAGTTTTGTAAGTACAGAAAAGTTATATTTAAAATACTGCTTTCCATGATTCACAATTAGATAATATGGTTTAGCCTTTTGTACTCTTTGCTCATGGTTTAATTTAAACCAAACATAACTTTGAACTGTATTTAATAGTGCTAAATGATTTTGGCACATGATTGTCTTATCCATCAATGTTCATTCCATTTATTTGTGTATGTATATCACATAGTATAGTACTAATTTGTAAATATAAGCGGTTACCATATTAAGTGCTTTAAATATTAAATTGTAATTTGAAGATTTTGTTTAACATTTATTTGAAATTTGGGGCTTACTTTCTGTATAGAAAAGCCTATTTGATTATATTTTTACTTTAATAAACATACCATATATAATGACACCCATTTTACTATCAAATGTAAGAAGTTTTATAGAACTCAGTGAAATATATACGGGTGAAGTGAACTACAGCGACCTCATTGAATTTTATATTAATTTTGGTTGCGCCTGATAGACCTTGGGGCCTGTTCTGTAAATATTCAAAATCCAATTTTCAATTGAAAACTAGATTTCGAACTTCGAGATCTCGACGAATGGTATTCGGTAAAGATTTCGAATAAGCATAAATCAATGCAAATTGTCGAAGTCGATTTTGACATGGTATAGGGTATCGAGATCGAATTCCCATTCGATTTTTTACAGAATCGCCCCCCTTGTCACGTAGATGCTGAGGGTATTTTTTATTTTGGCCGCAAATGATTATTTAATTATTTAATTTAATTTTTTAATTTTAAAAATTTCTCATTTTCATTGAATTTTATATTAATTTTGGTTGCGCCTGATAGACCTTGTCACGTAGATGCAGAGGGTATTTTTTATTTTGGCCGCAAATGATTATTTAATTTTTTATTGAAATTTAAAAATTTCTCATTTTTGGGCATTTTCACGTGTTTTGTTGTACTTATTTCCGTCGTGTGTTCGCCGACACCACAGTTTCGGTGTCCTGATAATTTCCACGTGATATTCCCGAACTTTATAAAATCAATTACAGTTTTTATTCATTTTCTAGGTGTTTTGTGTTTTTGGGCCACAAAGTGATATTCCCGTACTTTTTAAAATCAATTATAGGTTTTGTTCATTTTCTAGGTGTTTCGTATTCTTGGGCCACAAACGCTTTTTTTCTGGTTGATATTAAAAGTATATACTTGATGCGTAAGGCTTGGTACTGTCCTCTAGGTCGCGTTATAAGATGGCCCATCGCTTTTTTTAGTATGGGGTTGGGGAGGCGCCGCGACAAGTAGGGTCAGTACCTATTTTTCCTCTGATATAGTTCCTTCTACAGGTTTCAATGTATCCCCTATTTTGTAAATTGGGAAACTTTTGCTGCTTTCAGAGATTCTGGGAATATTGCATTTTTTTTATGAATAATTTGTTGGGCATTTTCAATTTTCAAGTATGAATTTTATGCTGCTAAAACAAGGTACGCACAACAACAATAAAAATGTGTTTTAACAATGCTAAACCTTATGTATGGCTGTTTGCTTATTGTCAGTCATGGTTGCCTGCAAGGTGGTGTTCTTTCACCAATGCTGTAGTGCCTTATTGTGTTATGAACTATTGGTGAGTTTAAACAGGGATGGGTGCTGCTGCTTTGGCTATGCTGACGATATCATCATCCCCTTCATGGGAAAATTCCCTAATAGTAGTAGTGATTTAGTAAGATGGGATCTTGCGTCGTGGAATGCTGGTGCAGGGAGGTTGATCTTATAGTTAATACTAATAAGACTGTTTTTGTTCCTTATACTCTAAAAATGGTACCAAACTCTTAATGATATTTCCTTATTTGGAATTATCATACCTCAGTGCTATTATAGACAGCAAACTAACATGGAAGCCTCATCCTGACTATATAGTCAAGAAGGCTAAGAAGTTATTTTGGAGAACCAGAAGTGCAGTAAGTAGGTCCTGGGGTCTTCATTGCAAGGTTACCCAAATCTATTCAGATAACCAAGCGGCCCTCAAGGCTCTCAATCAGTAACATTTCTTCTAAACTGGTTTATAGCTATTTGAATCTCCTCTCAGAGCTAGGCACCAACAATGAGGTTCCATTCTTATCCCCTCTGGCATAGTGGGCGGCCTTATCTCCAATTCTATGACTGACTGTCAACTCAAGCTTTGGCTTCAGATGACTGGCTAAAGAGATTATCTCTAGCCCCACTATCGTGATAGACCTCCGCTGGTATGGTCTCAGTTACTAGCCTTACTAGGTACACTGGGCTATAAATTCTGACACACAGCCCCTCTAGGCAGAGAGCAAAAGAGTTGCTCTAGCTCTCCAAGTCTAATAGCAGGCTGGTCGTTGATCTACATTTTTTTTGTGTATCCTGGTTTACCGCCAATGTTTCTTTGTATACTTGTTCCAATTTTGATATAATTATACAAGTGTTAGGCAAATTTCTATTTAAACCTGTATTTAAGATTTTTAACATGCATGCTCCTAGAAAAAGAACAACTGGTTATAACTCTTGGAATTTGAGCTGGAAAGTTGTAACATTCAGTACTTTTGACTAGTAACTTAAGCTTGATAGAAGTTTGATTTTGTCTTGAATTTTTAACGTATCAGACTACAAAGAATAGACACTAAAAGAAAACGGTCAAAAGTAATCTTGTTTTTGTTTGTCAGTGGTTTCTACATGCCGAAACTATTGAAGACTATATAATAATAATAATCAGCTATGCTAATACCCAAGGAACATCCTTAGGCTGAAGTCTTCTAGCAACTTTTAATTACTTTTTCATTCGGATGGCCAGGTTACAATGTGGAGGGTGGGGGCAAGCCCTTCATGCCACTAGTGGCGTCGCCAGACCCTTTTTTTGGGGGGGGGGCTAGAACCTTTGACGCTCGGGGCGGATCACGAATTTGCCACCCCTCCGAATTTCCAAAAGAGCAATTGTTTAATAGTTAAAGGCAGTAAAAACTATGATACTATTCTAAACTATTTACTGGCTAACTTATGCATAGTACTCAATTAACAAATAATCACACCACTGTTGCACAATAATACGTTTATTAAGAAACGCTACAGCTGTTTCGGGTCACTGAATCTTCGCCAGAATTAACAATTTAAAGAAAAAAAATAAATTATATGTATAGTCAGGAGTGGTTCTTTTCAATTACTAACCCTAAAATAATATTACTTATAACTACGTATACAATCTCAAAACTAAATGTGTTAAAATAATACTCAACGGCTTATGTTTCTCACTTCGTAAAACTCACCTTTTTATATCTGCTTATGGAAGAGATGATTTTATATAATGATTTTTGAGGCACCAGTTTAAAATTATTAATAATAAGGTCAATGTTAAAATAATTAATAATAGACGAAATTTAATGAGACTAACATTATGTAAGTTCTGAAGTACTAGCAATTTTTAAAACTAAGGATGTTTTTAAAAGGTTGTGTACCTTCCTATAATTTGCACAACATAATAAGTTAATAACAAGCAGTTAGGCTTACATTAAAAAGGTTAATAACTATTAAATTAATTAAAATAATTACAGATTTTTTTCTAAAATAATTCATAATGAATTTGCATTTTGGTATGTAAACTGCGCATGTGCCAGTCATGGAAAATAATCATTTATAAGAGGAATAACAACCTGAACTATATATTTCTTCACGCTAGATTTTTTTATCTACTCACAACCAGCCTTGGTTAATTTATGCAATAAATACCAATTCCTCTTATAAATGATTATGTTCCGTGACTGGCATGATTGGTCGAAATCATATAGAATGACCCAATAAGTTTTTATAGAGAGGAGAAACTGAAGAACTTGGGGTAAAACCGCTTTAACCCATAGGGGAGAGCAGGAGTTGTTCCGCGTATTGGTCAAAACCTTGATTAATTTTTGGCTATCCAGTTGGTTTTTATTTTATAGTTATGCAAAGTGTTTAAGAGTGTGATACAACTATTGACCGGAGTGTTGTTGTTTGAACCAAAATACATTTATTCTTTCGTGATAGTGGATATCTATAAGCATGAATTTCATGACATATCACTAACACGGTTAACCCCAACAGCCTAAAAATGATTAAATCAGATTTAATAGTGTCAGGAACTCAGATTCTTTTTTTGATCCACGTGGATCAAAAAAAGAACAGTACTGTCCAAAATAATTTGTGTACCACTTCCAAGGTGCCATTTTACAGGCTTACCCCAAGAAAA
Source organism: Leiobunum rupestre (assembly GCF_980474605.1). Taxonomy (NCBI): domain Eukaryota; kingdom Metazoa; phylum Arthropoda; class Arachnida; order Opiliones; family Sclerosomatidae; genus Leiobunum; species Leiobunum rupestre. The sequence continues at coordinate 76,739,578 of NC_143385.1, forward strand.
TATCACATTCCACTAACAATTAACTGGTTATGAAATCATTGAATTAAGTCACACATAAGCCTATTATTAAAATAAAAAAACGCTCCTATGTATATATATATATATATAAAGACATTTTATCTGATATTAAAATTGAATATAACTATACTTTTGATGTCATACATACAGGTACACAGCTTTCAATGACTAGATTCCTTGGCATAAAACAATACAGTAGTACAATTCGAGTTCTCATAGAGCTCCAAGAGTTGAACAACGAGTATTTAAAGATAGAAGAAAAACTGGACTGACAAGCGGAAATCTAGCCATTCAATATTCTAACATTTACAATAATCGGACTGCTTTCTCCCCAAAGGAGTGCTTTAATTTTTTTGTACTTCAGTAAAATCAACAAATAGACAGCAAATACAGCATTACAATTACATGAGCGTGAAAAAATTGTTAGTTTCGGTTATATGTGAAAATGATAAGTACTATATTATCATGTAAGGTTATTTATACAAAAGTAAAAACCAGGACAAAAATCAACTAAGATAAAACATTTTGATGTGTGCTTAGATATTTCACATTTTTTTTTCATATTTACATTTAAATTAAATCCCTTATCACGGTTTAATCTAACAAGGCACTGAAAGTTCTATCACCGGTAACATCTCAGCAAAAATAACAGTTTCATTGACATAGAAAATGATATACAAGTGAAATAGTCCTGCCGCTCCAACTTTATAGTGTGCAAAAGCAAATGAAATTGTGTTTAAAGAGATCAATTTTTAATGGATACCATAGAAAGCATCTAAAATTGATATAGCAGGGATAATATAGGCTAACCACTGGTATTTAATTATTATTTTAAATGAGCTGCAATGGTTCTATACATGAAGTTAAGGATGCAAAATGTACACAATGGAATATAAGCATTGTCAGATGTACTTTAACAATGGTTTAATTTTTAATTATTTTATATTTAAACGAATATCAACAAACCAAAAATGAGAAAATGCTCATAGCATGAAGATATCAAAGAGCATAAAATAAATCTGTTCAGATATAAACACTTTGATTTAAAAAAATCATTAAACTAAAACACAACTGAATACTAAATTCAAAAGAAATACAATATAGTACTGAAGATTGCCATGTGCTGACAAAGGAGCCAAAATATCTTTTTGCTTTATTTAGTCCTCTGTCTAAAGAAAGTTATCTCCAAAAAGCTCTATTACCGGGTATATGTCTTAATTAACAAAAAAGTATCAAAATCTTCTATGAAACTGACTAATTAATTTTTAATTTGTACTAACTTTTGAAATAAACATTAAAACAACTTTTCTTAAAATTTGAATAATTTCAATAATTGCAACCAAAATCCTTTTATAACTTAAGCTTTATAATAGTTATTACTATGGATATTGTTTCACAATATATATATATTAAAAGGAAAAAGCATACTTTAAAAATAAATGTGATCTATTTGGGTTATTTCATGTGAAATCAACCATTCATGTTATGTTAATGTAGATTTGAAATGGTTGCAAGCAAAATTTTCAAAAAAAGTTACACCATGATTTTGTCCATTTTGGACCCTTTAAAAAAAGATTTGATAAGAGAGCTTGAAAATATCTTAGCCAAAATTTGTAATCATAGCTGCTACAAATATTTTCATTGTTGAAGTAATTGTAGAAACTTCAACAGAATTCAATACTGGTCTGCTGACCAAATGAGTCCTGAAATATTCAACTGAGGGCAAATAATATTACCCACATAAGGAATCATTGAATTTAATTTGGAGTTTGGACCTCATTCGGTAATAATCATTACCTGTAATATCCTTGAGCTGCAAAAATCATATAAGCCTTGGTCGTGAATATAATCTCTTGTTAAATACTTAACACGTACATATGTACTGAGCTAGATCATAATGAAATACTTTGAAAATTGTCATAATCCAATTTGTGATCTAGGGAAGGGATGACATGACTCCTTTTGTGGTAATGTATTATTTGTAATCCCCAGAGGTGTAGGAACGTCGAAAGGGCAAAGTTAACTCAAACAACGTGGTTCAAACTGGTGAAAGGAACCTCCTAGCACCTGAACTTTCTTAAAACCCAAAAACCACCTAGCTTAATTGTTTCGACATTTTGAAAATTATTATATGCATTTAAGGTGATACCTTAATTGAGTTCAGTAAATTTCAAAAACCTAGTGCATATTGTCAAATTACTGAAAGTGTTAAATTTTCTAGTATGGATTTGGGTTTTGCTTCATAAAGCTTCTCACACTTTAATCTTGGACTAATTAATATAGGAATATTTCAGTGCTACAGAATTTCTTTAACAAGCTCAAAACACTTCTTCCTATTCCACTATCGGAACTGTTTTCATTAAATGGCTGCTCCTTGTACATGCACAGAGTGAGTTACGCATTTTTTAATCAGGAGAGGGATGGGAAGGAGGTAAGCTGAAATGTCCTTATATTAATTAGTCCAAGCTTTAATTAAATGATTAGGAGGGGTAGACCCCTCTCAAGTTCCTACTTCTAGATATTACAAATCTATTATTGGTACATACTGAAAAATAATTAACTGGAATATAACATACAAGAGCTTTATAAGAGTTAACAAAAAAAATTATAATTTCTGATCAGTACAGAATTTTTCAGAATAACAAGCAAATACCAGTGGTAGAACGTTAGAAATACTAGTAATAGTAATTTCCATCCTGTAGGAGAAATCATGACAAAAGAGCTATTGCCGTAGAAGTCACAAAAGATTAATTAGCGCATATAACAAGCAGTAGCAATTAATATTTCCAAATTTGAAATGGAATAGCCACATATTTTTATTTGAAGAGTATATTGTTTTCTACATATAATGTAGTTAAGTTATAAAATTGCCGCTCAGCTTATGGTATGGAAATTACATTCCTTCTGCATTTGTAATATACCTCATTAAAATTTGCATAAAAAATAACCTTAAACAAAACAACAACACTGGGTAAACAAAACAACCCTGGGGGATCAAATCTGCCTTTTTCATAAGCTGTACAAGATGTTGCTTGTGCATTAAAATATTAAAAAAACCGGTTGCAGTCTGCCTCTTGCAACCCAAAGATATTTTAAACCACCCAGTGTTGCGCAGTGACCTTTATTTAAAATAGTTTAACATTTTTCAGTACTATTTGAAATATACTATAATTTGTTACTAAAAAATGTAGTCAATTCACCAAACATATTTCAATTGTACAATTTCTGATACCAACATGAACTTGTTATAAGTTGGTTATTTATTACATCAGATAAAATCAAGATGTTATATAAACGCCAATTATAACTTCCATTTACTAATTCTATGAGACCTACAAAATCAAATAAGTTCATAACATTTGCAAATTTTTTATCTTTTAAAATGTAACATTCGAGACTCATCCAGGTATCAACAATTTGAGTTTTTCCGTGTTTTAAACTAGCTAATGCCAAAATTTACAAAGCAGGGAAAAGATGACCCCACCAACTATTGCAGGGTTGGCTAAAAAAAAATTGATAAAGCTGCACTAGTACCGTCCATATTATGAACTTTGAAAACCTTCATCAACAACCCCCTCCCCTTGAGACTAAAAATCAAAAGCTCTGGTCCATTGCCGCCCCCCCCCCCCCCCCATGTTTTCCTTATAGTTCAAATAAAAAATATCAACCATTACAAATACTCAAGGACAATAATAATTTATCTACATGTTTGGTTATACTCATGTTGCATAAATGAAAAACCCACTCTGTTGATATAGAATAATTTTGTATTACATTAAAGTTTATCTGATAGTTCCAGATTAAGCCAATAGAAGCTCAAACCTTTATGCATTACATTTTCAAAGGAGTAACAATCAAATGGTGTATGTTTCACTGTATTCATCTCAGTAGAACAGAATTGATAAATGCAAGTTCAAAATGTGATTCTCAAAGTTGTGTTGAAACATTATACATTCAAATACGCACATCATACTTGCTAGAGGAAATTACTAATTTCACATGGTAATCAATTTAAAAATTTTAGAAGACTAAAAAATAACTTATATTTCATAAAAGGTTTTTTTTTGCAAATTTAAGTGATAGGGCATTTAGCAGGAAGGAAAAATGAATACGAAGAATTACATTTATTTATATAACTTTCTGGGCAATCTCTCCTTGCATTTTAAAATAAACTCTTTGAAGTTCACAGAAGTAACTTTAAGCTTGGTTTTTCTCATTGAAGACTACACACTTATTACTCTGTCTCACTTATTTGAAGCATTTTTCTTTTCTTTCTTGGCAATGGCTCTAGTTGCTTCTTCAGGCAAGCGCGATGGGTCAGATAAAATGTTTGTAGTTGTAGAGAGATGCATTAAAGAATTACGAACCACTGTAAAAATATGAACATTGCTTTCATATAGATTAAAAACAGTAGCAAAATTATATAAGAGGTCTATTTGGTGCCTAAGGCCTTTGGCCGACACAATGAGTTTGTTCTAAAAAAAAATATATATATACCTGGTCTAAGAGCTGCCAATCTGCAATGCTGATCTAGCCATGTAAGAGTAGTTTTACAAAGTTCATCCACACTTGCAGTAGATACAGTGTTGCTATAAGAATCTAAAAGTGGCTCCATCAATAAGCTGAACTACAGTTGCCAAGGGTTAAGGAAAATCTTCAAATGATACAAAAATTCCTAACATAAAATTTTGGGACCTTGCCTTAACCGAGTTGTTTCTTACTTGACTCATATCAGTTTGTACTGTCTTTCAATAAATACATTAGATTGCAACCCTTTGCATTAAAACATCTCTTTGCTTATGGCTGTCACCTTAAGTTAGCCCTGAATGTTTAATTTCTCTGTAACCAATCTGGTGTTCTCTCCCTAGCTAGTGTTTATTTTTATTGACAGTGATGGTTAAAAATTCCACCCCCATTTATTTTACCGTCTATTGACTATTGAGAGGGGGAAAGTGCTGCTATGTCCGACTGACCTGAGATTTATTGTGTAACCCCTAACCTAAGATAAAAGAGTCTAATCTCCGACACAAAATGGAGAATCTATTTGGCTGCGATATTGAAGAAATCCAATATTTCCAGACTATGCATACCAAGGTGCTTGAACCTTTGAGCTGCGTAGTACTCACAGCTACAATACCTCAAAAATTTGCAACATAACCAGAAAATTAAAAAAAAAATAAGGATACAATCCAAAATTTCCAATTTTGTAGTGTACATGATTTCACATATTCATCAAAACGTTCCCTCATGTGATTGGTTCTCTGAAAAGGCACTGGTGCTCCAGAAGCTGGCAGTTGATTTTGGTAAGTACTAAAAGAAAAATAGCCTTAATTCATTCGTAATTTGGTAAGTACTAAAAGAAAAATAGCCTTAATTCATTCATAATGTTTATAACCTCAAAACCTGGGTGTACAGTAATTTGACTTTCGCTTTTGAATAAAAATCAAATAAAAAAATTAAACATGTTAAACAATCTCAATGAAATCTAGAAAGCTAAATAAAATTTAAAAATATTTGGTATCAATAAATTACTGTCAAATTTGAAATATCCTAAAAAAAGTAAATATTAAGTTTACAGCCACAAGTTTAAAATCAAGAAAGATTAAAATTATTTCTGATATATAAATGGTTATCTTTCTTGATTTTAAACTTGTGGCTGTAAACTTAGATTTTTACTTTGCATTATTCTCACCCTTCATGTTACTGATTCTAATTAAAGCAAAAGGGTAAACAACAATTAAAAATTATTTCTGATATATAAATGGTTAATTTTTGTTTACCCTTTTGCTTTAATTAGAATAAGTAACATGAAGGGTGAGAATAATGCAAAGTAAAAATCTTAATTTGAAAACAATAGGCAATGATTGGTCATAATGTGAGGTAATATTGACCAATTAAATAAATTCACTGAATTTTTGGTCTCCAATATAATAATAATAATAATATCTTTATTTGCCTTTGCAAAAGGGATATCTCAGTTCAGTTTAGAAAAACTGTTTTACAATGAGGTCCCGTATACATTTAAATTACAATAAATTAACATAAAATAGACTATTGTGTGTTTTTTACATATTTAGTTATTTCGATTTTAAAAGTGTTGAGATTATTGATAGTTTTAAGATTAGTTGGTAGTTTGTTCCATATCTGTTTTCCTAAGTATTGCACGTTTTTTGATATTTTACCTTTCATGGTAAAACCGTACATAACGGTTCTTGTCATGTGGTAGTGTGGACATTTATCATTAAAAATAGTTATGATATATTTGGGAAATATATTGTTATGCACCGTGTACATAAATATGAGTAAGTTGATGTGATATCTTTGTCTTAGAGTTAACCATCCCAATTCAATAATTGATTCTGTTGCTGAGTCATATTATTATTAGGATTATTTTAGCACAACGATTTTGAATAATTTGAAGTTTTTTTAGATAGGTGTCCGTGCACATATTATAGAAAATTGATCCATAGTCGAAAACTGGTTGGATAAGTGTATTATATAGTTGAATCGCTGATTCAAGTTTAAGGTTATGTAAAAGTTGATATAGAGTCCAAATTCTTTTATTTAATTTAGCAATGGTGTATTCAATGTGATGTTTCCAGGTCATGTTTTCATCTAGGTATATACCAAGATATTTAATTTTGTCGACCCTTTTAATATTAGTGGTTCCCAGTTCAGTGATGCTGTTTAGTTGGTTAGTATTTTTGTTTGGGGAGAATAACATAAATACAGTTTTTGTTAAGTTTAAATTTAAACCTAATTGGCTTAGCTCATTATTGAAAATCATAGTCATTTTGTAATTTCATCAATACATTGTTAATTGATTCATCAGAGACAAGCAGAGAATTATCATCTGCAAACTCGAAGGATATTGAAGAATTTAAGCATTTATGTAAATTTTTAGTGTAAATGTTGAAGAGTAGAGGGCCGAGAATACTCCGTTGTGGTACGCCGGAAATTATAGTGCTCTTATTTGATTTAGTTCCATTTACTGTTACAGCTTGTTTTCTATTTGTCAGGTACGATACAAACCAATTTAAGACATCAGGAGATACATTACATTCATTTATTAGGTGCATTAATTTCTTGTGATTCACACGATCAAAAGCCTTTGATAGGTCCAAAAAAATAATACCAACAAATCTATTCCTATTGAGTTCTTTTGTAGATTCTCGTATAAGTTTGTTATACATGTCATGGTTGAATGTTTTGGAATAAAACCAGATTGGTTACTATGGCGCATATCATTTTGTATCACATGATTTAGTAGTTGGTCATTTACTATTTTGCCCAGAATTTTTAATAAACATTGCAGGACGGAGATACCTCTGTATGAATTAGGATCTTCTTCATTCCCAGACTTGAATATAGGGATTACTTTGGCTTCTTTCCATATAGATGGGAAGCGATTATTTTCAAATGATAAATTTATGATCGAGGCCAGAGCTTTTGATATAAGAATCGCTAGACCCCTTATTATTTTAATAGAGATACCATCAGTACCTGTTGCTTTAGTGTTTTTTAGCTTTTTGATATAAGACATAACAATCTTCTCGTCAACTTTTTCAAAGTTAAATTGAGGGACTGTTGGAGGATCATTCTCTTTGTTATCGTTGTCGAGAAAAGCGCAATTAATTTGTGGTTGATTATTTATAAAGTGGTGGTTTAGTGCTTCGCACTTGGCTTTTAAGTCGGGACAATTTCTCTTTAATAAATCTAAAATTTCTAGGAAATTGCCCCTGTTCCCATTTTCATCGTCCGATCTATGCACACGAAGAGCGAGATCTTGTTGGGCGCACAGTACTATTATCTGCACGTGAGCAGCTAAGACATCTCTATTTCTAGCAACGTCTGTTTTATGATGCTGATCAACCTGACATACTATTGAGCCTCGAGATTTCGATTCCAAATAGTCTGAATATTTTTTATAAGACTGTTGGTGTAAAGATTTTGTCGAAGTAAAGTGTTCTTCGAACTTTTTGGCCATATTTTTCAAGTCCAAAAACCCCTCAATAAATCCCGTATTTCTGCCACCTAAAAAATGCCGACAACAAAAACAATAAACTTTATCGTTTAGAATTTAGAACTACCTCCTTAGCCAGACTGACATCGACATTGGGTAAAACGTCAACATTTTTTTTACTGTTTTCAGTCTCTGTAAAACCTAGAGTCTCCCCTGAATTCAGTTTATTTATTTTAGCTGACGGTTGAAGAAATCATTCCATTGCGTCTTTCTGACTACTAAATATGCTCGCTTCTCTCTTACATTTTTGGCGTTTTTGGGCCCCCGACATAAACTCCAGATATTACGCCTTTTAAAAATGGTACCACTATAGTCTTAAAAAAACTGCTTTTAAGAATGGTACCACCCTCGGCACCACCAATAGTTTGGTTCAAAATATCTAGCTACTAAAAGCTTGAAAAAAGCCAACTAACTATATAAACTAGCCCAAAATGTTTTTATTTAAAACAAGCACAGTACGGCTTCTTTAAACCTCTAGGAGGTAGAAGTCGGCACTTGCCAAAAATATTTAAACAAAAAGGACACTAAATTAACTGACTGAGAAAGACTCGAAATGTAGAGAACTGCTTTGAAGAAGCGCACAAAATGAAATGAAACTCTGGTAAAATATTGTCTTAACTTCGTTAAGATAAGAGTGACCACCGGCCTTTCGAACACGTGACCCAGTGGGCGAATCACAAACCCCCAAATAAGCTGGAGCTTTCCAGTTTTACCCCCATGGTGGAGGCCCACCCCTTCTAGGACCATATTGTGCTTATCAACAAACGGCATTCTTGACAACACGGTAGCTCTCGGACGAACAGGTGTCAGGTACGGGGGCCCCCTTTCTCGATTTGCATCTTGGGGCGGGGCGAGAGATTTTGCCACGAGATGGAGGGGAGCTAAGTTCCAAGGTCATTTTTAAGTTTTACGATAATGTGTGCGGCTTATTGAAGCAGCTGTTTTTCCCCCGAATTACAATGATCCCCCTTTACAAATAAACTCGGAATGTTAACACCGCTTAACCTGCCCTTTTTAGGCTGCAGGGTCCCCTGAGGGGGCTTGTTTTCTAAAGTGGAAAGCAAAGATTACCGGCCGTTTAGGAATAAAAAAAACTGGTAGTCAACTAGTCATCTTTTCAATGAATTTTAGGCCCCAAGAAGGCACCTTTTCTAAAATTGGAGGCCCCAAGTAGGCACCTTTTCTTAAATTGGAGGCCCCAAGTAGGCCTATAGTTCTTAAAATGGAGGCCCCCTAAGTAGGCCCAAAATTTTTCAACGTAGGCACGTGCCTACTTGTGCCTACCGCTATCAGCGCTACTGTTCACTAGAAATTAAATTTGCCAGTCTTTTATCCCTATTTTGTGGTCAAAATTACAATAAGTTCAGCTGTCAGATGTTACAAAAGTTATCAATTTGACTTAGAATGATTTATTTGACCAACATTCCAAACGCAATTAAATCTAAAGTTACAAATATAATGTTCAAACAATATAGTTTTTGGTAAATTAATATTGTGCTGATGTGTTATAATATTTGAAAATTTACTATACACTATTCTTACTTTATTGTTTGATTCAATTCATCAATTTCCTTCTTCAGGTTTTTTGCTTCTTCCCACTGTTGAGTTCGTTCTGCTTTTAGTGTACGTATATAGTCCACCGCTAAGAAAATAAACTCATAGTACTATAATTATAATAAATTTATTTTTATTATTTAATAGTTAGATTTAAGAGTATTCATAAACAAAGATATTGTAAATTCTATGTAAAAAACACTGAGGTCCTCTTAGTATAGTACAACACATGGTTTAAGTTTGTTTTAAAAAGAGGCATCATTGAGACTATAAATCGAATAACTACACTGCTTAAGACCTTTAGTTGGGTTACACCACATTTTACCAAATAATTGGATTTTGATGTATATAATAAATGACTAATAAATAATTATGCAATCCTACAGTAAGCTAGAGGATACCTAACCAATAACATTTTGAAGACATTTAAATTCTTTTGATAAGATGTTTTTTTCAATATATAATTTTTTTGCTGTCATGTTTCGTAGGCATAAAACACTCTGAATCAATAATAATAAGCAAAAATACCTTTTTGAAGCATAGCTGCTTTACTGACTTTGGCATTTGGGCTATGACATAAGGATGGAACTAAGCAATGAAGTGCTTCAAATCCATGCTAAAAACGAATTATAACAAATGAACTATATTATTCTATTGTATTATTATGTATATTTTAAATTTAATACAATTTATTTTAATTAATCATAAATTGAATTTTTTTCCCGTAGTAAAAACCTGAAGCACTAAAAAAGAATTATGAAAATATGTAATGTAAATGACAATTCTATATACTGCTTGAGTCCTGTCTGGTATCCCTGTTTTTTACCCAAAGAATGTAACCCTCTCTGGAGAATTGCACTAGGAAAGGTAACTACACCAATTTTGGCAGCATAACTTTTCACATTAAAACCAGAGTGCCCTTTGTGCAAAAATGATTCCGGAACCATCACACATTTTTTAACTGCAAAGTTAATTAATCATTTTTAAAGAGAATAGAAATTTTAATTACATATTTTTCTCGAAAATTTATTTTACGCAATAAATTACATTATAAATGAAAAAACTCCTTGTTTTAAATTAATTTGTATTTTAATTAATATTCGCAAACTGTCCATATATTACACATACCAGATCCAAATGAATGAAAAAACCTAACCTTTAGTGATGCTCAAAAATTATTTTAATAAGAAATTGTTTGTTTAAATTAGATTTTTTAGAAAAAATTATAAGTTTTTCAACGAATTCTTAAAATCGGGATTGTGCAGTGTTGTTGGTGAAAATGTTGTCTTAAATTTTATATCATAAATTAAAAAAACTAAATATTTTCTTCAAAGAACTGATAATTTCATTAATTTAAAATATAACAAATGAACAAAAATAGTAAAATTAAACTAATCAAGGGTAAAGCAATTATTCTAATTATATTATATTTTATTATTAATACATTTATTGTATTTTTTATTATAATACAATTTATTTGAAGTTAATTGTAAATTAAAAAATTTTGCAGTAATATATAATTTTTTTTCAATGAACTGATAATTTCAATAAATTAAAATATTTTATTTATATAACAATGCAGGACATTTTATGTCAATCATTTCCTCTCCATCAAAGCAAAGTACTCAGGTCTCACCATTTTAGGTAGTATCTAAAAGAAAGGACCCACTACTAGTTCAACGAGTTTTCCAACTCACTCCTCAGTTAGTTCTTGCTTGTTACCTTAGCTCATTATTTGTATAAAATTTCAATAGACACACCTTAATATTGCATCTTCTTTTTTGCTCCGCGTTGATATGACAAACTCGTTTGTGCTCTTTGTACTGAATTTTTTCTTCAGAAGATTTTGGCCTGAGCATTTTTGATGCCTGAGAACTTGACTGAAAATAAAATACATTACCATAAAATTCAAATGAATTGTAAGAAGACCAAAAATATATTTTACCTGGGCATTAGACTCAGTACATGATTTTTGTGCTGTTTCAGGTGCTATTGAACCTATTAAATATTGTACGAAAATAATATAAGGTTTTTGTTTTAAGAACAATCATTAGTATTTGAAATTTATGAAAATAGAGGTGAATAACACTATAAAAAAAAGAGCCATGAGCACAGTTTTTCTCAGATATCACCAATTTCATTAACAGCAGATGAAATTCAGAATCTAAAAATCGTATAATCCAAAAAATTTAGGATTTCACATTTAATCAACCATGTACATTTCAATGTTTTTTTTTATAATATAGGTCACTAGGGCTGTATTTATTTAAATTTTAGTAAATTTATTTAAATTTTAGTAAATTTATTTAAATTTTAGTAAATTTATTTAAATTTTAGTAAATTTATTTAAATTTTAGTAAATTTATTTAAATTTTAGTAAATTTATTTAAATTTAAGTAATAAAAGTCATTATAATGACTATGTGGATTATGGCAGTTAAAATCCAATCACTAAACTAAGAAATGTTCGCACTGCTTTTGGTGTTAAAAAAACATTCTTTCCAATAATTGTTTAAAAAATTGGTTAATAAAAGTCAATAAGTCATTACACTAAAATAATTTTGACAGGTTGCAGTGGAAGAAGATTTTGACAGGTTTCCTTAAAAACGTTTCTCAAAATATGCTGAAAGCAAAATATATAGTTATTTACAAAAGAGTTTTATTTAGATCGACTAACATCATAAGGCAAGTTATAATGATAGTAATATATTATTTTATCAATAAAATAACAACAAAAAATGAACAGTTGCTAAAAGTAAGTTTGTCAGATTATGCTACTTATAAATTTCTCACAATAGAACAAGTAAATTTTTCACTGTACCAAGTAATAACTTCACCACAACTGCATGGCATAAAATTGTCATATTTGGGGCAAGGCGCTGATTACTCTTTGTAATCAGTGGAAGCAGGTAGTTTTGACTGTACTAACTGATTACAGATTTAGTATTCTATACACCTGAAAGGCTGAAACTCGTGTACGGATGTTTGGTTAGCTTCTATAAGTACACTTTTCATAGGCTGAAATGGACATTTTGAAAATACTAGCAAAGAATAGTTGATAAATATTTTAGATTAAGTAGAATAGATAAGGGTTTTCTGGAGTTGAGCTTTAAAGGTATGAATTAACCCTAGCCTAATCTACAAAAGCAACCCAAACCAGCCCTAGTAAATTTAACACAGCCTTCTAAACAACCCAACTTGGGTTAGATAGCCTCATCAATTTTTTGTCAATTTTTTTAAACAACATTATCATTTAGCAAATCCCAAAATATTGCTTTAATGGGAAATAATTTGTTACCTTCCTAATTCCCTTACCAAAAAATAAGTTGGATTTCGGTTTGTATTTAGTTTGTATACACATTATTAGTTGATATTGAGTTGGTATTAAGTAGGCTCAAGTTGTCAGCATATTTCAAGTTACTATTAAAGGGGTAATAAGTTGTTATTCAGTTGGTAGGAAAATACTGCTTTTGCTAAGTTTATAATAGTTGGTTTTTAGTAGTCAGGAAATTACATAATATTTTTAAGTTGAATTTTAGATGTTTCCCTAGTAGGATTAAAGTTGCTTTTAAGTAGTTAAATGTTGATTCTGGTTTAGTTGGAAATAAGTTGATTAATAAAGAGGATTTAAGTTATTTTTAAGTAGGCATTTGTCCCAAATACAAACTGAAAACCAAGTTGATATACAAGTTGTCCTAAGTGGTTTTTAGCCAACTTATTTTTTGGTAAGGGTTAGTACGTGGATACCATGCCATTATTGACCATATAGCGTTCTAGTCAAGTTTCCAAAAAAAATGACCTACCTTTTGGTAAGAAACTTTTTTAATAAATCTTAATATTATTACTAAACCACTAAAACCGAGTCCATCCCAGTTTTTCAGGGTACATAACTCTTGTTTTGTACATTCTTTTTGTAAATTAACCACAAATAAAATTTAACATTACTTGTGGTAGTAACTGGTAGAGCAATTTTCTGTGAACTTGAAAACACAGATCCGGAAGCTCCAACAATCAAACTGTTTTGAATATCACTAACACCTGGGACCTGTCATGTAAAATAAGAATTAATGTCGGAATTAACTATCAAAATGTAATTTATAATAAATAATATGAAATTTAATGCCAGCTTTCTCATTTAGATCTCATTTCTTTAATTCTACTCAACATTTTAGACATTTTAATTAAGAAAATGTATTATCACATTTCTCCAACTAATATTTTAGGAACAAAATTTAAAGAGACAACAACAATTTTAAGTACAATATAAAATAGGTATTTAAGTTAACTTACAGTGGTCAAAGTTACAGGTGAAAGTACTAAAGTTTGTGGACCACTTGAAGTAGGTGGTACAGAACCAATAATTGTAACAGTCGAGTTAGTTCCAGAAGAAGTTGATGATGTTAAACTAGCACCATCAGCTGGAGAAAAAGCTAATTAAATATAAAATTGTTAATTCATCAAATATTTATCAATTCAGTGTTGCCAGTTGCTGTCTAATTAAGGGAAATCTGAGCAAGTTGAGTATTCAGGGAAATTTATAACACCAATTTTAAGCATTCCATTATTTATTATAAACAGGAGACCTGACTAGGAGTTGACAGCGGTTGCCCCGGTGAATGGACCCCGGCGTCGTGAACACAAAAACCCGTTTTTCCAAATAACCCCCGCTTTCTACCCACCCCTCGAATTTTCTCTCAGCCGTTCCTTTTTTTCTCGGCGGTCGCGTGAGATACTTTACTTTCAACATTGCGCCCTCTGGGAGAAAAAACCCTTCTCGCGGGCTCACGCTGAGGCGGCTCTACAACCCAGTCAGAACTGGTTTTTTCTTCAGCGGTAGTTCCCACAATCCTCGCTAGAGAGCGTCACTAAAATATTTCATCTCAGGTCCGTCTCCGAGACTGGAGATACCACAGTTTGGGGGGGTAAAAGTTAGAGAAGGGAAAGACACGTTTTCCGTTCACAGTGCGCGTTGGGAAAAGCGCCCGGCTGTGAACTCCTAGTCATGTCTCCTGGTATAAACTATAATAGGATATAATAGGTTTCTTCTAAAATAAATAACAAATCATTAATTTTTTGGGTATTATTTAGGATAAAAAGGCTGAGGATGCTTTTATTCTGTCAAATAGATATTCAATTTTCATCTGCTTTAATGGCATTTCAAATTTGAACCCACAATTATTTTTAAATAGACATTTTGGTGACATTTTAGCTATAGTTTGTATCTTAAATTCTGGCTTCCCTTACCAAAATATAAGTTGGCTAAAAACCACTTACAACAACTTGTATTTCAACTTGGTTTTCAGTTTGTATTTGGGACAAATGCCTACTAAAAAATAACTTAAATCGTCTTTATTAATCAACTTATTTCCAACTAAACCAGAATCAACATTTACATTTAACTACTTAAAAGCAACTTAAAAATTATATGTAACTTCCTGACTAATTAAAACCAACTTAAAAATAATATGAAACTTCCTGACTACTAAAAACCAACTAATTACAAACTTAGAAAAAGAAGTATTTTCCTACCAACTGAATAACAACTTATTAACCCTTCAACTAGTAACTTGAAATATGCTGACAACTTGAGCCTACTTAATACCAAGTTAATATCAACTAATAATGTGTATACAAACTAAATATAAACTGAAATCCAACTTATTTTTTGGTAAGGGTTTACACTTTCAACGCTTTAAAGCATGTAAAATCTCTTAATTTTTTTAATACTTCTTTCGGCAAAAGTAGGGTACAGCAACCTCATCTTGTTTTTTTTTTTAATTATTTTAGGCGGATACGATAGTTTGTCACGTAGATAGCGTGGGTATTTTTTTTATCTTGGCCGCAAATGATTATTTAATTTTTTTATTTAATTTAAAAATTTTAAATTTTTGGGTATTTTCACGTTTTATCTTGTTTTTTAATTATTTTAGGCGGATACAATAGTTTTTTTAGCCGCAAATGATTATTTAATTTTTTAATTTAATTTTAAAAATTGAACCTCTTTGGGTATTTTACATTTTTTTGTGGTTATTATTTTCGTCTTGTGTTCGATGACACCAAGTGTTTTTCAGCCCTTGGTATTCCGGTAGTTTGTTATAACAAATTATTTCCAAGTGGTATGCCGGTAGTTTGAAAAAAAAAAATTCCATGTGGTATTCCGGTTGTTTGTTCAATAAATTACAAGTTTTCTTAATTTTGGGAATTTTGGGCTATTTCTAGCTTTGCTGCCTTTTTATGGTCGCAACTGCTTGGGCCTTTTCACGATTTTTGTTATTATTTTCGTCGCGTGTTCGCCGACACTTGCAGGTTTGGTAGCCTACACCACGTGTTGTTCACTACGAATAATTGCCACGTGATATTGCGTTACTTTCTTGTTGTTCTTTACGTTGTTGATTCGCATGATTTGGGGTTGAAATTCTTTTTGTCGTGTGTTCGCTGACATGTTGTCAGAATTTATAGCCCGGTGTACCGGTAAGAAAAGAACCACACCACCGGAGGCCTATCATCAGAATGCCCTACGCCAGCGTCCACAAGCCCGGACAGGTGACAAAACCAGCATGGGTAGCAGAACCCCACTACTGATGGTCGCACCCTCGACGCAAGCCGCTCAACCCAGCAGAAGGTGCAACAATGGGACGACCAGCCCGCCACTTCGCACACAGCAGTGGGATAGAGAACGGATGCTCTGGCAACACCGGCCAACACCCCACCTACAAAGGCAGGGAGCCAAGCCCTTTGGAGAGAGCTCCTAAAGGGGAACGGCGGGCACACAGCAGCCCGCATAACCCGGCACAGCTGGCACCGGAGATCCCGGTGGGAGCCCAAAAGGCCGGGAGATGGGTCCGCCGTGCCCTCATACGGAGGCCCGCAGCCCCACAGCAGGCTACTCAATCCGCCGAGGCGGCCAGGTTGCCCGGCCCCTCTCCATTAGCCTGGGCCGAAGCCCAGTATCCAGCCCACACCTGACCGAAGTCGGAGGTTGGAGATAGGACCCTTTGGACGGAGCTAACATCTCCCAGTGCGCCACCGCCCTTACGGGTTACAAGAGCCGGACCCCGACTCCCCGGTACAGCCACCAGTTATTGCACACTCCGACCCCTTGAGGGCCTGTGTTCGCTGACACCAGACTGTTTTCAAAAATGGGTAAAGAAATGTTTTTCGTGTTCGTATAAGTATTGGCGGCTGACGGCGCCACACCAGCCCCATCCTAAAAAAAACGATGGGCCTTCTATAACTCAACCTAGAGGACAGTACCTAGGCATACCCTACCAAGTATTGTCAGGCATGATAAAAATTGGAGCGTATATCGCAAGACCAAGGGCAAAGTGGGGTGGCAGCCATAAAAAGGCAGCACAGCTAGAAATAGCCCAAAATTCCCAAAAATTAAGAAAACTTGTAATTTATTGAACAAACAACCGGAATACCACATGGAATTTTTTTTTTTCAAACTACCGGCATACCACTTGGAAATAATTTGTTTTAACAAACTACCGGAATACCAAGGGCTGAAAAACACGTGGTGTCGTCGAACACAAGACGACTTACTCTAGGTTGGGGGGTTCCGGTTGCCCCTTGCTGTTGTTTTGGGAAGTTGGCGAGTTTTGGTGGTCTTGCCCTTAACTGATAAGTAAAGACAAACATGAGGGGCTAACCACTTCCTTAAATTCTGTACACTGATTACAGAGAGTACTGCCTTTCGTAGTGCTAAATCTGTAATCGATTACATAATAACTTTAGTACGGTCAAAGCTACGGGCTTGTACACCGATTACGGATAGTGATCAGCCCTCGATGAAACCCCTCCAGGTTCTGATTGAAGAGTGCAATAAAGGATTAATGTGAGTTACCATCTCTTTATTTACATGCAACTTACAATAATAAACCATGGACCACAATAACTTTAATATTTATAAATGGATTTCATGTTTTGTGATAGATGTCAAAAATATACTGTGAGGGTAGTAGTCATAAGAAATGTAAGAAGAATAAGAGCTAGCCAACACCTATGCAGTTTAAAGTGGACCCACAAGGACACCAATTTCAAGTCGAAAAAGGTATCATGTAAGATTTTAAAAATTGTGATATAGCAATAAATGCAAATTTTATTTCTGGCAACACTGATACTTAACAGTTTTTAATTCTTACAAACCTGTTGAAAGAAGCTGAGCCAGAACTGTGTTGGTTCTGACCATCCTGTTATTGTTTGTGGTGGTTGTAATTGGAGACATACCTGTCCTGATGGGTATTAATTGTGGCATTGGTGATGAGGTAGGCAATTGGTGAATATTCTGAGAAGCAGAGAAAATAGATTGCACTGGTTGATTGAGGTTAATATTTGTCAAAGATATGGCTTGTGGAGGTTTGGCACTGATTGCTTTCAAGGCACCACTGGAGTGCTGAGGCGATGAAACACTTCTGGATCGTGCTCTCTGTTTTATAGCCTACAAAGTTCAGAATTGAACCAAAAAATATTTTAGTTATGATGTTTCTAAGGATTAAACTCTCATTCCCAATAGAAATTTCTTTTCCCCCAAATAATTATTTTTTACCTTGAAATAATTTTTGGTGACCATTTCCAAATTAATTTTAAACAAGTTTACATTATCCAAGAAAATATCTTTTCCACCTCATAAAACATACGCCCACCCTCCACCCGTACATTTCAGTTGCTTTTCAATAATTTTAATTCCTTTCACTTTAAAAGCCACAAAATATTTTTCTAACCTTTAAAAAAAAGCAAATTCATTTAACATACCTGCCCTTTGGGAATTATAAACTGCCCATCTTTCTGATTAACATTCTGACATGTGACTATTGGAGATTTCATCTGAGGATTGTCCACGATACCCGGAGGATTGCCAGTGTAAGAATGCCTCCTATAACCTGGAGTGTCCATTCTCACCATATTGCGTTTAGTTTTAGCTAGCATATGTGGTGGTGCATTGAATTTGAAAGGTTCTTCTATACCTTGTGGATGTTGTTGCAAAGAAACCACTTGAAAGGATTGAGCTGTAGTCAAATTATTTTGTGTACTAGCAGGAGCTATTGAAATATGCTTTAGTCCAAGTAACGAAGAATGGGCAGGCGCTTGTATTGAACCTATTCGATTTGAATTTAAGGGTTGTAATAATGAGTTTTTCACTAAAGAGGGTACTGACTGCTCAGATGAATAGCTAGAAGTGTAGTTCGTCAAATTAGCATTACTTCGAGACTTTAAAGAGTCCAAAAGAGAAGCTGTTTTGGGTGGTTTCAGAATAGATGTATTAGGACCTGACACTAGTGAGTTTTGCTGAGCTTTACTCAGTTTCGGCTGGATTACAGAGCGCAAATTTGGCGGGGTAGTGACTGTACTTCTTCTTGCGGGTGACCCATAACTTGGTTTACTTTTGCTGTGTTTCAGAGCAAATACACTAGCTGTAGCTGGCTGTGGTCCTGGACTTTGTGAACGAGGTAACAAGTTTATGGCTGAATTTGCCAAACTAACAGCACCATCAACAGGAAGAGTTAAAACTGGTGAAGCTGAACCACTGTTTCTAGGAGATTGGAGCACTGTTTCAGGTGTAAAAGTATTTGATGCTTCCATTTGACCCATAAGAGGTGAAACGCACTGCACTGGTATATTACTAGGAGAGTTAGGGCCACTAAAAGTTTCATTTGAGTATACAGTATTGTTGGCTAGAGTGGAAGGCTTTAAAATGCTCTGATTATTTTTGGACAATGAATGTGAATGTTGTATAGAGGACAATTGTCCACTATATTGAGATGAAGCAGAAGGTAAATAGGTTGAATTGCACGAATTTTGAGCACTTATAACAGATGAATAATTGATTTGTGACAGTAAACTGGACACCTGCGTGTTGTCTATCGAAGCAGAAACTGCTGTTGACATCTGAAAAAAGGTAAAAAAAGTGGCATTAAATATTTTCTCCAAAATGAACTTTTACGTTGCATTATGAAAGCTCAAATTATCAACAGTTTATTCCTTACAAGCTACAGGAAAGTTTTAATTTTCATTCACTTAGATGTGTCATCTGGTTCTCTGAACTAGACATTTTCCTTTACAATTCAGTACTCTAACTGGCTAATGATTTCTGACTCTTCACCCCTTTCTCAACCAACTGGTGCGTAACCATAACTACCAACTCTGAACTGTCATTTACAATTTATCTCATTTTTTATAATATGAAAGTTGAATAAACTTGATATTATTTATATATTTATAAACACGGCATATACGTAAGTTTCAACATAGTCATTCCCCCTAAGAAGAAATAAACACATTCTTGAATTTATTTTAAATGGTAGATCAATTTTATTCCTGCACAATTTTAACAAATTTCAAACACATTCCTAAAATTTAAATCAAGAGATCTTACCTGGTTTTGCTTAGAGTGTGTATCAGAAATAGGCCCTTCTTCAGGAAGAGTTGGCAATGGTCGTGATTGAAAAATATCTAAAATTATAATAGCAAAATACCAGATGAGAGGATTGTTAGCAAAGTCTTTTGATTAAAAATAACCTTAAATATTTGTTGATCAGTTAACTATTTTTGTTGAATTGTGACCATAGTATAATGATACCCCCTCCATAATAAATATTTAAAATTTCAATCAAACTAGTTGTTTTTAGCTTATACACTAAATATTGTTTTATTATCCTCTGTTTCTCACTAATTTGGACTTTTAAGAAAAAAGTGAGCCTTGTTTTATTTTAAGATTTTTAACTTGACATTAGTACACAACATTAGGGGCCGGTTGAACCCGGTTCTCACTTATGTTTCATAACGCCAAGTGACGTACTCTACGCATCACCTGTGAATAGGAATGTGCCACTGATCACACATAGTACGCCGTTAATTTATAGTAGCAACAAAGCCCCTTATGTTGTGTAGCAAACATCATTGGTCGAGTCAGATTAAAAATCTTATTCACTGTGGAATATCATGTCTAAATAAAACTTCCCCGTGATGAAATGACTATTTCTTAATTTAATTTATCTAACCAGTTATAGATTAAAATGGAGTATGGATAAAATAAGTAAATCCATGCAATCAATAATTTAAGGCTAACTCATTGTAAATATCTATATTTATAATGAGTTAGCTTTAATTTTTTTTTAGTATTCAATAGTTGCGTAATATTTTTTTAACTTTTTATCCACTTTTCAGTATGTTTATTTTAAGTTGTTTTAACAGCAGAACAATATTTTAATTAATACTGGATTATAGCACCTACTATCTAGGGATGCACCGATATGGGTACAGCCAATATATTGGTTATTCGTGGCCAATAATTTTAGCTGCAATATTGGCTGATATTAACAAAGTTATCTATCATAACAGTAGCGTAAAATCATTGTAAAAGACAGTTCAGTGCACTGTCATACCATTTTATTATCATTTTTAATTCAAAAACGTTTGCAAGAGCATATACGAATGTTTCTTTTCATTTTACTTGATACATATTTTCTATCACAAATTGAATATCATTGTTTTTTATTTGTTTACACTCATTAACCCCTAGCTGTCTAAAAAAATGTACAATCTAGGTTCTTAAGTCTAGCGTATAAGGCGCGGCCAATCAAATCAAATATTATCATTAGTTAGTTAATTGAGAATTTTCTTATTTTTAAATGTTTTTCTAATACCATAATAATATTGGCTTCGTTTAAGACGATATTGGCTGATACCAATATTAGAAAAAAGACCGATATATCGGTGCTTCCCTAATAATATCTAAAGAACATCAAAACCAATATTCAAGTCAATTCTTGGTGAACTGAGAGTACTATTATATAAGTGAGGGGAGAAAATACCTTGCAATGGTTCAAATGTGTCCATAAAGTCATCTAAGGCAGGCTGGAGTTGAACAAGTCCCGGTTGAATTAAGTCTGCAATACCAGCTCGAGCTGATAGTAAATGGAAACAATTATTTCCAGTCTTAATCATAAAATGGCATAAAAATTACCTATTTCTCTTGGATTTGGAAAATCAAAGGGCTCTGTGGGTATCAAACTACCAAATAATGTATCACTAAAATCCATTATAATGTCATCATCAAGGCCACTCGCTAGGCTGCTGTTTGACCATGATGGAAATCGAAAATCCAAATCCATTGCGGTCTTTTAAGTAAATAAATAGGAAATTAATTACAAACATATAATAAAATCAAGTATTTGGCGCTGTTCACTAAAATCAACATCTTCAAAAATATATTTATAGTAAGATACCATTAATGTAGAACGTAAAAAAAACTGCTATGAAAACCAACTATCGAAATTTTGGGTAGATTAAAAAATTTGTTGCCCTTCTGCATGTCATGGACAAGAAAACATACCTACTGGATGCACAATTTATGATCTTATTATGATCTTATTATCATCTGGTTATTGTCAATTTGGACAAAGTGACTTGGTGATGAAAGATTCAATTTTTCACGTGTCATCAAGCAATCCAGCAATATGGGATGGTTTCACGTTAAAATGCTGAGGGAAAACTTTTATTTGTGGCTTATCTAATTACTACCATTTTATGCCTATTTTTAAGGGGTGGGGCTTATGCTCAAGCACATCCTATCTACTAAAAATTACGGTACCAATGAGTTTCGTTGTTATATGAATTTGAAGAATATTTGATTAATGAACACTCTGCAAATACTTACTGGGTTTTCCATGTACTTCAAGCACTTTATCCTGTCTCGATAAAACATACGACATTTCTTGTATTCTGCTATGACAGTTTTCATGCCTCTTTTCAAATATTTTCCTTCTAGCACAACAGCCTAGTTAATAAATTTTTACGCATTCCATTACTGAGGTCAAAAATAACTCATATTCAAATTATTTTGAAATTCATAAAGCTAGGTGATAATTAACTCTAATTCAAATAATAATAAGCTTAGTGAATAGTGGTGGTGCCTGAGTGCTTAGCACTTTGGCCTTGCAGCTAGAGAATCCCTACTTGTGGCTTTAAATTTAAACTTGGAAGAACTACTCCTGAGGTGAGTTTCTAAGTTGTCCTTCCACTGATTCGGATGGAGGAGTATTTAGCACTTTCGTCTTGCAGCAAGAGGAGCTAGATTCCATGCAAGCTTGTGGCCCCTGGTTCCCCTCCCCGCAAGAAATATTGGAACAACCCCTTCTGCGTTCAAGTTATTGCTCCACTGGCTGAAGGGGTTTCCCCTACCCCCCAGTTATTTAGTTCCCCTGAGTTTTTTGGTTTCCCCTTTCCATAAAAACTTGTAGACGTTTACAGTAATAGTAAGTGTAGAGAGCTGTAGGGTCTTGTGACTTCGGCCTAAGTAATTGGTGCTAATACTGGGGCTTACTAAATGCAGATGGATTTAGGGGGTAAAGACTAGATTTTGACAACTATGGGTGGAGGTATGGCACATAAATTTTTATCCCAAAACTTTAGGGGCTAGTGCATTAGCCTGCGAGTGTTTAAATTTTACATACAGAATGGGTTTTATTTTGATATTAAGATTTGAAAGTGTAAAAATGAATTGATTTACTACACTAAATGGTGTAGTAAGAATGTTCTAGCAATCATACCTCTGGTTTGTTTCTTGTTTCACCTTCCAATGGTGATGCAAACTGGCAAACAAAAGGCTTCCGTTTTGCAACAACTAAAAATAGCATATTGCCAGTTAATATTAGCAATTGGCACAAACCATTATGAGATCATATCGGTTATGGACACTGATTTTTACCCAATTTTTCAGCCAATTAAATTAGTCAATAGTTAATTTTCTCAAAGGGAGAGATAAGACTTCCCCAACTTAGTTGTATTAGTTTATAATAAGGGTCCCTCTAAATTAGAGTCCATCTTAGTATTCAGAGCAATTTCTTCCATGAAATGTTTTGGATGAGAGTATTTGATTTACAGCAGCATCGCTTGGTATCAGAAGCAGATACAGTGCTCCTATATTGGCTTGGGTTGGCTCTGGCTAACTGGTGAGATTTAATTACATTTTGAAATAAGTGGCATGGTTCATGGTGGTTTTAAACAGTGAAAACTTAAACTTCGGATATTAAATATGAAAACTGTATCAACATTGTTTTTTAAATGTTTAAACTTATCTATGGCTAACTAATATAATCAAGCCAGCAGAGGAGATTTCTGATCATTTTTCAGGTGACAATATCTGCAAGCATGTTGGAAGTTAGACAGCGATAAGTTTGTTTGTAGAGCATGTTGGTAGTTTTAAAACATTTCCCCATGACTTGTGAGCAATTATGATGTTAAATATGTAATGAAAATCTCTAAATAAAGAAAAAAAACAGCAGGGTATGCACTTGATAAAGAATGGGTGCTTGTTGAAAATAAGTCTTAGACTTTAAATTACTGGGGCTTGTTATGATACTTATTATTTAAGTAAAAAAAATTAAAAAACATTACCCAATAGCTATGGTCAAGAGCAGGGGCGTAGTAAAGCTCTTAAGTTTGGGGGGAAAGAAGATAAATTTTTGCCAACTCAAAGCCTAGAAATTGCCAACTTCATGGAATATATTTTTCACTATGAACTGTCTAGCTAAATTCATAGTAAATGGCTTTGATTTCATAATTTCACTAAAAATGAAAAAATTTAATGAAATATTTGGTGTAAACCCAGTTTTAAAGCCTTTGGTTTAAAAAGCTACTTGAAGAGTGTTTGGCGAACTTCCGACGGATAGAGCATTCGCTAGGTATTTTTGTGCTAAGCCGCGGTTCACGCAGAAATAAAAAAATGCTTCGACAAAGCTAAAACAATAATAAAAAAAAGCTCATAGGACTGCAGTTCGTGATTTCTATTCTGTCATCATGTGCCCTATTGTAGTAAAAATACTAGCCCCTCCACCTAGGATAACATTAGGCTTGTGCGACTACTTTCAATTAAGTAATATTTCTTTTGTTTTAATAGCTTGTCTTACACCCATTTCAAGCCACGGAATTTAGTCCCTCGTATGATTGTGTACGTCTTTTAAGTAGTTGAAGTAGGCCTGCATCTACTATCTAATGGCCTCAAATTAATTTTGCTTAGAGATTGCAGATACGACCAAAACAGTTTTAACGATGGCACTACTTTGTCTATGGAAATTAAATAAAAAACAGCGTTGGGAATTTAGTCAGGAAAGAATAGAGTTTGAAAAGGCTAAATATATGTTGGCATTTTGGGACCAATGTATCTCGAGGAGCGACACATAATTGAACAAACATTAATATTACATCGTTTTAAATATATTTGAACGAATTGAAGTTTCTTTAAATAACAAAGCAAACATCATATTACTTCAAAATTTAGAAATTCTAAGTTTGCCAACTTTAAGATTGAAATGCCTAGTTTGCCAACTCTGGAAAAAAGTTGGTGGGGGCAGCTCATCCCCCATGGCTTCGCCCTTGGTCAAGATATCAAATCTCTTAGGAAGAATGTTCCAATTACATATGACAGTATTTGAAATACTTACACTGTAGATGCCAAGCTCTCCAAATTATGTTGTTCAGTCGAATCTTCTCTTTCAGTCTCATTTTCACTCCTTTGAAAGTTTTCCATCTTGGAGAAGTTAGCTTCCCGCTATATTAAAAAAAAAGTTCACAACAAATAATATTCGTCATGGCACGCAAATGCCCCACAATAACTAAAACCCTTACTTACATACTGAGTATTTAAATAAAAGAATACCTCAGCTAAACAAATGTAACAAACTAAAGGCACTTTGGTTGATTTTCTAAAAAATTATTGTAATGATCTATTAATCTTTAATTAACCTAAATTTAATGTAATTAATTTTATCCAATTTTACTACAAACCGATTCTTTACTTTTACTGTGCAAAAGTAAATTATGTTATACCTCTTTTAAGTATACTTTGCCTAAAAGGAATTTAACAAAAATACCATTCACCATTTAGAAATATAAAACAAACTAAGCTGAAATACAATCATATATTGTTTTACCATTTGATATAAAACAAATATAAATCAATCACGTAAAAAAAACGTGAAATTATTTTATCATCCTTATTTATCTTTGCTGAAATATAAAATAAATAATGGCTAAACTTTCAGAGAATTTATTAGATAGTAATTTGTTTTCCTAAGGTCTAAGCTTTTAAAACATAGGTCGTAATTATATCAGAAATACATGAACCAAAATTTTAACAAAATCTCGTGAAACGTCGTCTGCAAACCGAGGCTTACCATACCATAACCAAAGAAATGGAAGTGGCCAGCTGATTGTAGCTTATGTTGTAAATAATTAGATAGCACTGAGTGGCCACTATGCTTTTGTTCCAAGGTTTAACAGGTATTGGCAATATTGTCAATTCCTTTGGCTTTTCTTGTGTTTTTACCGAGGTTTTAACTAAATTACATCCCACCAATTTATGGTTTCATTTAGGCTTGTTCATTAGAAACATATTAAACTGCGCAAATAACTGTGTTTGCGACACGGACTGTAAAAGATACTTTCCAGAGTAAATTTCTTAGTCCGTGTTTATTAAAATTTTACCACTAGAAATGCCAGGTGGCGTACTCCAAAGCTCTTCGAGACCTGGAGGGCGGAATGAAATTCCGTTAAGGGGGATTATCAAAACTCGTCTTTTTAGGGGGGGGGATGGGAAAATGAATCCAACGTTACAGAAATAGGTCGCTAATAATTTTGGTTAATGTATTTCTGATTATTTTACTATTTATTTCTTTGTTTTAAAAATGACCTTGGAAAAACATACCATTATTAAATATAATCATTAATTTTAAATACTGTTGTTTTTATTTTAAATTATTAAATATAGTTCGATTTAAAATTAAACACTTAAAAATTAAAAACTGAAAAAAAATTATGGCTCGTAGGTACACCCAATTCTGTGCCAATTTAGATAAACATGAAAAAGGAACTACATCTTAAACTAACTCGCTTATTCAAAGAGCTATTTTACCAACACACTTTATTTTATTTATGCTTTATAAGTAAAAAAATATCATGGTCAAAACCGGGGGTAAATTCTACTATGGCATAACTGTATATTTTGTGACACATACTTATAAAGTTTGATCAAAACTGTAAATGACCAAAATTCCTGAATTTTGTATCACATTTGAACAGCCAACCACATCACTCAAAAATGGATTAGAAACACTAACACCAACACCAACACAGTACAAGACTTTTTGGTAATGGCAATACCTTCTTCTTCAGTTAGGTTTTAATTATTTAAATCATTTCTAAGTTTACTTGGGCTACAACCAAAACTTATTTTGATGATCAGTGTACCCAAATTAAAATACCATTAACTATTAAGCTGGCTGTGAACAAATTCAATGTACAACAATATTTTAGTTTTTATCAACAGAAAATCACCTTCAAAAGTATGGTATGAAGCTGCTTTAATGAAAAATAAATTTTATTTATCCTACCTGTAGACAAGTGACATGCATTCTAAGAGTTTAGTAAGAGACGAATCAATAGCAAGAGAGTGAGAGCTGTATGGATTATAAGTTGCAAGTTCCGAAGAATCATTCCCTGAAACACCAATATTTACATCCGGTACAGTCATTCCTAAATTCATTTCTTCCTGTTTTGGAGATAACACAACCACATCTTGATCACCATCTTCATCATTCGATGCCAAAGGAGAGCCTTCTTCTTCTTCCTGAACTTTCGAATCATCTATCTCTGAGACCATGAAATGCCCACTGTGAATAGCCTCTCGGTTATTTTTGTCATCAAGATCAAGATCCAAGTCTAACAGACCCATTCCTCCGCCACCAAGGCCTAAATTAAAATGGTGTTGGCTCCTAGAATTTCGATCAAGAGGCATTTTCGCCCCACAGAAATCTAACATCGACACCATCAGCTCACGTTTTAGGTTATCAAAGAACAAAGGCACAAAGGCTGCCTAAAAT
Organism: Leiobunum rupestre; assembly: GCF_980474605.1. Lineage (NCBI taxonomy): Eukaryota > Metazoa > Arthropoda > Arachnida > Opiliones > Sclerosomatidae > Leiobunum > Leiobunum rupestre. The sequence goes on from NC_143385.1 coordinate 76,767,051, forward strand.
TACTCTCAGAAGGTCCTTTTCCTCATAAAGAAAACATAAACACGACACGGTGGCCTACGAGTTGAAGACGACGACAACAACAACAACACACGACCTAAAACGCCATTTTTATTTAATCAGTGTTGGTAAAGTTGATGGCCTTGTTTTTTTTTCTTTATTAACACAAAATTTATGGATCCTGAGGGCTCATTGAGTTGGGAACGAGGTTGAAAATAATGTTCGAGCTCTTCGACAATATGGTAATAGCGAGGGGTCCGTCAATGCGAGGAATCGTGTACGAGATTCCGAATCAAGGAATCTGGAATCAAGATTCTAGATTCTAGCCAGATTCCGTGATTCCACCATGATTCCGTGATTCCACCATGATTCCTTAATATTCCGTGATTCCACTCTTTATTCTTTGATTCTTATTTGATTCCTTGATTCTTGTTTGATTCCGTGATTCTTGTTCGGCTACACACTTGTACAAGGTTACTTGATTCATCTATTCGCAACCAAAACCAATCTAGCTGTTCGAATATTATAGAAAAGGCGGTGTGATTAGGCAAATGACCAGTTAAAAATTGTCTAGGTCAGTTTTAAAAATAAATCGAAGGTGGTCAGTTGAGGGGTCAGTGGTTCACTAGCCCACTTAATAAAAGGGTCCCACTGGTGTTTGAAAAATTAAGCCCGAAAATCGAGTAGCAGGTGACATTTCATTCCTTACGTCATAATTTCGCACCGGAAATAGTAACAATTCGAAGGCCGGTGTGGCCTTTAATTCAACTTGGTTTACGGATACATATTATGGATTAGCTCAGGTATTTCAGGGCACAGGGTCGAAGGCTAAGTCGATGGTCACTGCCACTCACTGGTTCACTTTAAAAAGTTCCTTATTTCCCACCCTGAAAAATGGCTCACTTTATTTTCCGTCTGCTTGAGATTCAAACCTCACCTTTCAAAGTTCCAAATTCGAGCCAACGCCGGGAGTATAGTGGCTCACTCCTGTAATCCCAAGCGTCCGGGTGGCAGAGTTTGTGGATGGCCGTGTGAGGCCGACCACCAATCCCCCAACGGGTGGTCGGCATACTTCCGCCACTGGTGTCCCCACCCTTGTTTCCACGTATCCCCCGTTGGCGTTACCGTTACATATATCTCGCCCTGGTTAATCAAAGACGTGAGGACTGAACTGTCCCACACGTTACAATCGAAAAAAAAATCGAGCCAACCAAATGATAATCGATTGTAATACGCCCGAGAATACGACGAGCTAATACCGAGGCTAATACGCTCGGTAATACGAATACGATTCACCTATAGTCACGTTCACACATACGCGATACGTCTAAAAAGGTTTCAAAGCTCTTCAAATCGTTTTCGGCCATAAGTGTTAACCTAGTTAAATCCGAGATAATTTATAATATTATAAATTATCTCTGGATAAATCGCTTAAAACCGTTTCAAATCACTAAAAAACCGTTTTCGGGCCTTAAAGCAAGTGTCGGCTCGACATCAAGTAGCTCTTTTTTCAACAGATGTCGCTATCGCAGACGCCAAAACAAGATAGTTAAGTGACATTTTGACCCAAAAGGCGATAATTATAGGTACACCTTGCGTTAATTGGATCCAGGCCCGTCTATCCAGGCATGGGCTAAATGGGCTACAGCCAGTTTTGGGGCCCCGGAAAGGCCGGCCATACAGCTTCTACTCTAGGGATAAGGGTTTAGTTGGTTAAATATTATTTATGCTCATTTAATATTATGTATCTTTTAGTTATGTCTAAAACAATTTGACTCATAGCCACATCGTGTATCATACGGTACCTACAATATCTAAAACCTAACAGCGAGTCACTGTCGGAAAAAATCTTATTTCCAGTAGGCCTATGTTATACTTTTAAATTAAAAGTTTTGGTTGGTTAGTGGATAGTTGAATTTAGACAACGTACATACAAAGGCTGACCGTTGGGGATCGCAAAGGTCTTAAGAAATAATTTAGCCCAGGGCCACAAATGGTCTTAAGACGGGCCTGATTGGATCGTTTGTAAATTGGTGAATAACATAAATTACAGCAATTATAAACAATATTTTAACATGGGATATATAATTTAGGTTAAAGTTCACTAAATAAAGTATAAATTGTTTAATTATAATACTCAACAACGGTTCTCTGACGACGTTATCATGGGGGGCCTACAAGGGGCACCAGGAGGTTTCGAAAAAAATAAAAGTACAAAAATTTCATCATTTACTTTTAACAATTTTTTTTTCTTGGAGTAATTTTGGTAAATGTGTCCACATTTTTCGATACCATGTAAAGCAATCATTTATTAACGTCACTAAAATATCCACAAAGTCTACATTGAAGTTGTATCGCTCGCCACTGAAAAGGGGAACCAGAATTAGCTTGGGCCTAGGGCCCCACAAGCCAGCTCAGGTTGTGGGCCTGTGCCAAACGCCAAGCCCTGAGGAGGAATGGTAATGGTCCCAACGGGAAGCTATGTTCCAAAGTCTCGAGAGGAGACAATCCTTCTCTCAAAAAGGAGTTGTAGTAAGCAGTGTGTCAGAATTTATAGCCCGGTGTACCAAGTAACAGAGTCCATCATCATAGTGCCTTACGCCAGCGTCCACCTACCCCGGACAGATGACAAACCTAGCATGGGTAGTAGTACACTACTACTGGTGGTCGCACCTTTGACGCAAGCCACTCAACCCAGCAGAAGGTGCAACAATGGGTGGGCCATTTCCCACTTCGCTCACAGCAGTGGGATTAAGAGTGGATGTTGTAGAAACTCCAGCCGACACCCCGCCTACGTAGGTAAAGAGTCAAACCCTTTGGAGGGGGCTCCTAAAGGGGAACGACGAGCACACAGCAGTCCTAGTAACCTGGCACAGCTGGCACCGGAGATCCCGGTGTGACTCCAAAAGGCCGGGAAACAGGACCGCCGTGCCCTCATATGGAGGCCTGCCGCCCCACAGTAGACTTCCCAATCCGCCGAGGCGGCCAGTTTGCACGGACCCTCTCCGTTAGCCTGAGCCGAAACTCAGTTTCCAGCCCCCCCGAAGTTCGAGGTGGAGATAGGACCATTTGACCAGAGCTAACATCTCCCAGTGCGCCACCACCCTTATGGGTTACAAGAGCCGGACCGCGACTCCCCGGTAAAGACACCAGTTATTGCACACTCTGACCCGTTAAGCGCCAGGTGTAGTAAGCAGGAGTGTCCGCGGCGCCACACGGAGTGAGGTTGAGGAGGTTCAACAAATCGTGTCTGAAGCGCAATGGTGGAAGCGCTGCTTCCGCCTCTATGAGACTAATGGCCGTTGAGGGCGGGACCCCAAGGATGACTCTGAGAGCTGCATTTGGAACCTTGTTGAGCTTAGCAAGAACAGTGGAGGTGGCCGACGCATAGAGAGAGCTAGAATAATCCATCATGGAGCGAATGAGATGGGTATAAAGCAGTCTAAGGATTGCTCCTGTTGGCCCCCCAGCCAGTCGCTGAAATTGCCCTCATAAGATTGAGACGCTCCAGAGAAGTCGAGATCTGGGGGCGATTCTGTAAAAATTCGAATGGGAATTCGATCTCGATACCCTATACCATGTCGAGATCGACTTCGACAATTTGCATTGATTTATGCTTATTCGAAATCTTTACCGAATACCATTCGTCGAGATCTTGAAGTTCGAAATGTAGTTTTCGATCGAAAATTGGATTTCGAATATTTACAGAATAGGCCCCCAGCCCATGAGAGACTGTTGTCTATAGTAACCCCTAGATATCAGTATGACGTCACCCTCGACAGGATATTGCGTCCTAGCTGAAGTTGAAGAACGTCTGGAATCTGTTTGATCTTGGATAGAACCATGTATTTGCATTTCAGCGGCTGGAAGTTTAGGCCCCATCTTACGCCATAGGAAGACCGTATATCCAGGCGGCGATATCATCTGTGTGTTCACTTTGGTCGACCGCCCTGGGACATAGCAAGGAAATCCCATTCAGCATGAGCGTCCCCCAGTGTGTCATCCAAAAGGATTCTAAAACGTTTCCAGTCCACAGCTGGATAGTGCCAATGCATACCACTTGCCTTAGAACTTGTAGTGTGTGCTGGGTCGCCTATAAAAATAGGGAGATGATCATTTGTTCCTCGTTTAAAGACTGTCCAGGGGAGGGAGTGAGCCAATGTGGAGCTTACGAAAGTCAGATCTAGGGCAGCCTCTGGCCCCGAGTTGTGTGGCGGGTGGCGTCTCCAGTGTTGAGGAGGGCTTCTAGCCAACTCTGGATGAAGCGGCCTTGCTGATCCGTATGACTACTACCCCAGAGTGTGTTGTGGGCACTGAAAGCACCTAGGATAATAGCTGGTGTGTCAACTCTTTGGAGAAGATCGTCGAAAAATTGTCTGGAGGCTACACCACCCGAGTCATAGATGTTAAAAAGCGTAATCCAGCCAGTGGTAAAGCGGATCTTAAGAGCCAGAACTTCCATCCCGACACATCCTGGGGAAGGAAGCTGTACCGTTGGAAGAGACCTAGCAACCAGAATCGCAACGCCACCCCTGGCGCCTTACGCCGGGGGTGGGAGAGAAGCGCGGTCCGCGCGGAACACATCATAAAATCCAAAGTGGACGTTAAAATTTCACTTCATTTTTCATTAATAGATGGAACCGCGCTCCACTCAAGTCGTTTTTTTTTAAAGAATAAGCTAGATTTATGGCCATCTCTAATAACAGGGGCCTTTTCATAATACAGGTGGCAATGATAGAGCCGACAGTTGCTGTAAGTGTGACCGAGGCTTATGACTGTGATTCCTTAAATCAATTTTAGATTCCGTGATTAATCTTTGATTCCGTGATTCGCACGAGATTCCGTGATTCACACGAGAACATGTTGTAGTTACAGCATCTTAACCGGCTTCCTGCCTTATGCCCACTGCTCTCGCTTTCTGAGGACTGTTTCTTCTTACTGCTGTGACCAGACCTTTGGGCTAACAATTCGGATGACTTCTCGAAGACGTCGCCCATCACAGGTGGTATGTTCGATGAAAAGTTTTTTGAGTTCTGCGACAATCTGCTTCTCTTCTGGTAGAGTATCCCACAGCATGCCAAACTCTCGAAACGTGGCAATAACTCGAAGATGCAAGCAATGAGACTACAGTCGTCTTCGCTGCCATCAAGATGTCTGCCCACAATGAATGCAATTGAGCAGGATGAGTGGCCAAATTAATGTCTGGAGATTTCATTGCTCGCATCAATTGGGAAAGAAGCTTGCGGAGATGGTTCGACGACTTCCACCCGAAAATTTGAAGCTTTACTTCAACAACAGCGAAATATGATAAATTAACCAATCAATTAATTAATACATTCAGAATTGTATAATTTGTTTTAACGACGTATTGAGAAAACAGAACACTGTATAGAACGATGTGGATAAAATGAAGCGAATTGAAGGTAGATTATACAGAGCGAGTATATAAACAGTTATTAAAAAACAACCGCTATCGTTAAACATTAAACTTTAGCACGTAGTGTTAAAAAGTCCTTATCGTTTTTAATCTTCAACATGCTGTATGATAGCGAAATAAGGTGTAAAATGGTAATATAAGCTTCACCGATAGATTTAAAATGTAAACTATAATAAAGTCAATATAACATAATATATCATCGCCTCTCATGTCCACCATAAAAAGAGAATGCCTTCACTACAAAAAGTATTAAAAAGATAAATAAAATAGTAGTGATCGTAAAAAATGTATATAATCAGTTTAGTGATATATTTTCAAACATCTACAAAATACTAAAGCTCTGTAAATATCGTCCCATTTCAGCTAGTCTAAAAAACCAGTTTTACAAACATACGAGGTTTCTTTAAAAAACACAAAATGATACATTGATCATCGTTGTCTGTGCTGCTGATAAATAAAGTCGTTTTTATTGTTAACCAACGAATCTTTGCTTAGTAACTGTATTAAAGTCAGATATCTTCATATAATTTGGCTAGACAGTGATCGTCAACATATCTATAGTTTTGAAAAACCTATTGATCCTCGACAGCATTAGTCAAATAACGTAATATTTAGTAACATTTAACTTTTTCTTCATGAATATAAATCAAATTTTTGTTTTAAAAGGATAGAAGAACTTTCTAGTTTTAACCAGAAGGATTTTCGTTGGATTTCATTTTTTTTTTTATTTTCTAAAGCGATAAATAGATACTCCAAATTTATATTACCTCAGAGTTTAAAGTTGCTAATATTTGTCAGAAATATACACTTTAGTAACCGCTACTCATTAAACGGGCAATAGATTACAATGGACGAGTATATATACACTTAAGAAAACAAGATGTTACGGACATTTAAGTACACTTAATCCCCCCGATGTATTAACTATATGTTAAATATTAAATTTAAATTTGAACAAATTTCCGATCATCTTGTACATTAATTTAATAAACCCAAGAGGAAATCAATTTTTCGAGTTACCTGGAAATAAGGTAGCGAAACGCGAACGAGTTAGATGGTGCCTGTATCAATTGGCACGAAATTCAAATACGACAATAGTGCGAACGCGGGTTGTGGGTTCCCGCGAATTGGCCATAAATCTCACTGGAAATTAAAATTTCTTAATGCAACCGAAAACGTAAAATATTATATTCTTAATTTAAAAAAAAACTATGTAGATTTTAAGGCGAAAACTGCCAAAAACCACTAAAATGGACCCGAATCTCACATATGTTAACAATGTCGGCCAGGGCATGTTATTTCTACACGATTGACGTATCACGTGCCTTTGTACCTCTAACGTACCGAGAGAAATCGTACAAACACCGGCGGACACAGTACGTGAAACCATAAGCGAATAAATTTTTTACGTAAGTTTGACAGTTCCTATTCTTCGCATGCAAGACAGACTGCATAACGGGCTTCGTCACCGTTTTACGTCCACTTGCTAACGCGTCACACGTAGCCTTTGACAGCGCTTCGCTAGGGGGAGATTTTCTTCTTGTGATGACGTCACTCCGTTACTAGCTCTCAGTAAAATATTCCATGAAGTGACAATTGATAATTTATTTGCCTTTCGTATTAGTTTCCCATGATTGAATTTATTTTCAATTTCAATTTAATTTAAACTTTTAGAGCCCTAAACGAAGTAATTCTCAAATCTAGGCCGCAAGAGCCCCAGCTGAAGAGTCACGTGACGGTGACAATTACTTAATTTTTATTTCACCGACGATGTCACTACTGTTGAAAAAACACCTGGCTGCTAGATGTCACGTCCCCGTTAAGCCCCCGTAAAATCTTTTATACAGGGTGTCCACTAAAAACGATCCAGGGCGAATATCTCAGAAACCATTTTCTCTAGGAATTTAAATTTTTTATGTTACGTAGCTCGTGCAGGGGGCCAAAGAAGAATGATAACCTCGATGACCTTGAACCATGTCTTCAAGGTCATCCAAAAACTATCTCGAGAACCGTAAGTGTAAGAAAGTTTGTTCCAATTAGAAAAGTTGTCCCCGTCACGTTTTATGCCTACATAGCGTAAACATGATCGGATTCGACCAATAGTAAGTCGAGAAAAATTTACCAAAATCATAATTAAGGTCGTAAAAGGGAAAATTGCAAGACACCGCTAATAACTCCAAAACCAGTTATCCAATTTGAAAGTTGTACTTCGTCACATTTTATGTATTAATAACTTTAAATAAGTTTTGAAATTATAATTTCTAATTGGAATTTTTGCTCTAAACCTAATGGTTCTCGAGATAATATTAGTATGACCTTGAAGACATGGTTCAAGGTCATACAATTTTCCGAATATTAAAATCTAATACAATGATGCGATTGTCTAGCAAATTTCGATAATGTAGCTCGACTTGTTTTGGAGTTATTAGCGGTGTCTTGCAATTTTCCCTTTTACGACCTTTGTGATATTGGTAAAATTTTTCTCGACTTACTACTGGTCGAATCCGATCATGTTCACGCTATTTAATCATAAAACGTGACGGGGTACATTTTTATAATTGGAACTTTCTAACACTTACGATTCTCGAGATAGTTTTTGGATGACCTTGAAGACATGGTTCAAGGTCATCGAGGTTATCATTTTTCTTTGGCCCCCTGCACGAGCAGGGCCGTAACCAGGGGGGGGGGGGGGCGGTCGGGCCGTGCCCACCCTGGACCGTACGGTTGTATGTACGATTTTTTATTTTTTTTATTTGTTTCCATTGCGTGCCCACCCTGAAATCAAATCCTGGTTACGGTGCTGTGCACGAGCTACGTAACATAAAAATTTTAAATTCCTAGAGAAAACGGTTTCTGAGATATTCGCCCTGGATCGTTTTTTAGTGGACACCCTGTATAGAGTATTATATATTTCCTATATCTATGATTTCAATAAATATTTGATGATATTATAATTTTAATTGGACCAAGTATCTGCCCAACTTAAGAGGTTTCCTAAAAACTTGTGGAGGTTAAAGGTAATAGTTAGTACAGGGAGCTGTTGGCGCGCGTGGCATGAAGGGCTTGCCACATGGTCACCTTTCTAAGAATTGTAACTCAGCCACCTGAATTAATGGCTTTAAAAGTCGCTTGGTGACTTAGGCCTAAGGTGGTGCCTTGGGTATTAGCCTAGCTGATTATTATTATTATTAATATTAAGACATTAAAGACGCAAGTACTTTTAAATTTCTTTATTGTATTGCTCTCGAAGTTACATTATGGAATAGAACTAGCTAATACTTTAAGCGCACAGGCGTGAATGATGCTTTAACGATCAAGGAGGATTAAGGGAAGGGGAGTTGTATTGAGGCTCCTCTTATGGCTGCATCCGTACTCAGAGACTCAGAGAGCGTGAGACGCCCAGTGGGTAGGAGCGGGAGGAAAACGTATGTAAAATACCGGCTCGCGTTCCTGTTTTGAGCGCCCTCTAGTTAAAAACAATTGTTGAAGGTTATTTCGGTTTTTATTTTGAGAATTTTGCTGCTTCGGTGTTTCGTCGTGAATACGCTAAAAATGTATGTCGACTAGATTTACTAAGTAAATAAAATTCGAATTTTTTTATCACGCGGAGATTAATATCATATAAATTAAGTAAGAGCATTTTCCATATAAAAAATATTTTGAGTTTTGCAAATTGTTTACTAATTTACGGCATTAGAAAAACAAACACCAAAGTAGTCGAATTCTCAAAATAAAAACCGAAATAACTTTAAAACATACGTTTTCCTCCCACTCCCACCCATTGGGCGTCTCACGCTCTCTGACTACGGATACAGCCATAAGAGGAGCCTCAATACAACTCCCCTTCCCTTAATCCTCCTTGTAACGATATAGTTATCAAATTTATAGAAAATATCGGTAATTACGTAAACAGTATAATAATAAACTTTACCGTCGATTAACTTTCTGCAATTTGGCCATAACTCGAGGCAACTATGTTTAGAAAATGCGACTCGATCATTATCATCATCCATGGGTAAATGATGACTGACTTTCGGCAAATAGGTGCAAGTCATCCTGGGAAGGATATGACTCACTTCTTCGACACTTTTTTCTCTAAAATATTTCAATCATTAAATATTTCAATAATTCAAAGAGCTCGGACAACCATTCGTGCAGTAATGATAGCGTCGTATTTCAACCATAAGCATAAGTCACAAAATTCCTCAGGATGCCACAAAAGCGTTTTCTTTAATATAACCTTGTTCACGGTATTTGACGTAAACGTCACTTCCAACTTGATAGATGTTAAACGAAAGTTGAATTCCGAGCGAGTTTCACGCTTGGACAATCTGTAATTGTTCTTTTTATAAAGTCATGCGGCTTTCCTGTTTTAATGTGGCTCTTACGTCACAGTCTCTTACTCTTACAAGTCTACAATCGCGAGGAGGTTTTTCTAGCTGCGTCTTGTGACGTAAGAGCAACATTTCAACAACTTTTTATTTTATAAAATCAAATATTTAGCTCATGCACCGCCATCACGAGATTTTGTTTCCATGGTAACCTTTTCAATAGCACAAGGATTATAACACATTTCCATTTTTGGATCAAATTATTGTATGTTCCGTGTGAAAAAAGATCTCAATGAAAGTTTTCTATGGAAATGTTATAATTATGAGTGAATATGTTACAAATGTTAAAGCAATAAGGTCGCTCATCTACTAAACGTAACCAATCAACAGATTAAATATTAGCTAAATCGGCTACAAATGAAAGCAAGTGGTAGCTCGACGTTAAGTAGCTCTTTTTTTAATAGATGTCGCTAGCGTCGAAATAAAAAAGGAAGTACTTATTCGTACCTGGCGTTGTACGAATGGTTTGAAAATTGGTCAAAAACATAAATTCCAGCAATTATAAACAATATTTTACATGTGATATATAATTTAGGTTAAAGTCCCCTAAATAGAGTATAAGTGGTCTAAATATAATACTCTACAATGGCTCTCTGACGACGTTATCATTTGTCTATTTTAAATTTTAGCTTCCTTTGCCATTAATAGATGGTACCACGCTCTCCACTAAAATCGCTTTTTTTCAAAGAATCGGATAGATTTATGGCCATCTCTATTAACAGGGGCCTTTTCATAAAACAGGTGGAAATGATAGAGCTGACAGTAAGTTGCTTTGGGGCAGTAATCGCGTAAGATTGCGTACAAATTAGTGATTTTCAAATCAATAACAACTTTTACATAATCAAGAATTTATTTAAATGCAGGAGGTAAATTCGTTTATGATGCCAACATAGTAATTCTCGACATAAGACCCAAAGGTGTGTCAGCCCTACCTTCGCTCCTTTAGAAATATTTACTGAAAGCTAGTCTCACTATCGAATACAAAGCCAACCAGATGGCTTGTATTGGAGTTGTTCTCTTTGGTTTATGGACTAATTTGTCTCGGCGCGATTTTATCTCGCCTCTTCAGTCACGCATGGAGATACGTTCTAAAAAATAACACTTGGTGACGCTGGAGTGGCGATGACGTATTCTTTACCACCTCTAATACACTCTCTTTTTACCTCGTGATAAGTGAAAACTATCGCTACGCCCCCTTTAGTTAGGTAGCGGCTAAAGCAGACGCTATTAGTTTTTCCTCATCGTTATTCGTAAATTTGACTTAATAAATAACGATACTCGCATTTTAATATAATTTTGGCATCGTTTGCTTATATTTTGATAAGTTTATTTAATAAATAAACGTTCTTGTGACTTTCTAATTTGTTTGTAGCAAACACTAGATTATAGACGCAACCAGACTCATTTCGGTCGCGAATATTCCGACATAAGTCAAACATACCGCCATTTTTCAGACGTACAATAATGGTTTTCCGAAATTGATCATTTTCTGTCCTTTGATACGATAATTTGACTCTCAGGACTTTGGTCAAATTATAGACGCATTTCTTTTTAAACTATAAACGCAACTCTCTGCGCAGCTTCAATATAGACGCTTCAATAAATTATCGTCAAGGAAATTGCCTAGAACTAATATTTCCGAGAGCCAGGACCTACAAGTTACTGTTTATATAGTGCTTGTTGAAATAATGGAAACTTTTAACTCGTACGGTACGCAACAAGTGTCTAATTTTATCCAGGTAGCTATTTTTCAAATATTAAGGCTTAGAAAAAACACGACGTTCTGTTTACAGGTGAAAAGTTTCCATTGTTTCAAATAGGAATATAAACAGTAACATGCATGTCCTGGCTCTCGAAATATTACTTATTGGCTGTTCCCTTGAATATGTTTTATTTAAACGACTATTCTCCCTATTTCAAATCCGTTTCAAAGCGGTTAAAGTCACATAAACTGAATTATTGGTCGGTCCGTCAGAAAGTTTGTTTTCTGTTTGGAAATCGCCCAAATCTTCAGATATTCGGTCCAAGTATTCTCGCTGGAAAGTCCAATCAAAACCCGAACTAGAGATCTTCAAACTTGAACTTAGGATTCTCTGAATGAACGTGGTGTCTGCTGTCCAAATCAATAAGAATTTTAATAAGGAAAAACTATAATTCTAAGTTTATAATTACGTTTCACGTAAGTGTGTCAGTTCGCTATTTATCGCGCGTTAAGATTTTACTGAGAACATAAGTAACATAATAGCAATAAGTATGACAATTAACGAGATTTACAACCAAACTGATTTTCATAGTTATGGCGTAATCAAGATGTTTTCACAGCACAGAGCCCTATAGTGGCTAAAATATGCGAGACTTCCGCTAAGCCAAAATATCTGGTTTCCGATAGATAGGCGGAATATTAGGCTAAAATGATAAAAATTAAAAAAGTTTTTCTCGGCGCCACGAGCTCATGGTTTTTTATCATGCGTGATTCGCACGCGGGCTTCAAAACAAAGACAAAGCCCTTCGCGACTCCAGAACGTGCTCTCCGATATTAGGCTTAATTTTTTATCAAAAAGTAGTCATCCAAAACGGTAAGTCGCGAGTCCAAGTCACAGCTTGAAGAGAGTATCAGTGCCGAAAAAAGGTTCGGTTAGAAAATTAGCATTAAAGCAATAGGAAGTGTCATACTTATTGTTATTATGTTACTTATGCTGAGAGCCATTTCGAAAATGACCGTGAGTTTTTGGTTGACGTACAACGGGGTCATTAGGCCTTCGATATTTAAGAGACATAATTATTAACTTAGGCTATTATTAAACTCATTTAAATTTGATAGTTACGATTCGGTTTATTTTAAATTGTTCTTCTTAAAAGGTTTTCGCATCTTCTAGCTCAGTAATCCTAGATTCGTTTAATTCTTCTAGGCACTCGCGTAATATTCCCAATACATTTTTCATGTAAATATGAAATGATTGGGATTAGGTATAGGAAAAAAAATTCACCAAAATCAGCGATTCAAAAAATTCTGGCTGGAAAATGAGGCATATTTATTAGATCAGGAAACTATATAGGTATACCCTTGGCTATGGACAGCTTGTTTTTTCATCAGCTCATATCTTCGTGAAAGTGTTATTTTCCAATGAAACCAATTTCTTAGAACATTTTCGACCGCACTGTACAACTTTCTCATTGAAACGTTTTTTCTAGCACCTACCGGTGAACAAATATTTTTTATAAAAACCAGAAATTAATTCCAATTTTTCTGAAATTTAGGATTTAAAGCGATATCACACTAGAAATAATACACTGAAAATTTCGCAACTATATCTCTTGCAGGTTCTGAAAAAAATGCCCACTTCTGTATAATGCCAAACCAACTTCACAATTTCTTAATAATTCCAAATAAGTTGCATAAGAACCAAACGTTTGCCAGATCGGTATATTTTCCAATGATCTTGTCGCGAAGTGAAGAGAGAGTGTAGGAGAAGAGGGTAAAGAATACGTCATCAAAGTTTAAAAAATCTTCACATGTAAGGTTAGGGGAACAAGGTCGATTAAAGTAACTTTTAGTTAAATCTTCAAAATCTTTTAGCTTGATCGTAAACATATTTATTAAAATTCAATCGTAAACAATAAACATATATTTAAAATTTTTTCTCTTTCAGATGATCCCCATGTGTATACGTTTCGGGCATTCCCTCTACATCCTTTTGACGCTGGCCCGCCTGGCCGTCAGAGGTTTGATTAGGACTGTGTGGACCAGCTGTTCTTAGCCGAGCTCCTTTTTCTTTGTAATGGCTACGGACCGAAGGCCCGTGGTCGCCTTGGGGTCCATGGTGGTTTATGGCCAAAAGCTACAGTGCCCCGTTAGCAATCTTTTTATCTTGGTGACGTTCTCTTATTGGTGTAAACGAGTTGTCCCCTCTGTCTTTGACATTCCGCGCTTCTCCATCTCCCACAGTTCTTTTCCAATTCATGGTCCCTATTTATAAACTTCGGATGCCGGGGAAACGTTTGGTATGTTAGTCATTTTGTATTGTTTGGTATGTTAGTCATTTTGTATTTTACAATTGTGTTATTTCCGTGAATTCATTGCAATGTATTTCTGTGAAACGTGTGTGAGAACTCTAACAATAGCCTCTCTCTGCCATTGCACTCGTCGAATGGCCAACGAAATAAACGTCTTTCTCTGTCGGTGAGTCGTAACGGACACAGATGGCCATTATCGTACGGAATTCGTAGCTTCGCGCTCCTGGTGTTTTATGGCCCTAATTAAAGACGCGCGGGCTCCCACGCCAAGTGATTGGCTGGCTCCGACCAAGGACGATGAACACCATACTGGTGATTGGATGTTAAACAAGGGTTCCAGACAAAACCTCGATGAGGAACCCAAAAATTGAATTCGAGCCCGAGAGCCGAAGCAAAACAGGGTTAAAAACCAAATTAGTACGAGAGATGGTTGGGACGCTAAAAAAAAATTCTTAACCCATTGACTTCGACCAAAGTGCGGTGCTAGTCAGACAAGGGCCCAGTGCGTGAACGTGACACCGTGAAACACCGACAGGAGAGGGAGTTGGACTGCCCAGAAGTATAAGTATGATTTACTTTTGTTAAGAGGAATAGCCCCGATACGGGGGCTAGGCGATGACGTGGGCTGATGCCCAGGATTGCCAGTGATGTGCTTATTTATATGTCGATTTTATATTATTTATATTTTATTACGTGTGTTCTTTTTGATTTGACCTCTGCAGAGTAGTTAGTGTATAATCATGTTTATTATTTTATTATTGTATAATTAAACTTAATCTTTTAGAAATTAATACTTCGGCCACCCATATTTATAAAACTGACGCTTATCTGCCCGAGACAACTTCTACTCGTGAACCCCAATAGTGGCGTTAAACGAGTATCCCCAAATCCAAACCCATTGTATCCCGGTTAAAAGCTGTCCTTCTGGCTAGGGGCAGCAGGTGAGTCGAGTTTTGGTAAAGTGGAAAAGAAATGGCTACAACTCCAGCGCCACCAAGTGTGGAGTTTTAGAACGTATTTCTATGGGCGATTAAAGACAAGATAAAATAATCGAACCAAGACGAAATAAGCCCACATACCAAAGATAATGATTCCAATACATAGTGATCAAGTTAATTTGACTTTGTAGTTGATGGTGAAACTCAGGGACGGCGCTACGAGATTTTCCTCAATTGCGGGGCCTTAAGTCCACTAAATAGAGTACAAGTTGTTTAACTATAATATTCTACAATGACTCTCTGACGACGTTATCATTTGGTAATTTTTAATATTAGCTTCCTTTGCCATTAATAGATGGCACCACGTTCTCAAGCAGTGTTGGGCATTTTCGTTAAAGAGCCGCTCCTCCTTTTCCGCTCTTTTTTTTGAGTTATAAAATTTTCGCTCCTCTCTTTCCGCTCTTTTTCGAGCTGTATAATTTTCGCTCCTCTCTTTCTTCTCTTTTTTGAGCGGTAAAATTTTCGCTCCTCTCTTTCCACTCTTTTTTTAGCGGTAAAATTTTCGCTCCTCTCTTTCAGCTCTTTTTTGAGCGGTATAATTTTCGCTCCTCTCTTTCAGCTCTTTTTTGAGCGGTATAATTTTCGCTCCTCTCTTCGCTGTTTTTGAGCGATAATATTTGCGCTTCTCTCTTCGCTCTTTTCTAGCATACAATTAACTTAAGTAACTTTAACTACATCTTCATCTACTTTCTACACACAATCCCTAGGTATGTAGGGGCAGTTACCTATCAGGAGGTGAAGGGGGCGGCTGCCCCAGGTGCAAACTTATAGGAGCGGAGGGCGCGTTTTGAATGGTCGGTCGCAGATTATCACGACATTTTTATTCCTTGTATTTCCAGACTTTCAGTGAAGTCTTAAGTTTAATTTCAATGTTTATTACTAAAGCAAATAATATTTGTAGTACATTTGCCATAATAATGAATTAATTCGTCAATTAATTAATTAATACTTGAAATCATTCAAATTATTATTCATTAATTAATATTAATTGTATGAGAAGGGGCTAAGGTTTTGTCTTCCGCCCTGGGTGACCGTAAGTTTAGTTACGCCACTGTATAGGGATTGTCGTGCATTAGTTTCACGTATCGAAAACCCTCGTCGCCATTGTTAATTATTTTGAAATCGGACATACAGAAGACAGAAGTTTAAGCGGTAAAATTTTCGCTCCTCTCTTTCCGCTCTTTTTTGAGCGGTAAAATCGGCGCTCCTCTCTTTCCGCTTTTTTTGAGCGGTAATATTTTCGCTCCTCTCTTTCCGCTCTTTTTTTAGCGGTAAAACTTTCGCTCCTCTCTTTCCGCTCTTTTTTTGAGCGGTAAAATTGGCGCTCCTCTCATTTTTGTTTTGCGCCCTTTTAAAAAGATATTTTACCGCTCATTTTCACTCATAATAACAAATCCGCTCAGAATGAGATGAGCGGTGCCCAACACTGTTCTCTAGTAAAGTCGTTTTCTTTCGAAGAATCAAATAGGTACATGGCCATCTCTAATAACATGGGCCTTTTCATAATACAGGTGGCAATGCATGCTTTAAATCATAACTAAAATGTGTTTGCTATTTTATGTCGTTTAATATTAAATTTAGATAAATAATGAATTGTCTCTGTTGTATGTGGTCTTAAAGTAATCTCTGATCAGCCCGTAGATTAATTTTTGTAAAATTTAAAAGACGTTATTATAATATTAAATTTTAAATCCTACGAGACATTCCAAGGTCGAACAGTCATTTTATGTAGTAATTATAGTTTTTATTAACTAAAATGAATTTGAAGTAAAATAATATGATAAAATTACATCTGTTTATTTTTATTTAAACAACAATATTATTTTAATTTTTATCTCGGATTTCCACGTTACTCAGACATCGAAATTTTAGTTTTTCTTACGGTTCGTAAAAGCATTTTCCACCAAAGCATCGAACATACTCCCACTTCGGTCTATGACAATCAGACTTAGTCTTACAGCTTTTAGCTTAAGTTTGGGTAAATTAAATTAATTATTTGAATCATAATTTTATTAAAGTGTTAAAAGCTATCTACATGAAACTATTGCAATACAGATGGAGCTGAAAAACGTCAGAATCAAAAGAATTTGCGTCATCTTTCTCAGGGTCGGGTACATAGCTTGCTCTCATCAACTGCGCAACTTATTTCAAACTCTGAAAATAATCACATTGGTGGTTTTAGCGTTTGCTAGACGCAAGTACCTACAATTACAGCTGGATTTTAAAAAGTGACTCGTGTACATTAGGTAAAATATAGCCGGTATTTCGCTGTTTTAAAGAACCGTAATTTACAACATACCTTTAGAGTATTTCCCCAGTGCCTACGTTCATACACGTTTAAAAAAGTTGGATTTGCTGCTACGCGAGATCTGTTTAGCCAAATGATGAGACTTTGATCAGCATCAAAATGTTACGCGTACAAACGAACGTGGAAAATTAATTTCGAAATTACATAATTTCGGTTCTATTTCATCATCATTTTAAGCCTGGTAACAGCCCGTGAAAGTCAAATCTGGTTCTTAGATAGAGCATTGGGGTATTATATTATTATTGATGAAGTGTAGGGGTCAGGTAAACCTGACTCGGTTTTTTTACCAAAGGTCAATTGTGCAGTTTTAAATCCTATGTCTAACAAGATGCTCAAACCTTTAAATTAGGGACATATTCATTGTAGCCAGTGTATTTGAAGGTTCTATGACAAACAATTATCAATTTAGATTGGGATTTATTTCTAAAAAATATCGCAACCAAACGATTTGGTGGATGGCCTAACGTAGCATCAAAAACAAGGAATGTAAGTTATTGATATAGTTTCTCCGTTCGACGACGTTTTAAACTTAATTATGAAAAAAACGCGTTCTTAGCTTTTTTTAATTTTTGAGTTTGAAATCGATACTTCATTTCCTTAAGAGGTTCTCCTAAAAAGTAGGGATTTTTTTAAATAACGCTGGGTACTAACTGCGTGGATCTACTTGGCTGTCTCTGATGTTACCGATTATAATCTGGCTCCGTAATTTGAAATCCACACTCGGGTTTATCACCCTTCAGATAAATGAACAAAGTGAATCGTTCCTCTTAAATAATAAAT
The DNA here is from genome assembly GCF_980474605.1 of Leiobunum rupestre. Classification (NCBI taxonomy): domain Eukaryota; kingdom Metazoa; phylum Arthropoda; class Arachnida; order Opiliones; family Sclerosomatidae; genus Leiobunum; species Leiobunum rupestre. The sequence continues at coordinate 76,784,976 of NC_143385.1, forward strand.
AAATTAATTAATAATCAGCTAGGCTAATACCCATTACCCAAGGCACCTTAGGCCCAAGTTGGAAAAAACCAACTTGCTTAAGGATGCTCATTTAGTTTAGCCTAGCTGATTATTATTATTATTATGATTCGACAGTTTACGCTAATGCCGTGCTTAGAGACCTCGCGGCCTTGGGCGAAATGGATAGTAAATTTTAGCGGCCCCCTAAGCATGGCCTTGTACGAGGAGCTATAAGCTTTAACCAAAAATGTATTTATTTCAACTTAGGGATAATTACTGTTGAAGAAAATTGGAAGCGATAAAGATATGCGATGTGTAAACTAAAAAAAAATCTTTTTATTGTGTAAATATATTTTTTAAAGCATATTTTATTTTGTCGCACCGATAACGTTTTATTCTTCCATGTTTTTTAATGGTTACATTTTCAGTATAAAAACCGCCATGCAAAATGTAACCTTGCTTCAGTTCGTATTGTTTCATCTTAAATAAACTTGATTTATCGTTTTAAAATGTTGACTCCGTCTTAATGCATTTTCATCTTGTGTGGAAGCTGCTATTATCATTGAAGCGTAAAAACTTCAATATGTTATGGGCCCAGCACGCTCCCACTGCGCAACCAAGATGTCGATGTTCCACTGACGGTCTTTTCTCAACTGGTTCCTGTTTCCTGGTCCACTGAATCCTGACGATGGACAGTCTCCTGCGCCAAGACATAGACAGACTGCCTGGTCCCGAGAACTGGCGTAGCTGGAAGAGACAAGTCAGCGATGTCCTGATAATCCGAGATGTCTACGGTATTATCACAGGCGATTGGACAGAGCCAATCAGAACCACGTCAACAGAACTTAAGAAACGTATGCGGCTGTTTTCAAGAAATATCAAGTAGCGGTCAGCATAAGCCGTACAGTCATTTGTTCAGCTTTATCCCGTAAAGTCCAGAACATGATTGCTGACCGCGAGACGCCCAAAGAGATATGGGACAAGCTCCTCGAGATTTTCGTGCAGAAGTCATCGAACCGGCTCCGGAAGCTTCTAGCTAAATTAATGCGAGCCACAAAGTCCTCTGAAGTTGATATGGCAACACACCTTGCTCAAATGCGTTCGCTGTGGGCTGATATCCTGACCACTGCTAAGAGAGAGAAGGATATCTCTTTTGATGACTGCATTCTGGTTGCTTGCATTTTCGAGTCCTTGCCGCATGATGAATACCGAGAGTTCAGCATGCTGTGGGATGCACTGCCGGACGAAAAGCAGACTGTCGCTGAGCTTGAGCGCCTTCTAATTGGACGTGAAACACGAGATGACAACGCTTCAGCAGATTCATCCGGGCTAATAGCTCATCGAGAAGGCAACGGAAACTCCAGAAGGGCAACGAACCGGAATCCTCGGAAGAAATTGCCAAGATGCTACAACTGTAATCAGCCAGGACATTTTTCAAAAGATTGCAAGAAACCCAGGAAACCTGACAAGAGGCAGCCGCAACACCTCGGAGGTCAATAGTAACGACGGTTACCTCGCAGCAAATGGCCTGATGGCTGGGTCATCCACCGAAAGCCGCTGGTACTTGGACTCAGGAGCAACACAGCATGTTACGAATGATGCGACCAAGTATGTCAACTTCCGACCTTTCGATAGCCCAGCTACGCTGCAAGTTGGTAACAAGGCGCACATGACAGCAGACGGAGAAGGGGACATCCGAATACGTTACAAAGTCGGCAATACCGTTCATTGCGACGTTATCCATGACGTCTGGCATATTAGTGACTTTGCAAGGCTGCCATAAGACGTAATCCGAAGCTGGAATTCCGAGCGTCATCAACTACCTGTGGGCTATACGACGTGAAGAGAGGCAAGCTTCAACTATGTCTTCCTGGGGAAGTCGAATCTTTGTACCACTTGGATGTCACGATAGACCAGCCGCAAACTCGGGTCTACCTTGCCGCAGATCCAAGGAACGACAAGAAAGCTGATCTCCAAGTTTGGCATGAACGCTTGGGTCACCAAGACAAACGCCATGTTGCTGCTACGTTGAAAAAGCTTGGATATTAAGTCACTGATTCGAAAAAGGATACGGTATGCGAGGGCTGCGTCTATGGGAAGATGTCTCGTCAAAATTTCGGTACCCGTATTGGCAAGGCCACGAAACCTGGAGAAAGAGTCCATTCAGATCTCTGGGGGCCATCACCGACGCCATCGCTGGGAGGAAAGCACTATTACCTCCTCTTCAAAGACGAGTATTCCGGTTTACGAATGACATATTTCCTGTCGAAGAAATCTGAAGTGGTTGACTATCTCAAGGAGTTTCTCACTGTCTGCAAGAATTACGAACATATTGTCCGCGAAACTGATAACCGATAATGGGACTGAATTTGTCAACGACGAATTCCGCCGTATCACTACTGAAGAGGTTGGCTTAACTCATCGAAGGTCAATGCCATACACTCCGGAGCAAAATGGCGTCGCTGAAAGAGAAAACCTGACGATCATGGAATCCGTAAGAGCCATGCTCCATTCCAGACCTGATCTGCCGCCGAATCACTGGGCCGAGGCTGTTAACATGACGACTTACGTTATCAATCGATCAGCACCGACTCGTATCGCTGGGAAGACTCCGCTTGAATTGTGGTCTGGGAAAACTACCCCGTCGATCCCGAAGGTGAATCGCAAGAAACTATCCAAGAAGGCTTACAAGGTTTTTCTTGTTAGATATGAAGGAGATGCACATGGATACCGGATCTACGTTCCAGAGCTAAGGAAAGTTATCCGGTCCCGAGACGTAAAACTCAACCCCGAGCAATGTTCCATCGAAACCTTTATTCCTGCATGTGATGTTGCCACCAGACAGGGCGAGCACTTGTCCGAAGATTCGGATTGCGGAGACGAGACCACCAGATCCGTCAATGCCCAAGAAGACGAGACTATGAGATCCGTTGATGCCCAAGAAGACGTGACATCCAAATCCATCGAGGCATCCAAAGACGTGCCATCCAGAGCTGTTGGCAACCTGGAAGACGAGACATCCAAATCCGTCAAAAGTATCCCGAGACGTGGCCTCCACACCCGTCGGAACGCACACTGAAGTCACTGGTCCTGTCCTTCGAGATCGATCGACACTGAAGACAAGGAAAAATGTCTGCTGTACCTGTACACCAGTGGGCAAGGTATTTCTTATCTGCGATGAACTTCCGAAGACTGCAGAAGAGGCACGTTCCAGTCACGACTCTGAAGAATGGAAGCAAGCTATGGACGAAGAGCTATCAGCCATGGCGGAGCACGAAGTCTACGATTTGGTTGATCCACCACTGAATAAAAGCATCAATGGGAATCGCTGGGTTTTCCGTACGAAGAATGATGCAGATGGTACGGTCATCAGACACAAAGCTCGTCTTGTAGCAAAGGGCTATGTTCAGCGTGAAGGGATTGATTACGATGAAACTTTCGCGCCTGTTGCCCGCTATGAAACGATCCGTATCTCCTTGAATATAGTCGCTCAGAAGAATCTCAAGATAAAGCAGTTTGACGTAAAGACTGCATTCCTATATGGAGATCTGACTGAAGAACTATATTTGCGTCAACCGGAGGGTTTCGACGACGGTAGCGGAAAGTTCTAGATACTTCGCAAGGGAATATATGGTTTAAAGAAATCACCACGTTGCTGGAATCAACGAATTGATCAAGTATTACGAGACTATGGTGTCAGTCAAGCAGACGGTGATCGTTGTCTATACGTCCTATCGACTGGAGATACATACCTTATCCTGGTTCTCTATGTCGATGATGGTTTGATTGCTGGATGGTCCGACGAAGGCATTGATGCTTTCCTGGAGTCTTTCAAAGACGAGTTCGAGATCACCACTGGCCCAGTCTCTACTTATCTTGGTCTGAAAATCGATCGCACGTCCGATTGTTCCATTTTTGTCCACCAGAGTTCATATCTGGGAAAGAAAAGGTACTCGAGAGGTTCAATATGGTCGAATGCAAGCCTATGAAAACTCCTGCCGTATCCGCAGACATGCAGGAAGAAAGCCAGAAGAAGTTTGAGACCCCAAAGATCTACGCTTCAGCTATTGGAAGTCTCAGATATGCAGCTCTCGGCACCCGGCCTGATATCGAGTATGCAGTCAATCGTGCTTCACAAGCGATGAAAAGTCCGACAATAGCAGATTTTAATTCTGTAAAGAGAATCTTCCGTTACCTAAGAGGTACAACGACCCTGGGGCTGCTGTTTCCATCGAACAATACGATGACTACAATTCCATACTCTGATGCTGATCATGGAGGTTGTGAAAAAACGAGATGCTCTACTTCGGGGATCATCTGCTTCATTGGAAAAACGCCTGTGAGTTGGGATAGCAGAAAACAAGTATCAGTCACTCTTTCAACGACTGAGGCGGAGCTAGTAGCTGCCACAGAAGCCGCTTAAGATGTTGTCTGGATTGAGAATATCAAAGGAAGCCTTGGGTTAAAACAATTCAACGAGGTTCCAGTTCTGCGGGTCGACAACGCCGGAGCAATTAAATTGATCAAGAATCCGGAGTTCCACCGTCGCACAAAACATATAAGTATCCGGCAATTTTACTGTCGGGAGCTTGTTCAGAACGGTCAGATCGACGTAACGTACGTGTCTAGCGAGAATCAACTGGCAGACATCCTAACCAAGCCATTACCTGCCACAGTCTTCATACGCCTACGTCAGATGTTGAATCTTTTTCATCGAGGGCGAGTGTTGAAGAAAATTGGAAGCGATAAAGATATGCGATGTGTAAACTAAAAAAAAATCTTTTTATTGTGTAAATATATTTTTTAAAGCATATTTTATTTTGTCGCACCGATAACGTTTTATTCTTCCATGTTTTTTAATGGTTACATTTTCAGTATAAAAACCGCCATGCAAAATGTAACCTTGCTTCAGTTCGTATTGTTTCACCTTAAATAAACTTGATTTATCGTTTTAAAATGTTGACTCCGGCTTAATTCATTTTCATCTTGTGTGGAAGCTGCTATTATCATTGAAGCGTAAAAACTTCAATTAGTCGATTCTTAGCGTTGCTCCTAATTAGGGGTGCACCGATATATCGGCCTATTTTTCTAATATCGGTATTGGCCAATATCGGTTTAAGGGAAGCCGATATTGGCTGATACCGGTATTAGACAAATATTTTCAGTAAAACATTTAAAAAAAGGAAAATTAACGATTAATTAACTACTGATAATATTTTATTTGATTGGCCACGCCACGGACGCCAGATTTCAGAAGCTATAGATCGTAACTTTTTTAGATAGGGGGTTAAGAGTTTAAACAAATAAATAATAATAATAATAATAATTTATTTATTTTGTTCTTTGTAAAAAACAACGATATTCGATTTGCGAAAAAAAATATGTATCACGTAAAATGAAAAGAAACATATTCGGATATGCTCTTGCAACCTTTTTTTTCATAAAAAAATTATAATAAAATGGTATGACAGTGTACTGAACCGTCTTTTACAATGATTTTATCATATACACCACTGTTATGATAGATAACTTGGTTAATATCAGCCGATATATACCGCGAATAGCCGATATATCGGCTGTACTCATATCGGTGCATCCGTACTCCTGATTGCCTCACGCTCAAAGAACGTTTCTGTCCCTACCCTTATTTTGTTTTTTAAATAACATAATTGAGCTGATCTAACAAAACTATGGAATTTACTGACCAATCAATACCAAAATCTGATACGATCTGGCTTGCAAGCAGTAAAAATCATCTGATATTACAAAATATCACACGCCCACTGTGCCGTAGGAATTATAAGGCAATCATTTTTTTTAGTACTCGTGAGTATCAGCTTTTGAAATCTTAACCTATCGGACCTAATAGGTCGATTTACAATTTTGAAGGGGCAGAGACAACTTTAAAGGGGTAAAATTCATCCGAGGTACCGTGGTGATGGCGTTATTTGTTAGTAGATGGCGCTCTGATAGCAACATGACGTCGTAATTTTGATTTTCAACGATCGGTTGAAAGTTTTCAGTTTTTAGTGGAGAACGGTTTTGTCGAGATTTAAAATACAAAATTATCTTCCCTGATTGGATAGTTTAAAATTGTATTATAGTGCCATCTATGGCGGAGAGTGTTAACTACTGTTAAAATTAATTGTTAATTTAAATTACAAAAATTATATATTTTTAATAAGAATTTAAAGTACTATGATTTAGTAATTAATAAATAACTTTTTAAAAAACTTTGTTTTTCATAAACTTTATAGTGTCGCCATCTACCTCAAACATTATTAAATAGGAAGGTACCTCGAGTGGATTTCGCCCCTTTTTGCATATTTCACTGTAGGCAATATATGAATGCGTCTATACACTAGATTGGACGGACTAACAAAAACGACATTTAAAACAGTTCTTAAATAGACGAGTGCTAGCTACACTAGATGGCGATATCTATTCCATAAACAAACTAACGGATTACCACTACTTTTTCTTTTTGAATTCCCCTCGCGATTCCCCTTCTCCTTTTTTCGAATTCACGACTTAGCACGAATGTCGCTGGTTCGGATTCATTCGGTTCTTGATCGCCAATGATAGCGCGGTTGTACGCGCCATGTATGTATTTTTATATTAAACTTCTTGTAAAATATCAAAACTTATTCATCCCTGGAAATGAAAATACACGATAACATCTTAGAAGTCGGATCAGAACGAGAATTAAATGAAAATACAACAAAGATAAATTCGCCTTTTGTTAGAGGGGAATAAGACCACGCGGCGACGCGTATTTGATTTCAATGAGACAAAGAAATCTACGACACGGGCAAGCCAAGGTCACGTAAATATATTCATCCAATATCACAGTGTAATAAAAAAGTATAAACGGTCAACGAATGTCTCATGTTATGTTCCCATCTGGCCAACGTGAGACGTAGTACTAGAATAAACGAGTTAACTAAAGGCAAAGTTAATCATACAGTAAATGCGAAAACGTCTTGTCGTAATTGTATGAAAGCCCAACGGAAAAAAGACTGTACGAAACAAACCCACGATAACGAAACTATAGTGAAAACGAGGTTAACTAACGAAAGCGATCAGAAATTGGAAACAATGGCGGATAGTCAGGAAGAAGACAACACGAGCAACCACGAAGAAAACGAAGACGCTCCCCCTGCAGCCAGTTTCATAGCTTTATAGGCTTTCGAAGTGGCGATAAAGACCGCCGTAACGAGCGCGGTAGCGGCAACGATGGCAGCAATGCAGCAGCAGCAGCATTTAGCGGGAAACCAAAACATTTTGAATGCCGGACAAGGTGGAAATGTTAACGCGCCCTTTTTCCCTCCAAACAACGTCGCGTATCATCAATGGGGAGACGTTAGTAAAATTATTCCAAACTTCGATCCGGAGTCCGCTCCTCATCAATCGTCAGAGATGTGGATCAAGAAAGTGGATGACATGGCCGCGATGTACGGATGGTCTGATCGCATTACCATTAACAACGCCCTACCACGGCTTAAAGGATCCGCAAAAATATGGTTCGAGGGACTAGAATCCAACGTTTATAGCTGGCCGGAATGGAAGGATTTGTTAAAGAAATGGTTTCCACCCGCGAAGAACACTCAAAAGCTGCACCGCGAAATGGAGCAAAGGTTTAGAAAACCTGGCGAAACGCTAGAACGATACTATCACGACAAGATTGCTAAAGCACGTTTAGGCGGTCTATAACCGAAGAAGCAATGATAGAATATTTAATCACGGGTTTAAAGGATCCAGCGCTCATAACGGCATTGAGCGTACATGAGTTTAAAAGTCCACTGGAATTATTACAATGCATGAAGCAACTGGAAACGAGATTGGAGTTAACTGAAACCGAAGGTAACAAGAAACGGCAGAATCATGATCGCGTACTACAGCCATCAAATAACGGCAACGAATCACAGTCGTGAAATGATTAACAAAAAACACGAAAAACATCGATAAAAACAAATCGTTGAAGCCGCGTTTCAACGAAAAATGGAGAAGCACTGTGTTTCAATCTCAGTACTTACGGCCACATGTCTAAAGACTGTTCAATACCACAGCGAAAACCGAGATGCGAAAAATGCCATCGTACCGGACACGTTTCAAAAGATTGCAACAACGAAAGTTAGGATACGATTAAGACGACGTCGACAAAGCATGTAGCGCACACCGTAAACGAAGCTACCGAAGCGACAAATCGAGATGCTAACGAAAAGTTTTTCAAGGACGCTGTCATAAACGGTCACCACGTTAAATTGACCAGGGTAGCAAATGCATACTCATCAGAGAAAGCGATGCTGCGCAAATCCTATTACGATACGACGCCGTTGAACCAACTTGCGTAGTCGGTGGCTACAGCGCAGGGAAAACGAATCCTAAAGGCGTAACTAAGGCTACAATTGAAGTCTTCGTGGTTCTAGAAGAATCTCAAGACATTTCTTTACTTATTGGCCAAACTCTTACGGAACTTCCAAACGTGACCGTTGTGAAACGGCAAAACACTACGGTTGTTTCAAGAAGAACACGTAACACTAGAGGAAGACGATCAACTTCTGAAAATGCAAATTCCCAACCTACCATCGGAACCAGTCAAATTATGGGCCAAAAACGCCTCCGTTATACCTCCTCATTTTGTAGAGTTGATCGATTTGATAATCAAATACAACCAATTCCCAACAGATGAGCAAGATATTTTTATCGATGGAGAATTGTAAATAATTGTCATGATGACATAGGTCATGTAGGCATCGATAAGACTTGTAAAAAAGTATCGGAGACCTAATGGTTTACTCGACCTAAAGATACGTTCGTCATTACGTGTCGGCCTGCTTGGAATGTCTGTTCCATAAGCGCCCAGCAGGAAAACAACAAGGGATGCTACATTCTATCGACAAAGTGGGAATTCCGTTTCATACCATCCATATGGATCATTTGGGTCCCTTCGTACGTAGCGTGAAAGGAAATGACTTTGTAATCGCAGCGATTGACGGATTCACAAAATACACAATTTTACGAGCAGTCCGCGACACGGGTATGAACGCAACTAAACGTTTTTTGGAAGAACTTATCGGTTTATTTGGAACACCGGTTAGACTGATCACCGATCAAGGTACTTCTTATACCGGACGCGCAATCAAAGAGCTTTGCCGAAAATCTAACGTCAAACACATCGTAAACGCTACTGCAACTCCCCGCGGAAACGGACAGATCGAGCGAGTAAACAGACAATTAACGCCAGCAATTGCTAGCATGTGTATTAGAGAAGATGAACGGGATTGGGATGTCCATCTACACGAAATTCAATGGGACATCAATAACTCGGACCACAGCGCCACGAAAAGCTCTCCATTTTCATTGCTTTTCAATTTCAAGTCTCGAAATCCTAATCACGATTTGGTTAAAGACACGTTATCATAAGAAACTGTTGTCGACGAGAGTATTCAAAAAACGCAGAGAGACAGCTATTCAAGCGATCCTTACCGATCAGGTAAAGCAGCGACAACGCTACAACATCAAAAGAGTGAAAGCTGACGTCTACGAACCAGGAGATCTAGTCGTAGTCGAGAGACCACCACACGCAACCGGACTATCGCTCAAGACGGCGGCAAAATACCGTGGCCCTTACGTGGTCACAAAACGTTTAAACTGTGATAGATACGTAATTGAAGATCTACCAGAGAATCAGCGATCCAATAAGTTTTACAGGAATACCGCTCCGGTAGACAAATTGAAAAGGTTACTGATAATCGAAAATGAAGAAGCAAACGAACCGGATGCTGAAGCCGACGACCCACTGACTGTAGACTCCACGGATCCACCGACTGTAGACTCCAACGATCCACCGACCGTGGATATATCTACCGACGATGGACAGCCATCACTAGCAGTCTTTCCCGGAGGATAGCTACGACACCGAAGAAGAGAACCCAAGAAGTGCGAGTCGCACTAAGAAATTACCGGCTTATCTAAAGGACTGTTGTTAAACGAATTTAATTAATTCTAATGTATACCTAAAGTATACTTGACAGAATTTACGCGTAAAGTTTATTTAAGAATTGTTTTTGTATTAAGTCGATGCAAAAAAAATTACTTTTATTATTTAACATTAATTTGTAAATCAGGAAATTTAGTTAGTCAGGAATGGTCGAATTTTAGCTACAATAGATGGCGATATCTATTCCATAAACCAACCAATGGATTACCACTACTTTTTCTTTTTGAATTCCCCTCGCAATTCCCCTTCCCCTTTTTTAAAATTCACGACTTGGCACGAGGGTCGCTGGTTGGGATTCATTTGGTTCTTGATCGCCAATGATGGCGTGGTTGTACGCGCCATGTATGTATTTTAACCTCTCCGAGGGGACTATGTCCCCTAGGAGGGGTTTTACAATCACCGTATGTGTGTGTCTGTGTGTCTCCTGCGAATGCGTTCGCATTTTCGGTGCAAAGCGTAATCACTGCGTACGCAGTTTCCCGAATCCACCGCGTTCGCAGTGGCTTGGAATGAGGGGAAAGGTTTTTACAAAAACCTCTCTCTTCGTCATTGGTTGTCGTATAATAGTTTCTTCGGCTGCATATTGTAATTTTCCGTGTTTGTGACGGACCGAACACTAAGGGTTACGTTAAACGTCTTAGCATCCAGATGGCAAGGTTCCCACCAAATGTTCACGGTGTACGCCTTGTTCTTTATTGGCGCCGGCCGGGAATCGAACCCGGGTCCGCTGCGTGCAAGAGATTTACTCTAACCACTTAAGCAGTTTTAAAGTTATTAACGTCAATTTTTCCTGTACCATTTTATTTTTTTTTGATATGTATAAAATTTCAAATGTGGAAATTTATCAATTTGTAGTTAAATACGATCGTCGTCAGGAATCGAACCCGGGGCACATTCTTATGACGCGGACGTTTTACCGATGAGCCATAGACGTCTACATCTCTAAAGATTAAATACCAGTAAAACCGGGATAAAAATAAATGTAATATTTGTTTGGGTGGGAAGATTATTAACACCTTACGTAGATGTTAATATTGTTTTTACCTCTCCGAGGGGACTTTGTACCCTAGGAGGGGTTATACAACCACCGTGTCTATCTGTCGGTCTGTCTGTGGGTGGGTCTATCCATGGATAGTAGATTTAAGAGGATGGGTAAAAAGCCTGGTTTTTAGCCCCCGTAAACCAATCACACTAAGGGAGTCGGCCAAGGTTATTTGAAAAAAACAAGTATCACTAAGAGTGGACGATACTGTTCGAAAAAAGATAAACACGAAGTATATTTTTACGTCAAAAGCTATTTTTTCACGTTTTTATATATTAAATATGATATACTAAATATCAGTTGATAGTTTTTATTGAATTAAAAAACCAAAATTAAAATTTACTAAAATATAAAGCGCAAAAAATTACGGAACAATATCAACCGCATTAGATTGCCATTTTGAAATTTTAAGATCACGTGGTACAAACGACCTTGGAAGACTCCCTCGGAGTCTCTCAAGCTGATTGATACGCGGGGATAAATAAAATGCACTGTGGAAGGGTATCGAAAACCTGTCCTCTTAATTTACTGTCCATGGTCTGTCTGTCAGGCCTGCGAAAGCATTCGCATTTTCGAAGCAAAGGGTATACACTGCGTACGCAGTTTCTTAGAATCAGGGAAAAGGTTTTTCCAAAAAGCGCCCTCTTTTTGTCATTGGGTGTAGTATACTTTTCAATCGTCCGGGATTCGAACCCGAGCCCTCTTGAACGACAGGTGAGCGTTCAACCGCAGATCCACGGATACAGTCACGCTTCACTGAAAATTAAAAACTCTTCCGAGGAGAGGTATATTTTGGCTTTCCAACTTGTTAAAGTCTACATTTTTTACGTATGAAAATTTAAAGGTCAAATCTTGTTTTAGCGCAGTCAGCAGATAAGAGGATTAAAGGGTAGAACCCGTTAGTTTTTACCTCTCCGAGGGGACTTTGTACCCTAGGAGGGGTAACACAACCACCGTGTCTGTCTGTCAGGCCTGCGAACGCGTTCGAATTTTCGGGGCAAAGGGTAATCACTGCGTACGCAGTTTCTTAGAATCAGGGAAAAGGTTTTTCCAAAAGCGACCTCTTTTTGTCATTGGGTGTAGTATAAATTTTCAACGGCCGGGATTTGAACCCGAGCCCTCTTGCACGACAGGTGAATGTTCTACCGCAGAACCACGGATACAGTTACGCTTCATTGAAAATTAAAAACTCTTACAAGGAGAGGTATATTTTGGCTTGCCAACTTGTTTGTAATTAATTTCGTTTTTTCAGTCGTATATTTTTATCTATTGTGTGTTTCGCGTAATAGTTCATTTATGAAGAAAATATCGAGTTGTATACATCGTGCGCTTACACTTACGTTGGTCTGGTTTTTAACTGGGTCATCATTACTTCGTAATTTATGTTAAACGTTTTCTCGACTGATTAAGATGTTTAATGCAGTTTATCAATTGGGTTCGTTTGTTTTTATTTATAAAGAGCCCTAACTATTCCGTCTATGGTCATTTATTGATATACGAGCTCTCGTTTAGTCAAGTGGCTTTCTGTGCTTTGTGAGTGGTAAGTTTTTCGCTTCTTGTTAATACATTTTTTATTGGTGTGGATATTTGGACATCTACCATTCCTAATGCAGTCATTGATTTCTTTGGTGTGCGAGTCATTATATGATATTGGAAATTGAATGGTATTGGTCCTTTTCATGCGGTATGTGTCACAACGTCAACTGGAAGTCTACGAGTCAACCATTACCAGATGTCGAGTATAGCTATTCTACGGTATCTTCATCATGGGCGAGTGTTGAAATAAAATGAGCGTTAAAGATGCGGCAAGTATTTCGTAAGCGAGAAAAATACAAATACCCTCTGTAGATATTTCTTTCATTAAAATTTGCTTCGTATTATATTTAACTGATAAACTTGTTCTGTAAATAGGGTTAAATTCAATTGTGCATTGTTTTAGTACGTCTAACTCGCTGTTGTAACTACTTAATTTATATTATTCTGAATAAATTAAACTCGGTTGTTTCGTCTCAATTATTTTAATTAAAATAAAATTTTAATACCGGGCGGGATTTAACCGGGATTAAATTTTTAGTAAATAACTCTGAATTGCGGAAATATCTTTAGGGGGCGTCTCGAGAAATTAATACCACTAGGGACAATTCTTCCGAGGAGAGGTATATTTAGGCTTGCCAACTTGTTATACTAAACTTCTTGTAAAACATCAAAACGTATTCATCCCTGGCAATGAAAATACACGATAACACGAGGTAAATAATGCTTTGTGTTTAAAGTGAAATTTATGTACAAAAAATAACAGATTTTTCAAGGTCTTTACGCCTACCATGAACTGATGCCAAAACGTTATTTGAAACGCGGCATCATTTACCCTGAACGTGAACTAATTAATAAAATTCGCCTTAAGAGCTATTGTATATAACCACCTGCGAAACTAACATTTGATAACACGGGTTAAGCACCATACCTGGACGTCACTGTCTCTAATATCATTAGTTTTGAAATCACGTCAAACTGACTCAAAGGGCAGAAAGTCATTATTACGAGGGAAGTTTCTACAAGAAGGCTCAACCACTCAGTCGGCACATAAAGTTACCTTACAAGCAGTGTTCCATTTAAATCTTTAGTGCTGTCAAACCCCAGGCAGGGCGCGCAGTGAAACATTTTCGTCACTTACACTACTAGCTCTCTCGCTAAATTTAGGTGAGTCAATAACCTTTCATTAATCCTTTCCTTATTTCTATCATAAATAAGATAATTCCTCTAAGTATGTCACTTAGCGCTTGCTCATTTATTTTTTTATTGCTACATCCTTTCTTCGCCAAAGATAAATCAGTAAAACGACTAGCAGCTCTGTAACACGGAAGTTTCACCCTCTTTGTGGTTTTAAGGAGTCAGAGTTCAAATTCAGAAAATCATATAGTACTTAAAAAAGTTTCGTTTGTAACTGTAGTTACAACCGACTAAATACGCGTTAAGCTTCAAAATCGCGCGCCAAATTACCGGAATATCACGTTAACGGAAGTTGGTTTAGCTTAGTTCATGGCGCCGCTACCGAGGGGTGCTATTTAGAATTTTTTTGCCGTCAGTGTGTAGAAAGGATGTGGTAAAAATTTTCCTAATGTCATACTTTTTGTATTATTTTACTTATGCTACTATTATAGCTCTGTCTGTGATGTTGTAACCCGGCCAACTGTTTAAAGGCATTAAAATTCGCTCGATGATTTGGGCCTAAGGTGGTGCCTTGGATATAAGCCTAGCTGACTATTATTATTATTATTATTATTATTAAATGTTTTATTACCTGCAAAAGCAAACCGCACTGGGTTTCACGCTATTCGCTGCTTGATCGTGGGCGTTACCTGTTTTCGTTGCCCTGGTAACGAGTTTAGGTCGGCTATGGCATTTAGATTATTATTATTATTATTATAATGGACTTTCTGCCAAAACCTAGCCTATACATGGTTCTCACTAAAGGGGGTTTAGTGCTTTTCCCTGCAAATTCATCCCCCGTGCTCTCCCCCGTGTCGGGCTGCCAGATAACTTGGGAGCTAGGCGTAGCAGGCGAATTTTTACTCTACTGTGGAAAAACTCATAGAGGCGGCGAGGCTTAGTATTTTTATTTATGAAAAAATGAATTTAGGAAATGAAAAAAGAATTATAAAGGTTATTTTAACTCTATGGGGGGATTATTATTAAAAATTAATAATTATTTTAACTCCATTGTTGACAATGACAAAGTAATTTATAAAATAAAGTATATGAAATTTATTGGAAATTTATGAGGAAATAATTAACAATTACCAAACTGATGCTTCCCACTGGCCCAAAGTCAAATTTCCTGATATATCCACGTATTTGTTGCATACAACAAATTCGGTAACATTAGAGCAAATGAAAAACTACAAAAGTATGGAATCTCATACATTTCTTACAAGTCGTTTCTTAAAGGGTATTCTAGTCAAAAAGTTGGATAAAGGCCTTATTCTCGTTTTGGGAAAAGTAAGTTAATCAGCTATATTATGTGAGTGAACCAATGATTGACATAATTTCTTATTTAGGTAAAACATTCTCAGAAAGCAAATGAGGAATGTTTAAATAATTGGATATTAACAAGAGAAAGTGGTGAAGTTTTAACCGCTCACTGCACGTGCATGGCTGGTATGGGGGAGTCGTGTTCTCACATTGGAGCGATTCTTTTCCTTATCGAAGCTGGTGTAGCGCTGCTTAAAAACCAATCATGTACTTCTGGGGTGAATCAATGGCTGGCCCCCCATGTAAAGCCAGTACCCTTTAAACGTGCTCGGGAAATAAACTTCACTTCAGCCAAACAAAGAAACAAGAGAATGGATCGTTTGCTGATTGAAAACACTCCTAAACCCGAAACGACAACTAATTCCCGAAAGAAGATAGCAGTACCTGAAGTAACAAACCAGGAGTTTGAAGATTATTTACAATGCCTCTCTTCGTCTAAGTCCAAACCTGTAATTCTTTCACTAATCAGTCCCTATAATCAAAATTACATTCCTAAATCTGTGGAAATGCCAAAACCATTAACTAGTTTAAAAAGTGCTGAAGTTGGAGATTTATCATATGATGAGATTTTGAAAGTATGTCTAAATTTAAAAGAAAAAACCATAATAACCAAAGTTTAAGAATTAACTCGTGAGCAAGCAAACAGCAAATTTTGGTTCGCTCAAAGAGCTGGGAGAATAACGGCATCAGTTGCTAAGGCTGCCTGCAAAACTAACGTAGACAACCCTTCAGTTAGTCTCTTAAAGTCTATTTGTTACCCTGGCAGGACTTTTTCCTGTCCCGCAATGGATTGGGGCATTAAAGGGAATATAACCTGCAAAGCAATCTTTATGGAAGACCCCTTCAATTTTTCAAATTACGCTGTATAGTGGCGCCAAAAATTTCTAAA
Source organism: Leiobunum rupestre (assembly GCF_980474605.1). Classification (NCBI taxonomy): domain Eukaryota; kingdom Metazoa; phylum Arthropoda; class Arachnida; order Opiliones; family Sclerosomatidae; genus Leiobunum; species Leiobunum rupestre. The sequence goes on from NC_143385.1 coordinate 76,800,942, forward strand.
GCCAAAGGCAAGAGCGGCCAAAGCTGCAAACGTTGGTGTTCCACACCAAATACCTGAGGTTATATTCCCTTTAAACATGAAAATTATGCAATAAAAAATATTATGATGTTAACAGAACTAGTCACGAAGGCTTAAAAGTGTCAAAGTCAAGTTTAGTTATAAACCCACAACATCCCTTTATGGGGGCATCACCTGGTGGAATTATTTCGTGCAAATGTTGCGGAGTTGCTACCCTAGAAGTAAAGGCACCATATTCAGCCCGAATTTCAAAAATAAACGAATACGCCAAGTTAATATCTTCTTGTTTGAAGTACAACGCTAGTTCTCACTCGTATACACTTTCTACTAGTCATCTGTACTATTACCAGGTCCAAACCCAAATGTTGGTGTGCATTAAAAAGTACAGTGATTTCGTAATATGGACCCCTTGTGATATTTACATTGAAAGAATACTACCTGACTATGAGCTTTTTAGTGAAATTATTGATAAATCTAAAATGTAATTTGACAAATGTATATTGCCAGAGTTAATCGGTGAGTACTTCTCTAAAAAAGTGCCATGATATTAAAATGGTCGCTTACGATGATGAAAATTGTCCTTGGGAGTGGTTCCATTATAAATGTTAAAAGAGCACCAACTACGAAACGTTGGTATTGTCCTAATTGTAAGGCAAAATTAAAAGGCAAATAAAGATAATTTTTAATTTCTTGAAATTATTTAGAATACATTATTATGACACTAACCAAATGAAACCACAGAATTGCATGTGTTAATCAAAGCGCAACAAACTTTAACAATTTTATCCAATTTAGTTGGTAAATTGGGATCATTGTTATGTAAATAATCAATTGGAATAGTTGATTGACTGTAATATTCTATATTGGTTTCTTGTATGCCCGATAACTCTCTTAACATGAATGCGAACGTTTGCTATCTTTCTAGTATCCTGTAGCTCTTTAGGGCTTAATTGATTCTTCCCTTTTGTAAAAGCCGGAACCGCTACTTCAGTGCAATAGAATCCAACTGATTCAGAAATGTTAAATCCCCGGTCAGCCAAAATCATATCACCCGGTATTGGTTTTTTTTTAAATGACAGATTCCTCCGTGATATGCTTATCAGAGGTACGTCCCCCTCAAGCCTCGGAAATAAATGAAACAGAACCTTGTGGTGTTACCCCTTTAAGAAACTTCATAGTGTTATGGCTCTTGTAGAACGAGTAAGTTTCTGCCCTAGAATCTATAGATGACGAACTTTCGATAAAAATTTCAAAGCAATCGATGATAACTGCAACTTTGTTATTAAATGCTACCATATGTAACATAATCAATCATAAGTATGCCATAAAAGCATTTTCGTTAATGAAACCTTGTTCACGGGATATGACGTAAATTACGTCACTTACAACTCCGTGACGAAATACGCGTCATCAACTTTACTGATGGGAAACGGAAGTTAGTGAGAATTCCTCGCGCGTTTCTGGCTTTGCCCATGTCAAGTTTAGCTAGTGCCTCGCGATCACATGATTTCATTTCCATGGTAACCTTTTCAATAGCGCAAGGATTATAAGAATTTTTGCATTTTTGGGTCCGCTTAATGTATGTTCCGCGTGAAACAAGGTCTCATTGAATTTTTTTCAATGGAAATGTTATACAGAGGCATACTTATGAGCAATTATGTTACATATGATGCTACCTTAAAACCATTTGGCATTGTTAGGTGTAATTCATCTCTCTCTGGCCATTTAATTAAACGATGTAGCCGAACATTAGCAACATCTAACCACTTATCAAACACTCTTGAAATGGTTGAGGGTGAAACGTTGAATCGGTAAGCGAGATCTACAACATTTAAGTCTAGTCGAAGTCTTAAAAGGAGAACCAAAAACTCTTAAAACTGCGATAGCTTTGCGTTTAAACTCGGTTGCATATGGTGCGCTAACAACTTAAAAGTTTCCATTATTATTGTTAAAGTTGGAAGACCCGTGTAATAAACTGCTCTTGCTTCGTTAGTTTATATGTATTCTTCATCTATTCTGTTTGTCTTGATATTTTCTTCCAATCTATCAATATATTCCATTGTTAAATCGGTCATAGTCTCAGAGTTCTTGTATATCTTCTCGGCTGTTTGACAGGCAATCTCGGACAACTTAACAGGAGTTGATAAATCAGATGCGCGTAGGGGAGGAAACAAAAAGAGAGCGGCATTTATTGAAGCCCCTATTGTACGTAATTTAAAAACGATTTTCAACAAGAAAAAGTAGAGGAGGAAAGTAGTTAAAATGCCAGTACCATAATAGGAAATGAATAGTTTTTATATTAAATAAAGTTTACTTCATAAAAACATAATAACAATAAGTATGACATTTCCGATTTTTTTAATGCTAATTTCTTGACCAAACCTCTTTTCAACACTGACATTCTCGCCAAGCTCCGACTTGGACTTGCACTCGAACTGAGTAGCATTTTATCGCCCTTGGTAATAGTATATTCCACTTTAGGCATATTTAGACATTAGGGGGCTCTGTGCTGAGAACTAAACCTAGATTGCACAATAATTCTGACAATCAGTTCGGTGATAATTTAGGCAAATTGACATACCTATTGTTATTATAAATCTCCGCCGAGATCCCTTAGCACCGTAGCTAAGGCTAATTCACAATTTTATCGCTTTAGAACTTAAAATTAACACTAATCTTTGCAAAATTATTCATCAGAACCTAAAACTGGCTATTAGAAATAAGAGTTGTGTTCAGGAAGGTATTTATTTTTCAAGTGTGAGATTTAGACGCGTTTTGTGTGGCATTTATCAACCCGAGCGGGGCTGCTCTACCAAGTAAGATAATATTTTAGATGTAGAAATTTTGAAAAAGAAGATGTCGCTACTGCCTTATCCTCGTTCGTTCCTTTTCTTCTCGCATGGATAATGCCGTAAACATGGGGCTCTATGCTAGACCTTTACTTATGGCGACCTTATGATAGGCTTATCGTGGAACTTGTAGGGGGGTAGAATGTTCACAATATAGCTACGTCTACAATCCTTCAACCTTCCCCTACACCTTTTGTACCTCTGGTTTAGCTTGTCTAATAATTAACATGGAATATTATTATTTCATTGATAAGGGATGGACGAGGAGCACAATTTTACATTTGATTCTATAGAAAAAGTTAACATATTGAATCGTATGGTGTAAAAATGGAAACATTTCTTTATATTTGGGACGTGCTAGGTCATATAAAAATTGAAAAATTCATATACTTTAACCAAACATAAATAATATTAAGTATGTATATAAAAGCTAGAAACCACTGCAATAATTGTACAATAAACGCGTTAAATGGTACTGTTGTACAAGAAACGCGATAAATGGTACTGTTGTACAACAAACGCGTTAAATGGTACTGTTGTACAAGAAACGCGATAAATGGTACTGTTATACAAGAAACGCGATAAATGGTACTGTTGTACAAGAAACGCGATAAATGGTACTGTTGTACAAGAAACGTGATAAATGGTACTGTTGTACAAGAAACGCGATAAATGGTACTGTTGTACAAGAAACGCGATAAATGGTACTGTTGTACAAGAAACGCGATAAATGTTACTGTTGTACAAGAAACGCGATAAATGGTGCTGTTGTACAAGAAACGCGATAAATGTTACTGTTATTCATACATTGTTGCTTCGAGTGAAATGAGAAAAACTTTCGACAACGTGTAGGCTACACAAACGCTATTGCTGGCCAAGTTTTAAAGAATGGACGGTTTTTCTGTCCGAGGCTTAGCAACAAATATTTAAATCTACTGATTTTAATAATAATCAAATAATAATCTGCTACGCTAATACCCAAGACAATATCTTAGACTTAAGTCATCGAGCGACTTCTAAAGCCATTAATTCAGGTCGCCAGTTAAGTTGCATAGGAGGGTGGTGGCAAGCCCAACATGCCACGCGAGCCAACAGCTCCCTACACTCACTATTACCGTTAACGTCAACAAGTTTTGATGGAACGGGGAAACCGAAGAACTTACACTTCATTTTGATTACACAAAGCGTAATGATAATATGAATATGAAATATTATTATTAATCTAAATTAAAAAAATTATAGAAGGTAAAGTGGTTTTTTTAAGAATGAACTAGTAATTAACTTTACCGGATAACAAGCGAAATCTTTTTAACTTTTCGTAGAGTGTGCTAACTTTATAGGAAAACTGTGTTCACCAACAATGAAGAGCCACGATGTTTATGATGACAAGTGGCTCAGCGTTATTAAAAAAAGTGCCAATTAGATACTGGTGCCACTTATACAGTAATTTTCAGAGATATTTTAAACACCCTTCACCAGGGAAAATCTCTTTCGAGTTAAAATAATTCGTGTACGAGGTAAAGACAGTGATCGATGGCTTTGGTGGAAGCCGTAGATCCAAATTCAATATTCAAGTAGAAACCAGAGGTGGGCAGATTTATAAAAAGTTCATCCTGAAAAGTTCTCCGTCATTGAAAATACAAACGCGAACGGCTCTACGGGCATTCCGTTCTTGAAATATATCGAGAGCTAAAATACATAATAGGAAAAAGTTCGGGCGTTACTAAAAAAGTTCTGAACGGTAACTCGACGGCAAATCTCTCGGCCTGTGAGCGGACTTCGTTTCACTCGCATCAAAACAATTCTCTTGATGAACTGTAATACTCCAACTTATTTGGTAGAAAGCTCAATAAAGGCTCTATCTTTAAACGTAAACTAAACAGGCGGCGAAGTATTATGAAACGTTCAGCAGATTCAACCGAGAACCTTTGTGGGAGAGCGGAAATAAGGAGACAAAATATGCCTACTCCCGACTGAAAAAATAATCGTAGGTTCGGGGAATCTTACTAAATTTAAAAAGTACAACTAACTAATTCCGAACTGTAATAAACTGGATATAAATTAACACGGATTTAAAACAATAACAGCGAAGGACTTTATTTCGGACTTAAAATACTACTACAAAAAATCGCGATAAGGGCAGTAGTTTTTCAGATATTCTTTCGCGTTTACGCGCGATCACAAACAGTTGCTTCACCATCAGGTCGGGGAATAAAAACCGGTGTTTGCTCGTTTCGCTCAAGAGCAAACAAGTTCGCCAAGAAGGCGATAATATTATTTCATTGCCCGGCTCTCGATCGAACCGTTATGTATCAAGCAGAGATTGGAATTCTAATATACAAAAGAGAGCGACCGCACTCGCGAGCCCCAGCCTAACCTAGGGCATTGGCTATCTTTGAAGCCCAGAGCCCCCCGACCAATAATATAAAGTTTAACAGTGTTAAATTGGTTTCTTTAAAATTTAATTTAACAACACTCTATAGTGCAAACGTTTTTACTATAGTGTTTTTAAATTAAAGCCCACGCTGTGTAATCCCCACGTCCAAGCCACGAAGAAAAATTTCGTATGCTTTTGGCAAGTTCTACACGATGATTTTATTAAAATCAATAAAATATTGTAAATATAATTTTTGTACTTAATTTTCGTCTACATTTCGATAGAGAGTAGATTATTTAACCATTTCATTATGTCTTTAAAGGAGAGAAGGGGGAGGGGAATGGTGAAGGCTAAGGCCTGCTCTTGTATCGAGTATAAATCCTCCTAGATCGCGTTGAAAGAGGTTCCGAAATGACTGACAAAACGAAGTGTTAAATTAGTTAAGCCTAAAGAAGAAAACCAACGAAACTTATATAATGTGAATGATACTTTACAAGATAAAATTAAGAATTGAAACTATCAAACAGGTCATATTGTATAGAATCACAATTATACTCATAACACAAAGAATACTTCAAAGCTCGAATTTGAACTTACGAATTTCCAATCGGCAAAAGGGATGATGTGCGTTATAAAAATCTAAGAAGGCTTAAACCAAATTTAGCGTAACAACTCTGATACAAAATTGAAATTAAATGTTCAATAGTCCGTTTAAACTATTAAATTTATACATCATAAGAACTGTAATCAAATGATTTATTTATAAAAGGCAAAATTTGTATTTAAATAAGGAAACGATTCAGCGCGTGCATTTATAATTTTTTTCACGGAGCAATTTTTGTTGGAAAAGATGGCATTATTCGCGGGCGTGCGCTGAACAGAAACGACAGAGAAAGAGAGCCTATTAATGGTTAATTCAAATACCAATTTTCAATATAACAATTATGATCAAATATTTTATTTAACTAAAACTCGATTAAACAATCTAAATTATACATCGTAAGAATTCTAATGAAATATTTAAATATGGTTCAATTAAAATAATAATTTAAATATCATAACAGTTTTCAAATATGTTATTTAAAGCTCGAATACTCTTTAAAATTTTTAAATTTTAACAACTCTATGTGGAAAGTCTTTAAAAAAGCCTTTTAAGGTTATTCTTCGATTGATAGTGGCTATAAGACCACAAAAGTTAACCTAGTTCTTCTTATAATGGTGCCATTAATCGAAGGATTTTCTTAAAGCTTTTCTCTCTGAAGATAATATTATATAAAGAAAACAGTTTCGAAAAGGTCTCATGGGTAAAAAACTTTTGATTAAAATCAAAAAGCCGTGGCAAGCTTTCGACCGTCCTTGCGGTCTTCGTCAGGCACCCTAATTACAAAATATACAGAAAACGTCCCGACAATACGTTTTTTTTACAACTGACACCAAAAATTATTTTTTAACATTCGTTAATATTCCCCATACTTTCGCCTCACTGTTCCCCTCCTCCAAGTTTAGCCCCCCTTCACCGGTACTATTGATAAAAACCCTCTCTATGAATTTCCGCCTAAAATAATCAGGCTCCAAATAAACTAGTTCAGGGTTATCCCAATCTATTGTATGTTTAAAATCTGTGTCAATCAAATGTTTTGCGATGCCATTCAAACTATCTTTTTTTCTTACACCCGTATTGGTGCTCTTTTAATCTAATTTTTATAGACCTTTGGGTTTCCCCAATATATGTCCCCCCACAAGTTTTACATTTAATTTTATACACTACTCCTTTTTTATCCAATTTTGTAGTTTTTGGTTAAATTTGCTTAGTTCATTTTTTAGGGTTTTATTATTTTTGCTAATTAATTTTATATCGAATTTACTTTTTAATAGTCTATTCAATATTTCTGATTTACGTTTTATGTAGGGTAACACCAACACTTTTTTTAAATCTTTTTCTTCCCTAGTGTCTACATCACTCTTGTTATTCTTTACAATGTTGTTGTTAAAAACGTCATCAATGATTTTTTCTGGATAGGCCGATTTTAAAAATTGAATTTTTATCTTGTTTTTATCTATGATTGGTTGATCAGAAATATTATCTATTCTAGATTTTAACCCTTTTACTATTCCAATTTTTACATTTTTACTATGTTCAGACATATAATTTAAATACCTGCCCCAATGCATTTCTGATAAATAGAAAAATTAACCTTCTTTTCATCGATATTTCGATTTAATAATACGTCTAGAAAGGGGAGGTTTCCATTAATTTCTTTTTCCATTGTAAATTTAATATTTGATGGGTCGATAGAATTTATAAATTCTAATAGTTCATTACTATAGTCTCAAGTATCTTTTATTATGGCTAATATGTCGTCCACATATCTTTTCCACCATTTTATATTTCGGGTTTTTCTTTTTTTGGAGAATATTTTTTCTTCTGTCTTCCATATATATTTCCGCTAGGAACGGAGATAAACTACGGCACATACTTAGGCCCCGAGTTTGTTTATATAATTTATTATTAAAAGAAAAACAGTTGAATTCTAAGCATATTTGTGTGAGTTCTATTAAAGTGTCTATGTCTAATTTAGTCCTCTCCTGTAATTTGTTGTCCTGTTCTAATCTAATTTTAACACTTTTAACACCTCGGTGACCGGGACACTGGGGAACAAGCTTACCACATCAAAACTTATTAATTTGTCAGTGGGTTCAAGTTCGATGTTTTTAATGTCCTCTACCAATTGGGTAGAATTCTTGAGCCTTCTATTATAGGTTTCGATTAGCGGGTTAAAAATGTTAACCAGATATCTGGACAATCGATTACACGGTCCATTTCTTGCTGATACAATCGGTCACATCGGGTGGTCTTTCTTATGCAACTTAGGTAGGGCATATTACCATGGACGTACTAGGTTTTCAAGTTAATAATATTATATATATTCTTCTGCGGTATTGATTTTCAATACACCAGTTATGTCAAATACAAGTAGCTAAACTACTGAAGGTGAGGTGAACCTCTATTCTTAATAATGGCCAAACTCATATACCACTAAAAGTGGGGTGACCCTCCAGGCAAAATAATGGCCAAGTCATATACCACTAAAAGTGGGGTGACCCTCCAGGCTTAATAATGGCCAAAGTCATACACCACTAAGATCATGAAAGTTTCCGATCAAAAGTTTACTAATTAAAAAGATCATTAAAGATTTCTAATTTTGGTTCCACTTATTATAAAAAAGGTGTTTAAGGAAATCTAAATTGAAATCGCAGACTACAGCCGTCAGCAAAGAATTGTCATATTATAATATTAATATTATATAGTATTTAAATTTTCGCATTCAGGATGGTATTTCGCGCCACCTATCAATACTAAAAATATTATATGGTATTTAAATTTTCGCGGTCAGGATGGTATTTCGCAAGACTAAAAATATTATATGGTATTTAAATTTTCGCGGTCAGGATGGTATTTCGCGCCACCTATCAATTAGGTCATCCAATCTATAACAAATTTAAGGAAATCTAAATTGAAATCGCAGACTACAACCGTCGGCAAATAATTGTCATAATATAATATTAATATTATATAGTATTTAAATTTTCGCGGTCAAGATGGTATTGCGCGTCACCTATCAATTAGGTCTTCCAATCTATAACAATTTTACACTAGAAGTTTTAAAGCGCGGTATGTAAGCTAGAGGATGGCGTAGATCGAAAGGGCCAGAAGTTCAAACCTGCTAAGCGGAGGGCCGTGAGTTCAAATCTCGGTGAAGACGGTTTTATAAAAATGGGATCTTCTGGGTAAATCCGCTAGGGGGTCCCCCTTTTTTCCTTCCTGCACCCGAATCGGTCCTACTGGGCGGCGACGTCGGCAGCGGCGGTGTGACTCTCTCTCAATATTTCATTGATACATATGTGCGGCAATGAAATGAAAAGACGCGCATAACACAAAGGGACGAGATGGGCCAAACCCCCCTCTATGTCATGGAAATTTCGCTGCCTGGGTCCGAATATTGGGTCCTCTCTTTGCAACGAACGGGTTTCGGAAAAAAACCCAGTAATGTGCGGGAAAAATCTTTCTTTGACACACAAAAAGGGATGGACGCAAAATGTTTCAAAATACAAAGGGGAGAGAAACGCTAAAACGAACAAATACCAATATGGGAATGGAAAGAGTAAAAAATGTACTAAACTTTTACGTAAATTTACGAATATTAAATGGAAATTGAAATGAAATGAAATATAAAATTACACTTAAAAACTAAAATCATTTACAAAATATACAATACGACAATAGGTACGATACCACAGAAACATTCCCTAATATGTTACACAACATTATAATATCTTCCCACATTATCGTTATCACAAGTTCGTTCGTTTGAAGAATTGTTTCTTAATATATTTTTTATCGTGGAAAATATTTACCTAATTCGTTTTTCAGTTGTGTTGTTACTCGAAATAGAGACGCATCTCTCTCCGTCTGCGCGTGTGCGTCGGGGGGGGGGGGGGGGTTAATGAACGTGTTTCGTGTGTAATTTGAAAAGGCAGTTAGTTATAGATTGTCGTTTCTTTCACTTTAATTTTGAGCTTTCGATTGTGGGGTATCTTAACCTGGCGTTAAGACAAAAATAAGCGTTGGTACCTAGGGCTCCGCGCTTGGCGATTCCTATATAGGGCCCTCTCTTTCGACATGAATTTTTCTTCCGAAAAGTAAGAGGAGGGCCCCTCAATCTATATATAACCAAACCTACGGACTAGGTGACTGAATGGCCTGATTTAGGAAGTGTCAGAGGGAGGTTGATATTAACTAGGAGCGATTTGAATTTTTTATTTTATTATTTAAATAAAAAAACAATAAGGTGGCCTCCTCCAAAATGTTCGTCTTATTTGTAAAGGGTTGCAAAAAGGTAGAATACAATTTTGTACTTTTACCCACCCACAATATAAAAAACCCGTGAAAAATACCCACCCGACCCGGCAAAAAAACCCCTACCCAAATCCAACCGGGTAAGCCCGCTAAAACAATACCCAGCAGCGGGTTACCCCAGGGTACCCACGGGTAATTTGTTTAATGCTTTTGTCACGCTATTGTATAGAGTAGTTATACACCCTTGACCCACGTACGTAGAGAAAGTAGTTTTTCCAAATTGGTGGCCATGACCAAAAACTAAGGAGTCGTACTATACCATAATAGGTCGTTGAATAAGTAACACAATAAACATAAGAATGAGAACGAACGAACGATATCGGTAAGTGCTAGTCTGTCGCGGACAATGCGCTAGCTGAGGATTCAGAAAAGGAACTTCGCCACTGTCTTTTCTTTTTGTGGCATATTATATATATACAAGACTCAGGGGTGGATCCAGACCATCTAGTAAGGAGGGGCGATCATGGGCGCCCGCAGACATTTTTGTCGGGTGCAGTGGCACACCCAAAATTTTTCTGGTGGGGGGTGGGGTGATGAGTCCCAAAACATTTTTAGGTAGAGGAGCGCCCATTTGTGGGTGGGGAGTAGCTTTAATGAAGGCTCCGGTCATGCTTATGTTTTTCTTCTTCCTGTGGGTTGGCCGGGCCCCTGGGTGCGCCACTGCTAGGGTGGGGCCAAATGGGCCAGCTCAGCGATAAATAATTGAAAAATAAATGTAAACATCAATATATGGAACGTGAAAATGTAACAAGGGTCTTTCATTTTCCTAGTGTTTTTGCTACGCGTGTTACGTTTTTGCTAAGCATTTTGAATTTTTGCTACGCGTGTTACGTTTTTGCTAAGCATTTTGAGTTTTTGCTACGCGTGTTACGTTTTTGCTACGCATTTTGAGTTTTTGCTACGCGTGTTACGTTTTTGCTACGCATTTTGAGTTTTTGCTACGCATGTTGAGTTTCTGCTACACGTAACACGTGTTACGTTTTTGCTACGCGTTTTGCGTTTTTGCTACGCATGTTGAGTTTTTGCTACGCGTGTTACGTTTTTGCTACGCGTGTTACGTTTTTGCTACGCATGTTAAATTTTTGCTACACGTGTTACTTTTTTGCTACGCCTGTTGCGTTTTTGCTACAGCGTTTACCTTTCTTACGTAAAAATCAGATCTAATTCATTAAAACTAACAAGGAGACTACCTTAGGTGGTTATCACCGATTTTGTTGAAACTCGGGGGTTAGGTAGACCTTATGGTGTTATGAAAAGGAAGTTGCAATGGGCTTTAGTTTTCCCATGGCAACCGAAAATGTGTTTGACCTCTCAATTTAAAAAAATCATGGGATTTTCTCGGTTACCCAAATTTTGTTAAAATTTAACCAAAATTGATAAATTTTACCCTAAGTCCTTGATCAATTTTACCCAAAATAGGTCAAATTCAGCTTTTTGAGTAAGTTTTGAAAATTTAATTTTTTCAAATTATTTAAGTAAGTACCCTGTGAAACCGAGACAATCCCATGCTTTTTTAAATGGAGATTTTCGTTTTGAAAGATCAAAAACATTTTCGGTTGCCATGGGAAAACGAAAGCCCATTGCAACTTTTACATTTGGCAATTTTTATTCTATCATAAGGTCTACCTAACTCCCGAGTTTCAACAAAATCGGTGATAACCACCTCGGGTAGTCACCTTGTAAGACCCCGGGCGAAGCCGGGTATTAAAGCTAGTATTTTATTTTTTTGCCCTTTTCAAAATTCACCATGCTGTACAGGCGGCAAATACAATGTTTCCAAACCCCCCGAATTACCGGGGTACCCTTTTTCCCTCTTAAAAACTCGCCTTTTCTCTCGAAATAATTTAAAGGTGCCTTTATCTCTCGTCCCAAACCCCCCAGTAAGGCACCCTTCCCCCCTTTTCCCATGCGATAATTACCGTGGTACACTTTTCCCCACAAAAATTACTTAAAACTCGCCTTTCTCTCTCTTCCAAACCCCCCAGTAAGGCACCCCTCCCCCATTTCCCCCGCAAAAATTACTCAAAAACTTGCCTTTCTCTCTTTCAAACCCCCCGTTGAAAGAACTATGAAGCTAAAATCCACATTTTGCCATGGTTCTATCTATGGTGAAAAATTATAGTAGTCAACTAAATTTAAAATGATATTAAGAAATGAAGGAGATAAAGTAATTAGAATGCTGTAGATATTTTACCAGTCAATCAAAATTCTGACCCCCTTTTTTGCATACCTTTCAGTTTTAACGATGACGACTATTGAACGGAAACTGTTTTTGTCTCATTTATTAAAAACAGTACTGGTTCTAATTGAAAAACTTAAATAAATTGTGTGGAAAGTATTTAACGATTTTTTATTTTAAACCACCAAGCGTCGCTTTAACAGATAAAAATCCAGCATCTTGGTGGGTTTTATTTTGGCCGCTAAGTGGCGCTCTATTAATTGGAAAGTTTAATTTACTCGCGGTAGATGAAACTACCGAGTGTTTTAAAAACTTTTATAACCTCTCTCCGGTCGGAGCGTTTTGGTGATTAGATGGTAATTAATCAAATGTTATATTAATTGTCCGGTGTTATACGCTCCCACCGAAAATGATTATAAAAGGGGAAAGGGAAAGGGGAGGTTGTGGAATCTCAGACGGAAAAACACTATGATCTCAATAAAAATTCTCTTTATAAACCCTTTTTAACAAAAATAGACTTTACCAACAATGTAATGGGGACATAAACCAAAATAATGAAATAATACGAGGGGGCCTGGCAAAATCTTAAAGGGAACTTACTCTTTCTTTCGGTTCTCGGCCTTAGTGACTGATAGCTCGGGAACTCACAGGTAAAATGAAAATTTACGTAGGGTTAGGGGACTTGACTGCTTTGTTTAGTTGGGTCTTGGAAGGGAAACTCTAGATTTGGGTTGATTTTGTCAGTTTGAGGGTGGGGGACTTTACTTGCCTCGCTATTTGACCGAGTGAATTTTTAGAAGGAAACTTAGGAGAATCTACGACTTATCAATTGTCTTTTTGTCCGGCGTCTTCGTTTTTCTTTGGAGAGGAGGGATTTCTTCTCTTCTTTCGCGCGGGGGTCTCGTTCTCACAGTCCGATACGGGGGGGGGGGAGGAACAAGCAGTCACAACACTTCGTTCAAACGCACGCGGAAGGGTTGCACGTTCCCCGAACGGCAAGGGATGAATCCAGGCAGCAGATCGCAGCGGCTCCCAGAGCCCTCTTTCTCTCCTGATTCACGATGCGTCGCTTGACTCGAAGTTGCAATGGAAGGCTGGGGACTCTTCTCTGGAATTTGACGACTCTGCTGTAGTCTCTTGGGTTTACGGGGTTCCGGATTACGCAAGTAGGCTCCCAGCAGTCTTCGCCGGGATAACTCTTTCGGACCTGAACGGGACTCTCGAACTCTGGATTGGATTTACGCAGTGCCGGATTAAGAATTAGACACACTAGGCACGTGCCTGAGGGCCCCCGAGGGACAGCGGGCCCCGAAAGATCCCACGTCAATACGCTAGTTCAAAGAATAAGTTATTTGAAAAAAAACATTAAGCTTATTTAAATTTAATAACAGTTTTACGGCATGTTTTTTCAAAATGAAAACAATCAATAACTTTGAAACTATATTGATTCTTTTTTAATATTTATAATATAAATGAAATATGAAATACTATTCCAAAAAACACTAAAAAACGAATTCGAGTAAGTCGAGATAAGGTACCGCGTAGCAGTGGCGGACTGGCCATAGACTGGGCCTAACCGATGGCAGGTGGGCCCCATGATAAATTTGGTCAGTGGGACACCTTAAACCTTCAACAATATGTCAACATTATAGTAGCTTAAAAATATAATAGAAGTTCCAAAACTTTCAATATTAAATTTTATTTTTACTGAACAAATTAATATTTTATTTATAAAAAAAGTTCCTATGACATCTTCGCGGTGCCGAGGCGCTTTCGGTTCAGCGTGGATTCATTTTCAAAACAATTTTAACCATTTTTAACACATTTTTAAAAGTTTGGCTAAGCCCAAGTACCCGACGAAAGAAACTACGTAGTTGAACAGTACTAAGTTACGTCTTATATGTGGCAGGGTCCCGCTGAGAGTAAATGTGTTTAACCTAATAATGGACCGCATTGTCCAGTCACTAGATTCACGTTTTTTACAACACAAAAAGTTGTATAAAGATTTATCTTGCTTGGACACAGCAAATGTTAAAAATATTACAGAGAAGGGCCTAGAAGATGACGCCTTGGATGGTGTTAAGCTTTCTCCACGAATCAGTAAAGATGAAGTTATGTTGGAATTGCTTTCTTTTGCTTCGAACTTCGACGTATTAAAATTATTGCTTAATTGAAAAGGAATTGTTAGATGAATTGGATGTAGAAGCAATTATTGACAGATTCGCACAGTCATCTAATGTATTCCAACGATTACTCAAAATATAGTGGAACATGAAACACGCTTTTAAACAACCGGTTAATAAGTAAAATTTCGGCATTTGTCTAAAATATAAACTAAAAATAACAATCTGTATAATTATGTTTACATTTAGTATCGACTGTATATTGCCTTTAATATGTTATCTGTAATTATTAAAAACATTATATAGCTAAAACATTTCTTTTATAAATGGCGACGAACCAGCGACCTATGAGTTGCCGTTTCAAAGAGTATTCCAATTGAAAGGAACTGTTACAACTAGTGCTCGGAATTGTTTATTCATTATCCACAAATTTTCTGATTTATTTAAAAAACGTTGGTAAAAAGAATATAATTTTAACTTATTTAATTATGTTTTTTACGAAACCAAACATTTATTTGAATAAAAGTGGTATTTATTTAAATAATTGTTTGTTTTATTTAAATAATAGGCTTATTCACTTTCGATTATTTAGATATTTTACAATTTTTATTCAACTCTTGGTTATTTAAATAAATATTATTTAAATATCGCCGAGATTATTTTATTCATGGATAAAAATTAATCGAATGCCGAGCACTAGTTACAACTAGGTGATATATAAAATGCTATGTCTTAATAAATAATCGGGATATATTTTACGCGAGACAAGGGAACACCTATATTGTGGGCTTAGTAGTCCAAAAGGAAGAGGCGTTGGGACCGCAACCCACAGGTCGCTGGTTTGATTCCAGCCTGAGGCATGCCCAGTGGTATTCCTTTATTTAATTAAAAATATTATAGCATTTATCATTCTAGTTTTCGGCAGTAGCGTAGTTCGCACACAATTGAATAAAAATAATTAAAGCGAAAAAATTATTAACATAAAACAATATTTCAGGGGGGAATGTTCCTTTTTCGGAGGGTGTCTCCCGCTGTCTACGCCTCTGGTTTTGGGTGGGCCCCCTTTGACCCCTGGCAGTCCACATTTTTAGACCCAGTCCGTCACTGCCGCGTAGCCTCTATTTCGCTTTACGGTGATCTATAGAGGTAGAACCGTACCAAAACGACTTGCATAACCAATCTCTTGTCCACTCTGTGACTCCGTGTCAGGCCGCTCAGCATAGAGGGGGTTGCCCCACCCTTGTTCATTTTGTTTGGCCCCAGCATAGTTTTTTATATAAACATCGTTAGGATTTGAATTGACAACATTTTCCCAGCATTAAACAAATATGAATAGTCTAACTATAATTTGGATAATCATGGTCCAGTTATTACTTCCTTTAAATGGGTGCTATGGCATTTTATTTATTTTTTGGTTTAAGTTACGTTGTGAATTGTCACTTATGGAATTCAGGAACGTATGTAATTAAGTGCTTCGTCTTAGAGGGGTAGGGCGAAAAGTTAGGGTTTTGCCTAGTCAAATAGAAAAAGGTTGGTTTTTGGGTTCAAACAAAGTTCAAATAGAGAGGAGCATGCAGTGGCATAGCCAGATGGGTGGACCAAGGGGCAAATCCACCCCCTACGCTACTGAGAGCATGGACGCCGGCAGAAATTATTTCAAGTCATATAGCGAACTCGCCCGATGAAATATACAACCTTTACACATACAACGATCAGATAAATGAACGAGCTATAGCTAAAGCTTAGTAGGAATAGGGATATAAGTTTCCCGAAATTGATGTAACACACATTTCAAGTAACTGGATCACTCTTCTTCGTCACTGCACTCCCCAAAAAGTTCGACAGAAAAAAGAGGTATGGCTAAAGAAAGGGGTGGTGGAGCAATTTCCCCGTTTGCCCACCTCTGCGGGCGCCCATGGAAAAAAACCATTTCCCATTTTCAAAATGGTCATTGTGTCAACTCTAGAAAAAGTTGGTTTGCTTAGCTACCCTCTTACTCCATCCTTGAGTCCTCTACTTGTATTAAAGGGGCCCCCGATAGCCTAGTGCCTAGAGGCCCCCAAGGGTCTTAATCCGGCCCTGGATTTACGTCTCTCGCTCTCTTGGGATTTGGATTAGCCTTCTTTCTGGATTCATTGATTTTCGTAGCTGGATACGTCTGGGGACTCGCTGAACGTCATTATTATGAATGTTAAATGATAGGGGACCTCATGATTTCATTTCGACTTCGCTAAATTTCTAAGTTTTGGTTTAAAGTTTAAAGTTTCTAAGTGAAGGGTCGGGCCATGGCGGAGCAGAGCTTCCGCCTGCAAGTCTCTTGGGGTTCTCTTCTGGTTTCTTTTGGTTTTCTCTTTCTGTTTTGAGGGTGCGGGGTCCTTTTATACCCTCGTTCTTGTCACTCATTCCTTAATGATGGTGCTCTTCTTGGGCATTGGGTATTTGGGACGTATGGGGTGGCTTACGCCTTTGACTATGCTTTTTTGGGGTCTACGTGACTTGACGAATTTGAGGTCGGTGGGGAGTTGGGGGTCCTTTCGTCCTATGGCGTCTTTGGTAACCTTGGCCTTGTTTCTGAGGGATCCAATGCACGATTTATACTATGGCTATTTTTAGAAGTTTATGATAGTTTCAATGTTTTTTGCGTGGGCTCTCTCAAACTGACAATAAAAACTCTCCTCCCTGCCTCCTTCTATTGAATTCTTTGGGGCCTAAGCTTAACACGGAAATCTACATTACTTTACATTTAACTTTCATATTTGACTAAAACTTAATGGGGATCACATTTAAAATACATTTCTAATCTTGGGCCATCAGGCCACCTAGCTCTTTAGGGACTTTATACTTTAAAATGACTAGGGGGCCAACCTTTATTATGTACATGACTTAAACTTAAATTTGTACTTAGAATAGTTAACATTTCTTAAATTTAGATATTTCCATATTATAACAGGGGGGGGGGGGGGTACTTTACCTAGTTTATTTATAAAAATAGAATTATTGCGTAGGAAACTAATTTATTATTGCGATATTACGTTCGTTACGTCAGCTTAACCTTAAACACATACTGACGAAAAGTTCGAGGGGACATTCGTAAAGACTTACTTCGCGAGGAGTACGCAAAAATTAGAAACACTCGGGGACTTTACATAAAATATAAAATGGAATGAAACTCAAAAAATATTACATAACAATACAAGGGGGCACCACTGAGGCGGTCACACTTTTTTTTGTTCTGGCGATCAATGCTAACTTTCATTCTTACACAGTGCCCGCTGGGTTTGAGATTTTCTGATCATCTCGCCGGAACTGATAAACAATTATACAATTCGTGCGTAGTTTACATTTTAAGTATCGCCGCCAACCGACCGAGTTTTAAATTGAATATATGGAAGCTGTCTGCCCGTTCAAAATTCTATATGCACAACAGCTGAAAGTTACAACCGAACAACATTGAAATTCAAAAATAATCTGCTATTTCTTCACATATTTAGTTCACGGATATTAAGGCAGCTGGCGCTATATTTTCTAAGCTCGAAGCGTATGACTGGCGACGCAACTAAACATATAAAACCAATGCAACTTTACATTCTGATTTTCCGATCCGCTTACCAGGACTGATAGAAACAACTTTGCCTATCGAGTATCTACGCAGCTAAACATATAAAGCCATTGCTACTTTACACTCTTATTTTCTGATAGTCTCAAAAAAAAGTGTGATAGAAACAAATATGCCTGGCGACGCAACTAAACAAATACAAGGTTTTAATTAAAAAACGATACCAGGTCAATAACTCAAAATGTCTTTTAGCTAGCAATTTGACATTTTCAGGACACAGAACGTGCAGGGCGTCTTTTGACAACGAAAATTTCCATGACCTTGAAGGTCATTAAAAATTTATCTCGAGAAACATTAGAGATACAAAGTTGGTTTCAATTAGAAACGTGTTCTCCGTCACATTTTAGGACTTACTAGCTTTGGGCCATCCTTTAATTTGACCAATAACAAGTCAAGGGATTTTAGTAAAAACCGGTAGGTCGTTATGAAAATAATGTATCAGAGACTAGGTTTAAGCGCTAATAGAGTAATTCCATGACAATTGAAGTACTTGTATTTAACGACTAGATATAAGACTAAACACGCTCGCTTTAGTTCAAAGACGTCTGCTACTTGGTAAGCAAACAAATAATTGTAGAGTAGTTAAATACCTAATTTAAATAATGACGTGTGGAAAATTATTCTTTCATGGCACAGTAAAGTAAACTGGAGGAATAAACATGTATCACTACATTCTAAAATCATAAAATATATTTATAATTAAAAAATAATTTTTGAACTATTGTCACAGCGGCAAAAAATATATAAATCTAAAACTAACTAGCAGCAAAATTATTGCACGCTGCACATTTTTCTAAAGTCACTTTCAAACTCATCATCAATTTCTTTGGTGTCTTGAACTCGCCCATCAACATTTGGCAGGTATGCTTCATAGTCAATACCTTCTCTTTCATAGAATAACATATATGCGGAATCTGCATCAATTTGTTCTGTTTGCACTTCCTAAAATAATGAAAAGTCAATTAATTTATTTGGGCGCTCCTTTCTAACATGTTTATATGTATATTATATGAAGTTCTATATTTCAACCTAGGATCGGGTGTCCTAAAAATACCGAGTAATTTTTCTAAAATTTGAAGTAGGTAATGCTGAAATCAGCATTGCCATTTACTGGAAATCAAATTATCATACTAGGGTAAAAAATTACCTAATGCCAAAAAATTGTCTTTAAATTTTGTGGGAATATAAGTTTAACTTGAGAAATAACCATCTATACTATATTCTTAAGTGTCTTCTGTCTGTCTTGCGTTTGTTTCTCTATAGACGTCCGAGTCGTTCAACCTAGGACCTCCAAATTTCTCACAGCTATTCTTATGGCTCAAAGGCAGCGAGTCGCGCTATTTTCATCGATTTCCAATTTGGGTTAAATTAATTAATTAAATAATGTTAAAAAGCGAGTCAAAATCTATGTATTTATGCCCCTGGAAAGGTGCCGTGAATCCTGCAACCTACATACACCTATACAACCAATATTTTTCTTGTTGCTGTGCTGGGGGGGGGGAGATACAGTTTTGTTTATGCCGTGGGATTCAGGGAATATGGCTCTAATTACCTGCGAAAAACCTAACAATCGTCTATAATAGGTATTTATATAGTCGTCTGCTTTTTGTTCTACCATTTCAGCTTTTCAAAATAAAAAAAAAATTAGGTTACAAATGAAGAAATTAATAAAAAAAAAACAGTTTTCTGGATTACAAAAGCTAGAATTTTCACAAATATGATTTGAAACTAGCCAAACTACTCCGCTATACTAACTGTTTTTAAACTTAAAAGGTAATTTCTAAAATATCAAATCTTCAGGCCTCGAATGCTTGAAAACGTACATTTCAAAAAATTTTAAAAACCGAAATGAATTTCGTTACGCCGAATACCCATGTATATAAATATTTAACACCTAAAATTGTTAGCCAACAATTTCCAAAAATACTCTTAAACATTTAGGGCCGTGCAGATACATCTTGGGGCTTGGGCATTGGGTCAAATTATGTCATAGCGGGGCATGAAAAAAAGAATGTATGAAACTGGGCCTTCTGCAAGTATTAAAAACTGTTTTGTTCTAGGCCTGTAATCCACTATGTTTCAGAAATCGGTTTTTGTGGCAACAATTCAGGAAGATATTTACATAAAAATATTTTTGCCTATTTGGATTCCCCAGAAAATTAGGATGACCCCTACAGTAAAAATTTTCAGTTACGCCCCCTAGCGGCGAAGATCGTTTCCTACTGCGTTTTATACTATTTTGGTTATGGAATCGGGTAGGCAATACGATTCTTAGCAAATACTAAAAATTTGATCGAAAAATCTTATTTAGAAAACGACCCTGTGGTTAAGTTATCGGCAGCCCTCGGCAAAAGTGACCAAGGCGTAGTTCATTTTCAAGTCCAGTTGTGTGGGACCCAGTCCATTTTTGTTCCCAGGCCTAATTTCTTTCAGGTTGACTACGCGTCGTTTTCTGCCTTCCTCGCCTCCGTCGATTGGTCACTTGTTTTGGGCTCTGATGACTTATCTGAATACTGGCCTGCGTTTCTTAGTGTCATAAATACTGGTATTTTCCGATTTATTCCGTTACGTAAACTTCCCTCTGAGCCCAAACCCAACCATCGTACGATTCGTAGCAGAAATTTTAAAAATGTAGCCTGGACTCGGTTCTTTAAAGCTAAACAACGTTTGGCTCAGTTGCGTGTTTTGGATACCCTTCACAATCAGTATACCGTGCTGCTCGCAATGCCTATACTTCCCATGTTCGATATTTCGGTCGTAAATATTAGTCTAGCTTAACTTCTCTTATACGGGAAAACTCTAAGTGTTTCTGGACTCAAGTGAACCTTTTTCGTGCTCCCAGTCTCAGAGCTTAAAAAGCCTGATGGTTCTGTTACTGCTTCGTTGTCCGAAGCGGCTTCAGTCCTAAACGATTTTTTTTGCTTCCACTGTTTGTTCTACTGTTTCTTCTTTAGTTTCGAACCCTTCTCTCGTGGTGTTGGAATTCACTCACTTTTGCTAAAGTCCCTATCTAGTTTTCAAATTACGATCAAAGGTACTCGGAGATCTAGGAACCTTGCTCGGAGATATCATAAATTTGTTCCAATCAGCACAACTAAAATCAAAGCAGCACCCCTTTCCTCGATGAGCGAACTTACCGCATAACAATCTGGAAATATTACCCGAAACATTTGTAGCATGTGTATACGGGAGAAAAGTATACATTGCTATAGTAAAGGAATATTTAAATGAATATGGTGACTACTTAATTTATTTTATGTATCCACAATTTAGTTCTTCGAATTATATTTGGCCAGTTATTAAGGACGAATGTTGGGTATTACCAGAAAATGTATTGTGTAGAGTTGACGATCCTATTGTGTCCCCAATAAATAGCTCAAAATATTTGTTGCAAAATAGCGACAAGGTGACAGTTGAACTAGCTATTGAAAAACGTGAGTTCCATTAAATTTATATTAAATTCTTATTTTCTGGTGTGAAATTCATAATTAAATATCTCGTGATCTAGAAATATTACTTTGGGATTTTAACGTTTTTAGGTAAATCACGGGCAGGGAATTCGAAAATGACCATTATTTTTAAATTAAGAGTTTTGTTAAAGCCAAAGGTCAAAGGTCAAAATGTTTGACCTTTAATTTTGACCAGTATAATTTGTCAAATATTTTTTTGGTTTAATGATGTAAAAAGAACATTTCAATAGCTTGAAAATGGCGTAAGAAATTTGAAAATCGGTTGAAAACTCGTCATTTTATATCTCACTCAACGTTAAGGGTCAAGGTCATTTTGAAAGATTTCGACCTGCCTTATCTCCGAAACCGCTGATCCGATTTAAAAAATAATCCTGAGTTCATTTTTTACGGTATTGACAACGCCCTTTACAAAATTTGAACCAAATCGGTTGAGGTAGGGTTGACATGGTGTGACCATTTGTCATGGAATTACTCAATAATTCGAAAAGTACTCATGCTAGAGTATCAAAATTTGCTAGACGTACTCATCTTTAGAATTTCCAAACTCCTATGACCTTTAAATCATGGTTGAAGGTCATTCAAAGTTTATCATGGAAACCAATGGATTTGTTTTCAATTTCAAAGGTTTTCATCACGGTGTTTTGCATCGGTTTAAAGTCATTTTGACTAAAAATTTCAAGTCACACACTTTTCAAATTGGAACCGTTTCTCTAAATCCATTAATTTTCGAGATAAACTTTGAAAGACCTCGAATCATGAGTTAAAGTTCATCCGAGTTTGAAAATTCTGAAGATCTCCTACCAATTGAAACCAAATTTGTATCTCTAATAGTTCAGGCCAAACTTGCTACATGAATCCATCTAGTGGCGAAAAAAATAAATGTATGCACAAATCCCCCAGTACTTGCTACCTGATTGCAAGGGTGGGTGGTAAAAATGTACATTTACATTATTTAACAGGTAAAACCGTAAAAATGTACACGGTAATAATGGACACCACACATGGAAAAAGGTACAAAAAATTAAATAGTTTCTTTCAAATATATGTTATAAAAATATTTACAAGTCACTTTTAAAAAAATGTAAAATAAAAAATGTGTTATAAAACATTTACAAGTCCTTTTAAACATCTGGGTTACCAAACCTTATGTTTGCGCTAACTCCTTCCCTCCAAGTAGTCTCAAACCCCGAAACGGGCGTTCTCGACAAAAAATTGAGCGGAGCGCGCGTAATGGCTGGAATTCAAGTCACGAGTTTTTTCTTCTTTACTTTGATTCAAACATTTTAAGTATAAGAAAGCTACATTTTAAAATGGACAAAACCACGATAAAAAGTACAGAGCCGGTAAACGATTTTCAATACATACGGAAGAAACAAGACCGAAGAATGAAGAAGAAAAATAATTTTCTTTCATAATAAGAAACGCGTCGCCAGGCTGACTAACGTTTTATAAGCGAAGAAAATAGAGAAAACTGATGCTTACCTAGTACTGTTATTCTAACTTTAACCTACAGCTCTCGCCCATAATGTGAACGAGTCGATGATGAAAAAAAAGTGGGGAAAAGAAGTTAAGGTCAGTCAGGGAATTTGAGTTTACAAATTCATGGAACCGAGGACAAAATACAGGCCTAACCCTAAACGGGGGAACTCTCTTTCATACCCATTGAACTGGTACTTTTCCACTGTTTCACAATGTGTTTCAAAAATTGGCGGCAGCCTGGCGACGGTCACAGCACCGTAACCAGGATATGATTTCAGTGGGGGCACGCAATGGAAACAAATAAAAAAAAATAGAAAAATTGTACATACAACCATACGTTTCAGGGTGGGCACGGCCCGACCGCCCCCCCCCCCCTGGTTACGGCCCTGGACGGTCATGTGGTTTGGTTAATTATTGGTATCCGCTGAGACGATAGAAAGACGTAAATTCCAATGCTCGCCTGCTCTTGGTTCCCCGCGATATTATTAAAGTAAACCAATAGGTTTACTGTTTATTAAAGTAAACCGATAGGTTTACTGTTTATTCTTACCCTCGACTCCTGCCTTCTACAAGTCCCCAGTTCTACAACGCAATCTGTTCCGTATCGCCTGGCTTTGGTCTATGCTGAAACCGTAAGTCCCGAAATTTTGACTGAGATCCTTTTCTAGCATTAAAGTAAACCGATAGCTTTACTGTTTATTCTTACCCTCGACTCCTGTCTTCTACAAGCCCCCAGTTCTACAACGCAATCTGTTCCGTATCGCCTGGCTTTGGTCTATGCTGAAACCGTAAGTCCCGAAATTTCGACTGAGATCCTTTTCTAGCATTAAAGTAAACCGATAGCTTTACTGTTTATTCTTACCCTCGACTCCTGTCTTCTACAAGCCCCCAGTTCTACAACGCAATCTGTTCCGTATCACCTGGCTTTGGTCTATGCTGAAACCGTAAGTCCCGAAATTTCGACTGAGATCCTTTTCTAGCATTAAAGTAAACCGATAGCTTTACTGTTTATTCTTACCCTCGACTCCTGTCTTCTACAAGCCCCCAGTTCTACAACGCAATCTGTTCCGTATCGCCTGGCTTTGGTCTATGCTGAAACCGTAAGTCCCGAAATTTCGACTGAGATCCTTTTCTAACATTAAAGTAAACCGATAGCTCTACTGTTTATTCTTACCCTCGACTCCTGCCTTCTACAAGTCCCCAGTTCTACAACGCAATCTGTTCCGTATCGCCTGGCTTTGGTCTATGCTGAAACCGTAAGTCCCAAAATTTCGACTGAGATCCTTTTCTAGCATTAAAGTAAACCTATAGCTTTACTGTTTATTCTTACCCTCGACTCCTGCCTTCTACAAGTCCTTAGTTCTACAACGCAATCTGTTCCGTATCGCCTGGCTTTGGTCTATGCTGAAACCGTAAGTCCCGAAATTTCGACTGAGATCCTTTTCGAGCATTAAAGTAAACCGATAGCTTAACTGTTTATTCTTACCCTCGATTCCTGCCTTCTTCAAGCCCCCAGTTCCATAACGCAATCTGTTCCGTATCGCCTGGCTTTGGTCTATGCTGAAACCGTAAGTCCCGAAATTTCGACTGAGATCCTTTTCTAGCATTAAAGTAAACCGATAGCTTTACTGTTTATTCTTACCCTCGATTCCTGCCTTCTTCAAGCCCCCAGTTCTATAACGCAATCAGTTCCGTATCGCCTGGCTTTGGTCTATGCTGAAACCGTAAGTCCCGAAATTTCGACTGAGATCCTTTTCTAGCATTAAAGTAAACCGATAGCTTTACTGTTTATTCTTACCCTCGATTCCTGCTTTCTTCAAGCCCCCAGTTCTATAACGCAATCTGTTCCGTATCGCCTGGCTTTGGTCTATGCTGAAACCGTAAGTCCAGAAATTTCGACTGAGATCCTTTTCTAGCATTAAAGTAAACCGATAGCTTTACTGTTTATTCTTACCCTCGATTCCTGCCTTCTTCAAGCCCCCAGTTCTATAACGCAATCTGTTCCGTATCGCCTGGCTTTGGTCTATGCTAAACCGTAAGTCCCGAAATTTCGACTGAGATCCTTTTCTAGCATTAAAGTAAACCGATAGCTTTACTGTTTATTCTTACCCTCGATTCCTGCCTTCTTCAAGCCCCCAGTTCTATAACGCAATCTGTTCCGTATCGCCTGGCTTTGGTCTATGCTGAAACCGTAAGTCCCGAAATTTCGACTGAGGTCCTTTTCTAGCATTAAAGTAAACCGATAGCTTTACTGTTTATTCTTACCCTCGACTCCTGTCTTCTACAAGCCCCCAGTTCTACAACGCAATCTGTTCCGTATCACCTGGCTTTTGTCTATGCTGAAACCGTAAGTCCCGAAATTTCGACTGAGATCCTTTTCTAGCATTAAAGTAGACCGATAGCTTTACTGTTTATTCTTACCCTCGACTCCTGTCTTCTACAAGCCCCCAGTTCTACAACGCAATCTGTTCCGTATCGCCTGGCTTTGGTCTATGCTGAAACCGTAAGTCCCCAAATTTCGACTGAGATCCTTTTCTAGCATTAAAGTAAACCGATAGCTTTACTGTTTATTCTTACCCTCGACTCCTGTCTTCTACAAGCCCCCAGTTCTACAACGCAATCTGTTCCGTATCACCTGGCTTTGGTCTATGCTGAAACCGTAAGTCCCGAAATTTCGACTGAGATCCTTTTCTAGCATTAAAGTAAACCGATAGCTTTACTGTTTATTCTTACCCTCGACTCCTGTCTTCTAAAAGCCCCCAGTTCTAACGCAATCTGTTCCGTATCGCCTGGCTTTGGTCTATGCTGAAACCGTAAGTCCCGAAATTTCGACTGAGATCCTTTTCTAACATTAAAGTAAACCGATAGCTTTACTGTTTATTCTTACCCTCGACTCCTGCCTTCTACAAGTCCCCAGTTCTACAACGCAATCTGTTCCGTATCGCCTGGCTTTGGTCTATGCTGAAACCGTAAGTCCCAAAATTTCGACTGAGATCCTTTTCTAGCATTAAAGTAAACCTATAGCTTTACTGTTTATTCTTACCCTCGACTCCTGCCTTCTACAAGTCCCCAGTTCTACAACGCAATCTGTTCCGTATCGCCTGGCTTTGGTCTATGCTGAAACCGTAAGTCCCGAAATTTCGACTGAGATCCTTTTCGAGCATTAAAGTAAACCGATAGCTTAACTGTTTATTCTTACCCTCGATTCCTGCCTTCTTCAAGCCCCCAGTTCCATAACGCAATCTGTTCCGTATCGCCTGGCTTTGGTCTATGCTGAAACCGTAAGTCCCGAAATTTCGACTGAGATCCTTTTCTAGCATTAAAGTAAACCGATAGCTTTACTGTTTATTCTTACCCTCGATTCCTGCCTTCTTCAAGCCCCCAGTTCTATAACGCAATCTGTTCCG
Source organism: Leiobunum rupestre (assembly GCF_980474605.1). Lineage (NCBI taxonomy): Eukaryota > Metazoa > Arthropoda > Arachnida > Opiliones > Sclerosomatidae > Leiobunum > Leiobunum rupestre. Next base: position 76,827,378 of record NC_143385.1, read on the forward strand.
TATCGCCTGGCTTTGGTCTATGCTGAAACCGTAAGTCCAGAAATTTCGACTGAGATCCTTTTCTAGCATTAAAGTAAACCGATAGCTTTACTGTTTATTCTTACCCTCGATTCCTGCCTTCTTCAAGCCCCCAGTTCTATAACGCAATCTGTTCCGTATCGCCTGGCTTTGGTCTATGCTGAAACCGTAAGTCCCGAAATTTCGACTGAGATCCTTTTCTAGCATTAAAGTAAACCGATAGCTTTACTGTTTATTCTTACCCTCGATTCCTGCCTTCTTCAAGCCCCCAGTTCTATAACGCAATCTGTTCCGTATCGCCTGGCTTTGGTCTATGCTGAAACCGTAAGTCCCGAAATTTTGACTGAGATCCTTTTCGAGCATTAAAGTAAACCGATAGCTTTACTGTTTATTCTTACCCTCGATTCCTGCCTTCTTCAAGCCCCCAGTTCTATAACGCAATCTGTTCCGTATCGCCTGGCTTTGGTCTATGCTGAAACCGTAAGTCCCGAAATTTCGACTGAGATCCTTTTCTAGCATTAAAGTAAACCGATAGCTTTACTGTTTATTCTTACCGTCGATTCCTGCCTTCTTCAAGCCCCCAGTTCTATAACGCAATCTGTTCCGTATCGCCTGGCTTTGGTCTATGCTGAAACCGTAAGTCCCGAAATTTCAACTGAGATCCTTTTCGAGCATTAAAGTAAACCGATAGCTTTACTGTTTATTCTTACCCTCGATTCCTGCCTTCTTCAAGCCCCCAGTTCTATAACGCAATCGGTTCCGTATCGCCTGGCTTTGGTCTATGCTGAAACCGTAAATCCCGAAATTTCGACTGAGATCCTTTTCTAGCATTAAAGTAAACCGATAGCTTTACTGTTTATTCTTACCCTCGATTCCGGTCTTCTTCAAGCCCCCAGTTCTATAACGCAATCTGTTCCGTATCGCCTGGCTTTGGTCTATGCTGAAACCGTAAGTCCCGAAATTTCGACTAAGATCCTTTTCGAGCATTAAAAAAAACCGATAGCTTTACTGTTTATTCTTTCCCTCGATTCCTGCCTTCTTCAAGCCCTTAGCTCTATAACGCAATCTGTTCCGTATCGCCTGGCTTTGGTCTATGCTGAAACCGTAAGTACCGAAATTTCGACTGAGATCCTTTTCTAGCATTAAAGTAAACCGATAGCTTTACTGTTTATTCTTACCCTCGATTCCTGCCTTCTTCAAGCCCCCAGTTCTATAACGCAATCTGTTCCGTATCGCCTGGCTTTGGTCTATGCTGAAACCGTAAGTCCCGAAATTTCGACTGAGATCCTTTTCTAGCATTAAAGTAAACCGATAGCTTTACTGTTTATTCTTACCCTCGATTCCTGCCTTCTTCAAGCCCCCAGTTCTATAACGCAATCTGTTCCGTATCGCCTGGCTTTGGTCTATGCTGAAACCGTAAGTCCCGAAATTTCGACTGAGATCCTTTTCGAGCATTAAAGTAAACCGATAGCTTTACTGTTTATTCTTACGCTCGATTCCTGCCTTCTTCAAGCTCCTAGTTCTATAACGCAATCTGTTCCGTATCGCCTGGCTTTGGTCTATGCTGAAACCGTAAGTCCCGAAATTTCGACTGAGATCCTTTTCTAGCATTAAAGTAAACCGATAGCTTTACTGTTTATTCTTACCCTCGATTCCTGCCTTCTTCAAGCCCCCAGTTCTATAACGCAATCTGTTCCGTATCGCCTGGCTTTGGTCTATGCTGAAACCGTAACTCCCGAAATTTCGACTGAGATCCTTTTCTAGCATTAAAGTAAACCGATAGCTTTACTGTTTATTCTTACCCTCGATTCCTGCCTTCTTCAAGCCCCCAGTTCTATAACGCAATCTGTTCCGTATCGCCTGGCTTTGGTCTATGCTGAAACCGTAAGTCCCGAAATTTCGACTGAGATCCTTTTCGAGCATTAAAGTAAACCGATAGCTTTACTGTTTATTCTTACCCTCGATTCCTGCCTTCTTCAAGCCCCCAGTTCTATAACGCAATCTGTTCCGTATCGCCTGGCTTTGGTCTATGCTGAAACCGTAAGTCCCGAAATTTCGACTGAGATCCTTTTCGAGCATTTAAATAAACCGATAGCTTTACTGTTTATTCTTACCCTCGATTCCTGCCTTCTTCAAGCCCCCAGTTCTATAACGCAATCTGTTCCGTATCGCCTGGCTTTGGTCTATGCTGAAACCGTAAGTCCCGAAATTTCGACTGAGATCCTTTTCTAGCATTAAAGTAAACCGATAGCTTTACTGTTTATTCTTACCCTTGATTCCTGCCTTCTTCAAGCCCCCAGTTCTATAACGCAATCTGTTCCGTATCGCCTGGCTTTGGTCTATGCTGAAACCGTAAGTCCCGAAATTTCGACTGAGATCCTTTTCGAGCATTAAAGTAAACCGATAGCTTTACTGTTTATTCTTACCATCGATTCCTGCCTTCTTCAAGCCCCCAGTTCTATAACGCAATCTGTTCCGTATCGCCTGGCTTTGGTCTATGCTGAAACCGTAAGTCCCGAAATTTCGACTGAGATCCTTTTCTAGCATTAAAGTAAACCGATAGCTTAACTGTTTATTCTTACCCTCGATTCCGGCCTTCTTCAAGCCCCCAGTTCTATAACGCAATCTGTTCCGTATCGCCTGGCTTTGGTCTATGCTGAAACCGTAAGTCCCGAAATTTCGACTGAGATCCTTTTCTAGCATTAAAGTAAACCGATAGCTTTACTGTTTATTCTTACCCTCGATTCCGGTCTTCTTCAAGCCCCCAGTTCTATAACGCAATCTGTTCCGTATCGCCTGGCTTTGGTCTATGCTGAAACCGTAAGTCCCGAAATTTCGACTGAGATCCTTTTCTAGCATTAAAGTAAACCGATAGCTTTACTGTTTATTCTTACCCTCGATTCCTGCCTTCTTCAAGCCCCCAGTTCTATAACGCAATCTGTTCTGTATCGCCTGGCTTTGGTCTATGCTGAAACCGTAAGTCCCGAAATTTCGACTGAGATCCTTTTCGAGCATTAAAGTAAACCGATAGCTTTACTGTTTATTCTTACCCTCGATTCCTGCCTTCTTCAAGCCCCCAGTTCTATAACGCAATCTGTTCCGTATCGCCTGGCTTTGGTCTATGCTGAAACCGTAAGTCCCGAAATTTCGACTGAGATCCTTTTCGAGCATTAAAGTAAACCGATAGCTTTACTGTTTATTCTTAACCTCGATTCCTGCCTTCTTCAAGCCCCCAGTTCTATAACGCAATCTGTTCCGTATCGCCTGGCTTTGGTCTATGCTGAAACCGTAAGTCCCGAAATTTCGACTGAGATCCTTTTCTAGCATTAAAGTAAACCGATAGCTTTACTGTTTATTCTTACCCTCGATTCCTGCCTTCTTCAAGCCCCCAGTTCTATAACGCAATCTGTTCCGTATCGCCTGGCTTTGGTCTATGCTGAAACCGTAAGTCCCGAAATTTCGACTGAGATCCTTTTCGAGCATTAAAGTAAACCGATAGCTTTACTGTTTATTCTTACCCTCGATTCCGGTCTTCTTCAAGCCCCCAGTTCTATAACGCAATCTGTTCCGTATCGCCTGGCTTTGGTCTATGCTGAAACCGTAAGTCCCGAAATTTCGACTGAGATCCTTTTCTAGCATTAAAGTAAACCGATAGCTTTACTGTTTATTCTTACCCTCGATTCCTGCCTTCTTCAAGCCCCCAGTTCTATAACGCAATCTGTTCCGTATCGCCTGGCTTTGGTCTATGCTGAAACCGTAAGTCCCGAAATTTCGACTGAGATCCTTTCCGAGCATTAAAGTAAACCGATTGCTTTACTGTTTATTCTTACGCTCGATTCCTGCCTTCTTCAAGCTCCTAGTTCTATAACGCAATCTGTTCCGTATCGCCTGGCTTTGGTCTATGCTGAAACCGTAAGTCCCGAAATTTCGACTGAGATCCTTTTCTAGCATTAAAGTAAACCGATAGCTTTACTGTTTATTCTTACCCTCGATTCCTGCCTTCTTCAAGCCCCCAGTTCTATAACGCAATCTGTTCCGTATCGCCTGGCTTTGGTCTATGCTGAAACCGTAAGTCCCGAAATTTCGACTGAGATCCTTTTCTAGCATTAAAGTAAACCGATAGCTTTACTGTTTATTCTTACCCTCGATTCCTGCCTTCTTCAAGCCCCCAGTTCTATAACGCAATCTGTTCCGTATCGCCTGGCTTTGGTCTATGCTGAAACCGTAAATCCCGAAATTTCGACTGAGATCCTTTTCTAGCATTAAAGTAAACCGATAGCTTAACTGTTTATTCTTACCCTCGATTCCGGCCTTCTTCAAGCCCCCAGTTCTATAACGCAATCTGTTCCGTATCGCCTGGCTTTGGTCTATGCTGAAACCGTAAGTCCCGAAATTTCGACTGAGATCCTTTTCTAGCATTAAAGTAAACCGATAGCTTTACTGTTTATTCTTACCCTCGATTCCGGTCTTCTTCAAGCCCCCAGTTCTATAACGCAATCTGTTCCGTATCGCCTGGCTTTGGTCTATGCTGAAACCGTAAGTCCCGAAATTTCGACTGAGATCCTTTTCTAGCATTAAAGTAAACCGATAGCTTTACTGTTTATTCTTACCCTCGATTCCTGCCTTCTTCAAGCCCCCAGTTCTATAACGCAATCTGTTCCGTATCGTCTGGCTTTGGTCTATGCTGAAACCGTAAGTCCCGAAATTTCGACTGAGATCCTTTTCGAGCATTAAAGTAAACCGATAGCTTTACTGTTTATTCTTACCCTCGATTCCTGCCTTCTTCAAGCCCCCAGTTCTATAACGCAATCTGTTCCGTATCGCCTGGCTTTGGTCTATGCTGAAACCGTAAGTCCCGAAATTTCGAATGAGATCCTTTTCTAGCATTAAAGTAAACCGATAGCTTTACTGTTTATTCTTACCCTCGATTCCGGTCTTCTTCAAGCCCCCAGTTCTATAACGCAATCTGTTCCATATCGCCTGGCTTTGGTCTATGCTGAAACCGTAAGTCCCGAAATTTCGACTAAGATCCTTTTCGAGCATTAAAATAAACCGATAGCTTTACTGTTTATTCTTTCCCTCGATTCCTGCCTTCTTCAAGCCCTTAGCTCTATAACGCAATCTGTTCCGTATCGCCTGGCTTTGGTCTATGCTGAAACCGTAAGTCCCGAAATTTCGACTGAGATCCTTTTCTAGCATTAAAGTAAACCGATAGCTTTACTGTTTATTCTTACCCTCGATTCCTGCCTTCTTCAAGCCCCCAGTTCTATAACGCAATCTGTTCCGTATCGCCTGGCTTTGGTCTATGCTGAAACCGTAAGTCCCGAAATTTCGACTGAGATCCTTTTCGAGCAATAAAGTAAACCGATAGCTTTACTGTTTATTCTTACCCTCGATTCCTGCCTTCTTCAAGCCCCCAGTTCTATAACGCAATCTGTTCCGTATCGCCTGGCTTTGGTCTATGCTGAAACCGTAAGTCCCGAAATTTCGACTGAGATCCTTTTCGAGCATTAAAGTAAACCGATTGCTTTACTGTTTATTCTTACGCTCGATTCCTGCCTTCTTCAAGCTCCTAGTTCTATAACGCAATCAGTTCCGTATCGCCTGGCTTTGGTCTATGCTGAAACCGTAAGTCCCGAAATTTCAACTGAGATCCTTTTCTAGCATTAAAGTAAACCGATAGCTTTACTGTTTATTCTTACCCTCGATTCCGGTCTTCTTCAAGCCCCCAGTTCTATAACGCAATCTGTTCCGTATCGCCTGGCTTTGGTCTATGCTGAAACCGTAAGTCCCGAAATTTCGACTGAGATCCTTTTCTAGCATTAAAGTAAACCGATAGCTTTACTGTTTATTCTTACCCTCGATTCCTGCCTTCTTCAAGCCCCCAGTTTTATAACGCAATCTGTTCCGTATCGCCTGGCTTTGGTCTATGCTGAAACCGTAAGTCCCGAAATTTCGACTGAGATCCTTTTCTAGCATTAAAGTAAACCGATAGCTTTACTGTTTATTCTTACCCTCGATTCCTGCCTTCTTCAAGCCCCCAGTTCTATAACGCAATCTGTTCCGTATCGCCTGGCTTTGGTCTATGCTGAAACCGTAAGTCCCGAAATTTCGACTGAGATCCTTTTCGAGCATTAAAGTAAACCGATAGCTTTACTGTTTATTCTTACCCTCGATTCCTGCCTTCTTCAAGCCCCCAGTTCTATAACGCAATCTGTTCCGTATCGCCTGGCTTTGCTCTATGCTGAAACCGTAAGTCCCGAAATTTCGACTGAGATCCTTTTCTAGCATTAAAGTAAACCGATAGCTTTACTGTTTATTCTTACCCTCGATTCCTGCCTTCTTCAAGCCCCCAGTTCTATAACGCAATCTGTTCCGTATCGCCTGGCTTTGGTCTATGCTGAAACCGTAAGTCCCGAAATTTCGACTGAGATCCTTTTCGAGCATTAAAGTAAACCGATAGCTTTACTGTTTATTCTTACGCTCGATTCCTGCCTTCTTCAAGCCCCTAGTTCTATAACGCAATCTGTTCCGTATCGCCTGGCTTTGGTCTATGCTGAAACCGTAAGTCCCGAAATTTCGACTGAGATCCTTTTCTAGCATTAAAGTAAACCGATAGCTTTACTGTTTATTCTTACCCTCGATTCCTGCCTTCTTCAAGCTCCCAGTTCTATAACGCAATCTGTTCCGTATCGCCTGGCTTTGGTCTATGCTGAAACCGTAAGTCCCGAAATTTCGACTGAGATCCTTTTCTATCATTAAAGTAAACTGATAGCTCTACTGTTTATTCTTACCCTCGATTCCTGCCTTCTTCAAGCCCCCAGTTCTATAACGCAATCTGTTCCGTATCGCCTGGCTTTGGTCTATGCTGAAACCGTTAGTCCCGAAATTTCGACTGAGATCCTTTTCTAGCATTAAAGTAAACCGATAGCTTTACTGTTTATTCTTACCCTCGATTCCTGCCTTCTTCAAGCCCCCAGTTCTATAACGCAATCTGTTCCGTATAGCCTGGCTTTGGTCTATGCTGAAACCGTAAGTCCCGAAATTTCGACTGAGATCCTTTTCTAGCATTAAATTAAACCGATAGCTTTACTGTTTATTCTTACCCTCGATTCCTGTCTTCTTCAAGCCCCCAGTTCTATAACGCAATCTGTTCCGTATGGCCTGGCTTTGGTCTATGCTGAAACCGTAAGTCCCGAAATTTCGACTGAGATCCTTTTCTAGCATTAAAGTAAACCGATAGCTTTACTGTTTATTCTTACCCTCGATTCCTGCCTTCTTCAAGCCCCCAGTTCTATAACGCAATCTGTTCCGTATCGCCTGGCTTTGGTCTATGCTGAAACCGTAAGTCCCGAAATTTCGACTGAGATCCTTTTCTAGCATTAAAGTAAACCGATAGCTTTACTGTTTATTCTTACCCTCGATTCCGGCCTTCTTCAAGCCCCCAGTTCTATAACGCAATCTGTTCCGTATCGCCTGGCTTTGGTCTATGCTGAAACCGTAAGTCCCGAAATTTCGACTGAGATCCTTTTCTAGCATTAAAGTAAACCGATAGCTTTACTGTTTATTCTTACCCTCGATTCCTGCCTTCTTCAAGCCCCCAGTTCTATAACGCAATCAGTTCCGTATCGCCTGGCTTTGGTCTAAGCTGAAACCGTAAGTCCCAAAATTTCGACTGAGATCCTTTTCTAGCATTAAAGTAAACCGATAGCTTTACTGTTTATTCTTACCCTCGATTCCTGCCTTCTTCAAGCCCCCAGTTCTATAACGCAATCTGTTCCGTATCGCATGGCTTTGGTCTATGCTGAAACCATAAGTCCCGAAATTTCGACTGAGATCCTTTTCGAGCATTACAGTAAACCGATAGCTTTACTGTTTATTCTTACCCTCGATTCCTGCCTTCTTCAAGCTCCCAGTTCTATAACGCAATCTGTTCCGTATCGCCTGGCTTTGGTCTATGCTGAAACCGTAAGTCCCGAAATTTCGACTGAGATCCATTTCTAGCATTAAAGTAAACTGATAGCTTTACTGTTTATTCTTACCCTCGATTCCTGCCTTCTTCAAGCCCCCAGTTCTATAACGCAATCTGTTCCGTATCGCCTGGCTTTGGTCTATGCTGAAACCGTAAGTCCCGAAATTTCGACTGAGATCCTTTTCTAGCATTAAAGTAAACCGATAGCTTTACTGTTTATTCTTACCCTCGATTCCTGCCTTCTTCAAGCCCCCAGTTCTATAACGCAATCTGTTCCGTATAGCCTGGCTTTGGTCTATGCTGAAACCGTAAGTCCCGAAATTTCGACTGAGATCCTTTTCTAGCATTAAAGTAAACCGATAGCTTTACTGTTTATTCTTACCCTCGATTCCTGTCTTCTTCAAGCCCCCAGTTCTATAACGCAATCTGTTCCGTATGGCCTGGCTTTGGTCTATGCTGAAACCGTAAGTCCCGAAATTTCGACTGAGATCCTTTTCTAGCATTAAAGTAAACCGATAGCTTTACTGTTTATTCTTACCCTCGATTCCTGCCTTCTTCAAGCCCCCAGTTCTATAACGCAATCTGTTCCGTATCGCCTGGCTTTGGTCTATGCTGAAACCGTAAGTCCCGAAATTTCGACTGAGATCCTTTTCTAGCATTAAAGTAAACCGATAGCTTTACTGTTTATTCTTACCCTCGATTCCGGCCTTCTTCAAGCCCCCAGTTCTATAACGCAATCTGTTCCGTATCGCCTGGCTTTGGTCTATGCTGAAACCGTAAGTCCCGAAATTTCGACTGAGATCCTTTTCTAGCATTAAAGTAAAAAGATAGCTTTACTGTTTATTCTTACCCTCGATTCCTGCCTTCTTCAAGCCCCCAGTTCTATAACGCAATCAGTTCCGTATCGCCTGGCTTTGGTCTAAGCTGAAACCGTAAGTCCCAAAATTTAGACTGAGATCCTTTTCTAGCATTAAAGTAAACCGATAGCTTTACTGTTTATTCTTACCCTCGATTCCTGCCTTCTTCAAGCCCCCAGTTCTATAACGCAATCTGTTCCGTATCGCATGGCTTTGGTCTATTCTGAAACCATAAGTCCCGAAATTTCGACTGAGATCCTTTTCGAGCATTACAGTAAACCGATAGCTTTACTGTTTATTCTTACCCTCGATTCCTGCCTTCTTCAAGCTCCCAGTTCTATAACGCAATCTGTTCCGTATCGCCTGGCTTTGGTCTATGCTGAAACCGTAAGTCCCGAAATTTCGACTGAGATCCTTTTCTAGCATTAAAGTAAACTGATAGCTTTACTGTTTATTCTTACCCTCGATTCCTGCCTTCTTCAAGCCCCCAGTTCTATAACGCAATCTGTTCCGTATCGCCTGGCTTTGGTCTATGCTGAAACCGTAAGTCCCGAAATTTCGACTGAGATCCTTTTCTAGCATTAAAGTAAACCGATAGCTTTACTGTTTATTCTTACCCTCGATTCCTGCCTTCTTCAAGCCCCCAGTTCTATAACGCAATCTGTTCCGTATCGCCTGGCTTTGGTCTATGCTGAAACCGTAAGTCCCGAAATTTCGACTGAGATCCTTTTCTAGCATTTAAGTAAACCGATAGCTTTACTGTTTATTCTTACCCTCGATTCCTGCCTTCTTCAAGCCCCCAGTTCTATAACGCAATCTGTTCCGTATCGCATGGCTTTGGTCTATGCTGAAACCATAAGTCCCGAAATTTCGACTGAGATCCTTTTCGAGCATTACAGTAAACCGATAGCTTTACTGTTTATTCTTACCCTCGATTCCTGCCTTCTTCAAGCTCCCAGTTCTATAACGCAATCTGTTCCGTATCGCCTGGCTTTGGTCGATGCTGAAACCGTAAGTCCCGAAATTTCGACTGAGATCCTTTTCTAGCATTAAAGTAAACTGATAGCTTTACTGTTTATTCTTACCCTCGACTCCTGCCTTCTTCAAGCCCCCAGTTCTATAACGCAATCTGTTCCGTATCGCCTGGCTTTGGTCTATGCTGAAACCGTAAGTCCCGAAATTTCGACTGAGATCCTTTTCTAGCATTAAAGTAAACCGATAGCTTTACTGTTTATTCTTACCCTCGATTCCTGCCTTCTTCAAGCCCCCAGTTCTATAACGCAATCTGTTCCGTATCGCCTGGCTTTGGTCTATGCTGAAACCGTAAGTCCCGAAATTTCGACTGAGATCCTTTTCTAGCATTAAAGTAAACCGATAGCTTTACTGTTTATTCTTACCCTCGATTCCGGCCTTCTTCAAGCCCCCAGTTCTATAACGCAATCTGTTCCGTATCGCCTGGCTTTGGTCTATGCTGAAACCGTAAGTCCCGAAATTTCGACTGAGATCCTTTTCTAGCATTAAAGTAAAAAGATAGCTTTACTGTTTATTCTTACCCTCGATTCCTGCCTTCTTCAAGCCCCCAGTTCTATAACGCAATCAGTTCCGTATCGCCTGGCTTTGGTCTAAGCTGAAACCGTAAGTCCCAAAATTTAGACTGAGATCCTTTTCTAGCATTAAAGTAAACCGATAGCTTTACTGTTTATTCTTACCCTCGATTCCTGCCTTCTTCAAGCCCCCAGTTCTATAACGCAATCTGTTCCGTATCGCATGGCTTTGGTCTATTCTGAAACCATAAGTCCCGAAATTTCGACTGAGATCCTTTTCGAGCATTACAGTAAACCGATAGCTTTACTGTTTATTCTTACCCTCGATTCCTGCCTTCTTCAAGCTCCCAGTTCTATAACGCAATCTGTTCCGTATCGCCTGGCTTTGGTCTATGCTGAAACCGTAAGTCCCGAAATTTCGACTGAGATCCTTTTCTAGCATTAAAGTAAACTGATAGCTTTACTGTTTATTCTTACCCTCGATTCCTGCCTTCTTCAAGCCCCCAGTTCTATAACGCAATCTGTTCCGTATCGCCTGGCTTTGGTCTATGCTGAAACCGTAAGTCCCGAAATTTCGACTGAGATCCTTTTCTAGCATTAAAGTAAACCGATAGCTTTACTGTTTATTCTTACCCTCGATTCCTGCCTTCTTCAAGCCCCCAGTTCTATAACGCAATCTGTTCCGTATCGCCTGGCTTTGGTCTATGCTGAAACCGTAAGTCCCGAAATTTCGACTGAGATCCTTTTCTAGCATTTAAGTAAACCGATAGCTTTACTGTTTATTCTTACCCTCGATTCCTGCCTTCTTCAAGCCCCCAGTTCTATAACGCAATCTGTTCCGTATCGCATGGCTTTGGTCTATGCTGAAACCATAAGTCCCGAAATTTCGACTGAGATCCTTTTCGAGCATTACAGTAAACCGATAGCTTTACTGTTTATTCTTACCCTCGATTCCTGCCTTCTTCAAGCTCCCAGTTCTATAACGCAATCTGTTCCGTATCGCCTGGCTTTGGTCGATGCTGAAACCGTAAGTCCCGAAATTTCGACTGAGATCCTTTTCTAGCATTAAAGTAAACTGATAGCTTTACTGTTTATTCTTACCCTCGACTCCTGCCTTCTTCAAGCCCCCAGTTCTATAACGCAATCTGTTCCGTATCGCCTGGCTTTGGTCTATGCTGAAACCGTAAGTCCCGAAATTTCGACTGAGATCCTTTTCTAGCATTAAAGTAAACCGATAGCTTTACTGTTTATTCTTACCCTCGATTCCTGCCTTCTTCAAGCCCCCAGTTCTATAACGCAATCTGTTCCGTATCGCCTGGCTTTGGTCTATGCTGAAACCGTAAGTCCCGAAATTTCGACTGAGTTCCTTTTCTAGCATTAAAGTAAACCGATAGCTTTACTGTTTATTCTTACCCTCGATTCCTGCCTTCTTCAAGCCCCCAGTTCTATAACGCAATCTGTTCCGTATCGCATGGCTTTGGTCTATGCTGAAACCATAAGTCCCGAAATTTCGACTGAGATCCTTTTCGAGCATTACAGTAAACCGATAGCTTTACTGTTTATTCTTACCCTCGATTCCTGCCTTCTTCAAGCTCCCAGTTCTATAACGCAATCTGTTCCGTATCGCCTGGCTTTGGTCGATGCTGAAACCGTAAGTCCCGAAATTTCGACTGAGATCCTTTTCTAGCATTAAAGTAAACTGATAGCTTTACTGTTTATTCTTACCCCCGATTCCTGCCTTCTTCAAGCCCCCAGTTCTATAACGCAATCTGTTCCGTATCGCCTGGCTTTGGTCTATGCTGAAACTGTAAGTCCCGAAATTTCGACTGAGATCCTTTTCTAGCATTAAAGTAAACCGATAGCTTTACTGTTTATTCTTACCCTCGATTCCTGCCTTCTTCAAGCCCCCAGTTCTATAACGCAATCTGTTCCGTATCGCCTGGCTTTGGTCTATGCTGAAACCGTAAGTCCCGAAATTTCGACTGAGATCCTTTTCTAGCATTAAAGTAAACCGATAGCTTTACTGTTTATTCTTACCCTCGATTCCTGTCTTCTTCAAGCCCCCAGTTCTATAACGCAATCTGTTCCGTATGGCCTGGCTTTGGTCTATGCAGAAACCGTAAGTCCCGAAATTTCGACTGAGATCCTTTTCTAGCATTAAAGTAAGCCGATAGCTTTACTGTTTATTCTTACCCTCGATTCCTGCCTTCTTCAAGCCCCCAGTTCTATAACGCAATCTGTTCCGTATCGCCTGGCTTTGGTCTATGCTGAAACCGTAAGTCCCGAAATTTCGACTAAGATCCTTTTCGAGCATTAAAGTAAACCGATAGCTTTACTGTTTATTCTTACCCTCGATTCCTGCCTTCTTCAAGCCCTTAGCTCTATAACGCAATCTGTTCCGTATCGCCTGGCTTTGGTCTATGCTGAAACCGTAAGTCCCGAAATTTCGACTGAGATCCTTTTCTAGCATTAAAGTAAACCGATAGCTTTACTGTTTATTCTTACCCTCGATTCCTGCCTTCTTCAAGCCCCCAGTTCTATAACGCAATCTGTTCCGTATCGCCTGGCTTTGGTCTATGCTGAAACCGTAAGTCCCGAAATTTCGACGGAGATCCTTTTCGAGCATTAAAGTAAACCGATAGCTTTACTGTTTATTCTTACCCTCGATTCCTGCCTTCTTCAAGCCCCCAGTTCTATAACGCAATCTATTCCGTATCGCCTGGCTTTGGTCTATGCTGAAACCGTAAGTCCCGAAATTTCGACTGAGATCCTTTTCTAGCATTAAAGTAAACCGATAGCTTTACTGTTTATTCTTACCCTAGATTCCTGCCTTCTTCAAGCCCCCAGTTCTATAACGCAATCTGTTCCGTATCGCCTGGCTTCGGTCTATGCTGAAACCGTAAGTCCCGAAATTTCGACTGAGATTCTTTTATAGCATTAAAGTAAACCGATAGCTTTACTGTTTATTCTTACCCTCGATTCCTGCCTTCTTCAAGCCCCCAGTTCTATAACGCAATCTGTTCCGTATCTCCTGGCTTTGGTCTATGCTGAAACCGTAAGTCCCGAAATTTCGACTGAGAACCTTTTCGAGCATTAAAGTAAACCGATAGCTTTACTGTTTATTCTTACCCTCGATTCCTGCCTTCTTCAAGCCCCCAGTTCTATAACGCAATCTGTTCCGTATCGCCTGGCTTTGGTCTATGCTGAAACCGTAAGTCCCGAAATTTCGACTGAGATCCTTTTCGAGCATTAAAGTAAACCGATAGCTTTACTGTTTATTCTTACCCTCGATTCCTGTCTTCTTCAAGCCCCCAGCTCTATAACGCAATCTGTTCCGTATCGCCTGGCTTTGGTCTATGCTGAAACCGTAAGTCCCGAAATTTCGACTGAGATCCTTTTCGAGCATTAAAGTAAACCGATAGCTTTACTGTTTATTCTTACCCTCGATTCCTGCCTTCTTCAAGCCCCCAGCTCTATAACGCAATCTGTTCCGTATCGCCTGGCTTTGGTCTATGCTGAAACCGTAAGTCCCGAAATTTCGACTGAGATCCTTTTCTAGCAGTAAAGTAAACCGATAGCTTTACTGTTTATTCTTACCCTCGATTCCTGCCTTCTTCAAGCCCCCAGTTCTATAACGCAATCTGTTCCGTATCGCCTGGCTTTGGTCTATGCTGAAACCGTAAGTCCCGAAATTTCGACTGAGATCCTTTTCTAGCATTAAAGTAAACCGATAGCTTTACTGTTTATTCTTACCGTCGATTCCTGCCTTCTTCAAACCCCCAGTTCTATAACGCAATCTGTTCCGTATCGCCTGGCTTTGGTCTATGCTGAAACCGTAAGTCCCGAAATTTCGACTGAGATCCTTTTCTAGCATTAAAGTAAACCGATAGCTTTACTGTTTATTCTTACCGTCGATTCCTGCCTTCTTCAAACCCCCAGTTCTATAACGCAATCTGTTCCGTATCGTCTATGCTGAAACCGTAAGTCCCGAAATTTCGACTGAGATCCTTTTCTAACATGCATTGCTTGTTATTTTTATATCTCTAAAACTCTTTGTCCTAGGCCTGTGCCTTATATATGTTTCGATTTAATTGTTTTTTTAAGTGCTTAATGATTAGTTTAAAGAAATTCGATTTTTTGGGGCGACGCTCTTAGCAAATTCCCGTTTCGCGGTACCGGCTACTTGGGGAGCGGCAACGGGGTAAAGGGGAAAACGGAGAAGGTCCATTCTCACAGAAGGGAGAGAGGGAATACGAGACGGGAAAGGCACCGGGGCACAGCGGAGAGAACAAATACAGCAATAGAGCGTTCTATAAAATCGGTCCATAACCGGTCAAACTTTTCATACAGACTATAGAGCTAGTTCAGCAGGACTAAAAACTTTTTTTATTCTTCGGTTTAAGAGAATTCGGCTTATGTCCGGTCTTTATATGAATATTTTAGAGACATACATTTTATCAGTTGTAGGAGGCACCCTAGGTGTTGAAGTATGTTTGGGGTTAAGGTTATTTTCATGATCTAAGTTTCTTTTTAAACCTGTGGATTTGGGACTAGTATTTTGCTTGTTTACCATCATACATTTATTACAAAAATCATTTAAAATAAGAAAAACGGCGCGGAAAGCCGGAAATTAGTGAAGCCTAGGCAAGCAACTACGCTACTCCTAAAACTCGACTGCTCTCAATTTCTTACGGGTTTGCCAGATAAATATTTTTCTCTAACACGAAAAAACTAAAGAACACGATTCATAAAAATCTAGTAACGTCATTTTTTTAGTTTCAGTTTTGTCCGTCCTTGCATATACGCTGTCTATTCATTTTAATGAAATAATTAGTTATAAATTCGGTAATTCGCTTAACTAACGTTTTACTTCATTTAAAGGATACCCCAGTTCAACTAAACAAGGTAATAAAGTTTAAGCCAAGTAAAAACACTAAATACGCTTCAAATTTAAAACTAAAATACTTCGTTAAGTCTTCGCTGTTCTAAACAGTGTTTTCATATGAAACCTATTTGTTTTCACCTAAATAAATAATACGTTCCATTTAATCTTTTTTCTCCTTATACAAAAACCAGTTCTACGAACTGAAAAAACAGTGTTTATTCTTGTAAGTGTTACGGCTAAGAAGGGACAGACATTAAAATTGCATCTACTATGATTACTAAATGAGAATGACATAATATACCGCAATATTTTGCTTTTTATACCTTTAATTTAAAAAATATATGTATTTTTCGATAAGATACGTTTTTGGACCTTGTAGAGTTTAACCTTTGTTTTTACATTTTTACAAGGATACCAGGGTAGCCAGGCGTGCCATCGGAGGAGCTCGAGGGGGGGGGGGTGCAAATCAGAACGATTAAACTTAAAGAAGACAGACGTGAAAACTTCTGCACGGTCCTGGGGGTGTCACAAAACAATGCTCCGGGGACCCAGCCTTCTTTAGCCGCCACTGGTGAGGGGATTGGGAGGATTTTATCTTTTTCTCCGCCAGGTAGCGTAGATAATTAGATTCAATTTTATTTTTCTCCCACGCCTCTCTAGTGCTGAATACACGCGTCTTTATGCGCAATTCAAACTTAGTCTTATGTTCAAAGTTTAATATCCGCTGAACGTTTTCATGAATCGGAACATAGCGCGTGATAGTGGACACCAAGCCTAATGCCTAACAATTTTTAACATCATAATTTCCATTCATTTCAGTACACTCTGTTTAAAAAGTCTTCGACAGGTGAAATTTTTGCCCTCTTTTTAATTCTGCTAGAAAACTATAATAGATAGATCGATGAAACCAAATGCAACTATTATTTATTTTCCAATATCTTTCGTTATTTATCGGTTTCGTCCACCAAAAATTAAGAGTTTTGGCAGCTACCGTCAAAACTCATTTTTGACAACTTTTTAAATATTGGTTCTACGGCACTGGCTCGCGCAATTTTGAATTCACAATGGTCGATTCATATTTAGAAAGTGGAAAAACTTTCCCTCTACAACCAACGGTAGAGAAGTTATCGCGTTTCCAAACTTTCGTCGAAATTGGGAAACACCTAAAATGCACCAAGCGATTATTAATAACGTAACTTCGACAGCGATCCAACAACATGTTTAATTAAAGGCTGGTTTAAAATTATGGTAACCATTATTATAAACAATTTCTAACGCAAATAGCTTTTTAAAAGCGTATAAAAAAGGATAATCCTAAAACCACTTGCCAAGTTGTTCTTGGGATTTGTTTTTTTTAAAGCGGCCTTTAATTAAATATATTTTCAATGTTATTGAATCGCTGTCGAAGTTGCGTTATTAATAATCGCTTGATGCATTTTAGGTGTTTCCCAATTTCGACGAAAGTTTGTAAACGTGATAACTTCTCAACTGTTCCCACTCTCTAAATATGAATCGACCATTGTGAATTCAAAAATGCGCGAGTCAGTGCCGTAGAACCAATATTTAAAAAGTTGTCAAAAATGAGTTTTGACGGTAGCTGCCAAAACTATTAATTTTTGGTGGATGAAACCGATAAATAACGAAAGATATTGGAAAATAAATAATAGTTGCAATGGTTTCATCGATTTATCTATTATAGTTTTCTAGCAGAATTAAAAAGAGGGCAAAAATTTCACCTGTCGAAGACTTTTTAAACAGAGTGTACATTAAATTCCTCAATTTTAAATTAAATATTTTATTTATTCATGAATAGAATTGAAGAAACAAAGATGGAAAATAGGACGCAACTATCAACCCCGAATTACAACTCTATCTCAGAAAGTCAGAGCGCAGTTGACGAAGCGAATTATTCAAATGCAAAAGCAAACAATCGTGAGAATGAGTCCGGCGTGAGTTTTAAAGGGATTGCCATCGGAACTTTGAGCGGAGTCATGTACTGCCTCACGTCTGTTTTTGTGGCCGAGGAAAGCACCATGTACGCAGGTCACGATCCTTTTCACTTTTACCAAGCGATTTAGTCAAACTTTAGTGCATTAAATCAAAAAATATTGTGAACCTCATGACTTTAGCGCATGGTCGTTAAAGGTCACAGCCATTATTATATTAATAGGCCAATGATTTTGAAGCAAACAAATTTTACTTGTAAACTACAAGTCTTCACCGTGAGGGATAAATTAGTTCATTCTAACTAGTCAATACACCACGAAGCTTAGAAATATGTAGAGGCAGAAACCATTTCTAAACATTCCCCCTAATAGTTAGCAGATCCTTTATGCTTTAATTTAGCCAATCCTTTAATATTCGGACAATGCAGACTGATACCCGTAAACGGCACACAAAACGCGTTTACGTCTCAATTTCTAAAGTAAATCGATGAAATTATTGTTTACAGTAATCAAATCCCTGCTGCTTGGTTTTGCGCTTGTTGCAGCCTACTTCCAGGGGCTAGTAGGCCACACTTTGAAGTAGAGAGCTGCATGGAATCAGTTTTTTACCATTTACCATGGTTACCGCGGGAATGGATGGAAATGGTATCAATATTTTTTACCGGGAATGGAATGGATGGAAAATCATTTATTTAAATGGGAATGGAAAATTTTGCCTCGGGAATGGACGGGAATGGATTCTCCCCCATTTTATATACATAATGTACTAAGTGATTGGCCCACTTAAATAGAATTTAGTTCGAGTGAAACGGGTGAATCCAATATAAATATTTCATTATTATGGGGGTGTCTCTGACCCGGACACCGTTTGACGTTTTCCTTTTTGCAATGCACGAGGCTGGGAAAAGGACGTCCATGGTGTCCTTTCAACTCCATTGATATTCCCAACGTAATCGTTCTCCCGAAGTATACATTTAATACATTCTTGGAGTTATTATAATGTTCAAAATTAATTGCTTCGGGAATGGGAAAATCGGGAATTTAGGGAATGGGCGGGAATGAGAATACTTTTCCGGGAATGGAATGGGAATGCATTTATTTGAAAATTCACGGGAATGGAATGGTCGGGAATGAGAAAATTGGGATGGGAATGGTATTTTTGTTGTCGGGAATGGTAACGTTTTTTCTTCAAATGCAGCTCTTTACTTTGAAGCTCTCTGGCGCTCTTACAAATCATCGTAGGAAAATGGGAAAAAACAGGCATACTTCTCAACTAATCCCCTACAACTCCTTAAATATTTGCATAACCTTTTGAAACACCCTTTATAGTTAAATTAAATTTATATTATTGAAATTCTCAACATGACTCTTCATTTGGTTCATTTTGAAGCGATATTTGGCTTAGCGTTTTAAATTTTCGCACTAAATGATAACCTATCCCTAGTGGGAACTAGGCTTAACTCTCTCTTTTTACTTCGCGACAAGCTCTTCGTGAAAAATATAACGTGCTGGCACACTTTTGGGGCTTATGTCGCATTTGGTATAAGCAGTGCCGTATTAACCCATGCCAGCACCCCTAGGCTTCTAGCTTCTTTGGGCACTTAAACCTTTCAACATCCCCTCCCATTTGCGATGCATGGGCCCCTGCTTGGACCCTGCTCTTGGTGGGCCTCTAGTTTTCAGCCTAGTCAGCCTTATGGATAATGCTTCCAGATATAGAACCACTTTAGGTCAACAAAAATTATTACCACCAAAAACGTGTTTAAAGCCAGAAGATTAAAAATAAGTACCAACAAAAACTAAACTATTCTTTATAATTTAAAATTTCATACTCCGATTCAATAATTTATCATTATTTTACGGAATTATGTGTAAGGTGAGGACGAAGCCACTAGGGGTGCCGAATTATAATACCTACCACTTAATAAAGGATATGTGATTGTCGAAAAAATTCTTAGTCGTTTAGTTAATAACTCTAATTTTAGAAGAACATTATGCAAACTATAAAGACAAAATTATTGAATTAAATATATTTTAAACCAAAATTTGGAAATTGCGCGTATCTGAAATATCTTTAAAAAGACAGCTGAAGTTGTTTAGTTACATCAGGAATTCGTATTATGGTAGATAACTTTACTAAGCTGAGATATATGGTGCGTCTTCAAACTTTTATCAAGTATTACCTTCTTTAAAATTAACAGCATGCCAGACTATGCTTTTGAATAATTGTTTTGCTTGGTTTGAATATGGGAATGTGGTTGGACTAATATTTCTTGTACAGGACAGTTACTGCTAATCAGAAGCTTGTTCAACTTCTTCTTCTCGATTCCTTTGTGCATTTTGTCAGGAGATAAACTCTATCAAAGTAATTCTGCTTTCGTTCTGATTTTATCCGGAGCAAGTTTGTCGTTCTCCGCTTATTTTCGGTACGAGGCCTATGAAAACCTCCCACTGGCTAAAGCAAATGCCATCGTTTTCTGCTCTCCAGTTCTTGTGTCAATTTTCGCAATACTTTTTCTCAAGGGTGAGTTTACATAGAGTTGAATTAATTACTTTACCCATCTTTGTACGGATTCCAAGTGTATTTAGTATAATTGACGTTATTGAATACAAAACAAATAGGCAGATTATCCATAGAAAACATAACACTCTCAGGCAATGATTTATTTCACCAATAGAATCGACGAAAATATCCCGCATTTTACCAGCGGACGACGCTTTAGTTTAAATTCTTTGTCCCTTCTTCCATTTTCACCTCCAGCCTGCTTTTCTATTTCGTGAACAGGGTTAAGAATAAGACTGCTTACCCTAAAAAACCAGGTATTGGACTAGGGCACAAAATTTGCAAACGTCGCTCGGCCAACGTGACGTTCAGTTTGCGTTTCAAACTTCTAATAAAGGGTTATCTTCGAAGTAATATAGTGAGAGCGCACGGTGACAAATTGTTCGGAATTGGTATACAGCTCTTAAAATTTATATACACGTGCCTTGAACTATACAATCTTTTTCGCGCCTTTATTTTACCCCTCTTACTTGCCTCCCGCTCGTCGGCCATTGCCTCTGCCCTCAGCGGGGAGTCTAGCATCCACTCTTTGGGCGGTAATGGAGGATGGGGCTGAAAGAGGGAAAACCAAAAATGGACGCGCCCAGTAAAATATCGCGAAAAAGAGTGTATACTCTCGACTACCTAATTTTTATTTTTCAAAAAAACCTACTGGAAAAAAGTTTATAAGCAAAAAACCCGCTTGTTGCCGAGGCCGCGCGCATCTTAGTTTGTGAGTGTTTTTCAAATTACATATAGAGTGTTGTCGTCTGAAACCCTGCGACGTCACCATTGTAATTTGCCTATTGATAAAAAACGGTAACTGTCATGGCGGCCACTATTAACACTACAGCTGTGACGTTACGAGTTTTCAAAATCGTATCAGACGACAACACTCTATTCGAAGTTGTGGAGATGCCGTGCAACGTAGAATATATAATTTAAAAAACAAAATCAAACGAAGATGCGCGCGGCCTCGGCAACAAGCAGTTTAGTGCTTATAAATATTTTTCCAGTAGGTTTTTTTAAAAATGAAAATTAGGTAGTCGAGAGTATAGTTCAACGAACGTGTATATAAATTTTCCGAGCAGTATACTATTTCCGAACAATTCGGGTGTTTTTTGTAACCATGCGCTCTCACTAATAGGCCTTTTCTGTAAAGTCATTACGTTTACCGAACTTGTTTTTATGTCTCGCTTTCGTCACGAGATACGAAGGAGCTCAATTCATTTTGAAGGGCTAGATCTTTTCCCAAAAGTATATTTTATATTCGTGTACTGCTGGAGAGTTACTATTTTAGGGGCCATAATGTGTTTATTTTGTGGTTAGTTAAAAGGTTTAATAGGCCATGGAAAACCTGAAGGCAACTAAAAAACTGAAAAAGTAAGTTTAACTAATCATTGAAAACGTTATAATATTCTTAAGCCTAACAAAATAATTTTAATTAGGTGTAATTTAAAAAATTCTTAGAAGAAAGCCATAAACATAAATTTACTACTACCCAGAAACTGGACGAAACAACTAAATGCTATTCCTGGAATATTCAATGAAAAATCAATTACTAGTCATCACGATGATTCTTAAGCTAAAAAACATTTGACCATTAGTATATCGGATGTTTAAGTCGAGTACCGTGTCAGAAGTCATGCTATGTTGTGGGCCAAAAACATCTACAATTCCAAATATTTATGTGAAAAGCATAGTGGGTGGTTCTTTTACTCTTTCAAATACGTATGACGTCGCCATCACCATAAACAAAAAGTCTGCAGTTGTGGAATCAGCCTGGTGTGGGTGTAAGGCGAGTGAAGTAAGAGTTTGCAAGCACGTTGGTTCGGTACTATGGTACCTTCTAGATGGTAAGCGTGTTGGAAAGGTATTCATACTGTTTCGTGTATTTAAGTTCTGTCTATATTTAAATACTAAGAGTCTAAACGTATCATCGCTAAAAGCGTTTATTTATTGTCTGAGGCTCTGAGCTTTATCCGTACAGCTGTCTGCTAGGATTGTAAATACAAGGAGAAATATGTAATAAGGAGATTGTACATTTTCACTTTGTCTATAGTTACGGCAGATTTAAACATTGGAAAAAGAAAATTATTTATTACTATAAGAATTCTTATTCTGTGGCGTATATAAAAGAAAGTATCAATAGCCCGTATAATTTGTGGAAATAATCTTTATATTTTGTTGGTGGCGTAATTAACTTGTCGGCCACTTCTAGTTGCAGTAATTTGATGTGTCACTACCCGTGACTTGGAATAAAAATCTAAATGGTTATTTATAAGACAACAAATAACGTTTCAAGTGTACTAGATTCTACGTGCACATTAATTTGTAACGTCAAACGCGTCTAAACAACCTGTAGGAAAGATTTATTATAATCAATTTGGCGATCGCTGACCAGCCAACCTGGCCAGTCCGGGCCACTGTTTTTGGAGATTCTGAAATAGGGGGATAGGTTTAGGCAATGAATTAGGTTGCATTGGGGAAGTATTGCAGTCTGGAAACATTTCAGGTACAGGTATCTGTGTTGGTAAAACTCAGGTACCGTTCGCATCTTTGGTCTAAGAACAATATGATTTCGTCTATATTCCTTCTCATCAACGCGGACAGAATAGGAGCAGTCAGCGACCTTGGATACCACGACGCCTTCTTTCCATAGACTTTACTGTAGATTCGGGTTAGGCTTAACCCATACGGCTTCACCAGGATTGATGTCGAGCAACTGTTTCGTATATTTGTCGAACCATGCTTTACTCAACTGGCGCCGCGCTCTTTGTTTCTTGCGGACGTAGCTGAGACCTGGAAAATGGTAATTGGGAGCATAGGCGACGACACATCTACCGTTGAGCGGGGCTAGAATTAATGCCTTCTGTCAGAGCGCTCCTCTAATCTAGTAAGGTCATATGCAGGTCTTCTTTTGTGCGCTCATACTTTGGAAGCATTGTCTTGGCAATCTTCACGGCCGATTCTGCTTTGCCATTGCCTTGAGCATGATAGGGTGATGAGGTTTCGTGACAAAAACCATAGAGATCTGCGAATTCATGTAATACGCGGCCATTGAAGGGAGGGCCGTTGTCGGAGATGACAACCTCTAGTATACCAAACTGGCTGAAATGTCTTTTACAACATTCCACCAAGGTTTCCCCTGTAGTGTCAGGTAACGGATCAACTTCCCAATAATCAGAATAAATGTTAACTAAGACTAAGTACTTCCGATTGCTTATACTGAGAGTAAATAGATCCAACGCTACCTTTTGCCATGATAGCGAGGCAAGTGGAACGGAAATCAGAGGTTCCTTACAGTAGCTTGCGCTGAGCTAAATTCGTTGCCGGCCTTGCATTTTCCTAGTGTTTGTTTCACCTGATCTGTTATTACTGGTGAATAAACAACTTCTCTCGTGACTAGAGTGTAAAATTTTCAACATTTCGTGACGCATTATGCATTATAACTCGAACGCATTTGTAAATAAGTCCATTATCAATGGTTAACTCATCTCTCTACGTCCAATAACCTCGTATTTCAGCAGCGTTTTGGCTTAGGATGTAGGCCAGCCTTGATAGATAGTGGTATATAGAATTTGAAGAGATTTATCAGAGTTCGCGGCAGCACGTATTTTGGTTAAGCGATCGCTAGCTACTCGTAAGTAGGATTCGTGCCGGATATCTTCAAAATATGCCAGTTGAAATACCAAAGGGCCTTGTTCAGTGATTGAGTTTGAGTTCAGAGGTAGATTAATCTTGGTTAGGCAGTCTACAATATGCATCTCTGACCCTTTCTTGTATTTTACAGCACTTTATATTATAAATTTGTAGCTTCAATAAGATACACTGTAAAGGCTTTGGGGGCGTTAATAATGTCTTTGTAAATATCATTTCCAAAGGTTTATTGATTTGGTCTCTTCCGCATAAATTCTGATAAAAACGTTGACAGGAAAAGTCTATCGCCAAACACTCTTTCTCAATCTGCTTATATTTGCGCTACGTTGGAGTGAGAGACTTACAGGCAGAAGCGAAGAGTTGGCCATTTTGTAAAAGTGTAGCACAGAGCCCATACTCGCTAGAATCGCACTGAATGCAGACCTCATCGTCCATATTATAGTAACGTAGAACTGGTACGGCTACGGCACTTGCAAATAATTTGATTGCTTCAAACACATCAGGATGTTTCTTACCTCTTGTCCAAGGTGAACCTTGCGAGTGAGTGGCCGTAGAGGTTCACTGTAATCGAACAGTTTAGGTTGGAACTTTGCCAAGTAAGTGATAAAACCGATGAAACTGTAACGCCTGTACACATGGAACTGGCATGTCGTTTATAGCCCGAACCTTTTCTCTATCTGGACTAACTCTTTTTGAAGTCAGTATATGTGCGATTTTCTTAACTTCAGTCATCCTGAATCTCATTTTGGTTTTATTCAGTAGCTTTTACATAAATTTCCTATTGGGCCTGGAACAAAGTTCAATTTGCTTAAACAGCACTTTCCAAAGACACAGAAGTAGACGATGGTATATGAGTCGACACGGTAGACAAAGGGTAATTTAGGAAGAAAAAACCCTTAGCGGACTCGTAGCGGCCGTATAAACAATAGTCGCGAAGCCTTGTCGCGAGGAGAGGGAATAAACCGCCGTGTGGTAAGAGGAAGAGATTAAAAATCCATTAACAATGATAAATTACCAGGAAATTACCACAACGGAAATCCTCACTACCACTTCTGATACCATGTTTCGTTTATTTACATAGCTAACAGCGTTTATTCATTGTCCGTACAGCTGTCTGCTTAGATCGAAAATACAAGGAGTTATTTGTAATAAAAAGATTGTGCTTTTTCGCCTTGTCTAAAGTGGCGGGAGATTTCAACATTACAATATGAAACTCATACCAGATAGTTGTACAGAAAAGCCTCAAGCGTGGTCTGGATTAACTACCCAAAATAAAATATTTAAAGCCCTTTTTTCCGAGCTACAGTTTGTAAAACATACACCGGGAAAATAGTGAAGAATTAAAGGTGATAATGAAAAAATGCAAAAAATAATAAAAGCTTTATCCGATAGAATGCTATCTGGAAATAGAAGGTCCATGTTGTTCTTGTGCAAGATGATAATATTTTCTTTTCCACAAAAATACCCTCAACTTGCAAGAGAGAAGTTCCTAGCACAATTTCCGCAAAAGACGATTTGACAACCGTCCCGGCATGAAAAGAAATAAAACCAATATCTCTCCCATTAGGATTTTTAAAAATAAATGAAAACTTCAAAGTTGATCTCTCACGGTTTCCGAAGAAGCTTCCAAGAAATTTAAAAATTGATTTGGCTGCATCAGTAACGCTTGAGGCTGACACACGTGAGCAATCAAATTGCTTGTTGTGGTTAACTGCCTTCTAGTTCAGTTTGATGTGTAAAAGACGAAAGAAAGTGAATTATATATTTCGGAAATCGATTTTCAAAGGAACTGATATCTCAAAAAATAAATACATTCAGGAAGGCTTAAAAATTAAGCGCTTCGTAACACTAAATTCAAAACTCTTAAAGGCAACGAATTTACTTTTCCTGCCAGATTGTGCGTTAATCCAACTCTGCCCATGTTTGGAGCTTCATCAAACCACTTGGTTTACCAGGAAAATGAACAGTGGGGATTTTTCAAAATAAAAACATTGGCAAAATGCAAAGAGCAACACACAAGCAAAGCGCAAGGTGTTGTAAATGGTGTGTCACATTTTGACCGCAATAACAAGTTATACTACCAAAATAATTCAGGGTCAAATGGGTATTACTGGGTTTTGGTGGTGTGATATTTTGGTCGACTGCTGGGACAACAAAACATTCTGTGATCGGATAACATATATGATGATTTTTTAATACTGTAATGGTTCCTAAACTGATATACTTCCATGAAAATTTTGGCATAACATATTTGGATAGAAATAATAAAAAAAATCTCATTTTTTACCATTTCAAATTGTTTTATTTTAAATATAAAAAGGATATTATACAAATTAATCTAATGATATTTTTATTAATGAATATATTTCAGTTACTCCTTTTTTAAGAATGATTTTAATTGTCATCTATCTTAACCAGTATATTTAATTTTTTTTGAGATTTTACACATAACAACGGTTCATTAAAAAATTTATAAAAAAATTGGGTGAAGTAAGGTACACAGACACACGAGATTTTCGACCAAGTGTTATATTTATTTGATACCTTGGGCGATGAGGAATATTTGGGTGCAAGAATTATGCGGCGCAAATTTATATTCGCGGAGATATTTAACTTTAAAAATTTAGATTTTTCAATGGATGTTTACTAAAAATTCCTGATTTCGAATTTTTAGATAACGTAGAACACCTGACGGTTGGGCGATACTAGGTGCGTTTGGCTAGGTACTGTCCTCTCGGTCGCGTTATAGACGGCCCATCGCTTTTTTTAGTATGGGGTTGGGGTGGCGCCGCGCGCCCCCAGCGCTCGAGCGAAGTGAGTGCGCGGCGCCGTCAGGCGCCAATAAGGGGAACGCTTGATATTCGTCGTCAAACCGGGGTCCATACGAATCGCATTGAAGGCCTTTGGGCACATGCTAAAAGAGCAATTCCCTCGGCCGGCAGGAGGAAGCGCTTTATTCCGGGTTAATTGGCAACAGTCATGTTCAAGAGTAGGGCAAAAAATCAAGGGAAAAACCTCTTTTTGGCTTTTTTAGAAGCTGCTGCAACTTTGCATTCCCCAACGCCTTAAGCACACAAAAAGACGGTTTACTTTTTTCATTGGTTCTACTGCACTGAAAACCACTTGAATATTTCGGAAATAAAATATATATAAAATAAAAAACGTGTGTCTGTGTACCAAATTTTTGCCAAAAAATTACACATTATCCATACCTTCTTCAGTTGATTATGCATGTTGTTTAGGAAAATAGAGCTGAGTATGTGATATTCCTTAACACTCCTGATTACTCTCTACATGATTGCGTAAACTAGCTATCTCTCCTGTTTGTTTTTCTTCTTCAGTTGAAAGTTGAGTTTGACCTTCAGAAATGGTGGCATGTTTTTAGATATTCCTCTTTCTTATAACATCTCGTGAATCAGGAAACCTTTGTCCGCTAATATTCCCCCTCCAGATTGAAGGAAATCTAACAGTCCGAACTGTAGCGTTAAATCTTTGTCAGACATCCGTCGAGGCACTAAATCCGATACGAAGCTGATAAACCCATTTGGGGTAATTTCGATTAGGCCGTTGGCTGTGTCGAGAGCCCTATGTGTTACTTTGGGTTTTGTAGTCATTCGGGTTTGGACTACAACATGCGTAGTGGGAAACTTCTGTTTAAACTCCGTTGGCATGAGTTCGTCGACAACGGCACGCGAAGGCCACATATGTATTTGACTTAACCGTTTCTCAAGCAAATCTAACCAGGAAAAAAGTGTTAGAAACTGTTGAAACTGAAATTTTGAATCTATAAGCAAGATCTTCTTCTAGAAGGCCAACTTTTGAACGGCAAAGAACTAGAAATAGCTATTCTCTGAATGACAACAGCATTGAGCAACCGTAAACCTTTTCATCTCTATCATGTTGGCGTTTATACCCATTGTATAATTTAAAGTCCTTTAAATCAGCGCAGAACTTCTTTTTATGTGAGGATGACGATATCTTATTAAATGGAATATTGTCAGATTCCT
The DNA here is from genome assembly GCF_980474605.1 of Leiobunum rupestre. Taxonomy (NCBI): domain Eukaryota; kingdom Metazoa; phylum Arthropoda; class Arachnida; order Opiliones; family Sclerosomatidae; genus Leiobunum; species Leiobunum rupestre. The sequence continues at coordinate 76,854,809 of NC_143385.1, forward strand.
TCAGCTATTTAATTCATTTGTGTCATAGATTTGAGCGCTTTTCAAGTCCAGAATTATTATTTAGATCAAGTTGATTTGGTATGTTCACTATTATCGATTGTTCAATCAAGATATCCGAAGCAACTTTTGGTTCTGATTCAGGAATTTCAATCTCGTGGGATGGATCAAACTTTCCAAAATAAAATGCAACTCTATAAAAATATTTTTTAAGGTTAGATTTTTTAAAATGATAACCGCTTACTGTGTGATGTTTCTGTACAAGGGGTTTCCGAGAAATAAAACTACACCATGGTTTCCTTCCAGATGCTTTAAAGCAAGTGGCGGTGCAACGTGAAGTAGCTCTTTTTTCAATAGATGTCGCTAGCGTCGAAATAAAAAAGGCGGCACTTATAGGTAGCCCTCGCGTTAATCGGATGGTTTGTAAATTGGTCAATATAATAAATCACAGCTATTATAAACAATATTTTCACATGGGATTTATAATTTAGGTTAAAATCCACTAGATAAAGTACAAGTTGTTTAAATATAATACTCTACAATGGTTCTCTGACGACGTTATCATTTGGCTATTTTTAATTTAAGCTTCCTTGACCATAAATAGGTAGCACCACGCTCTCCAGTAAAGTCACGTTGTTTGAAGAATCGGATATATTCATGGCCATCTCTAATAACAGCGGCCTTTTCATAATACAGGCGGCAATGATAGAGCCGCCACTTGCTTTAACGCCATCGGTACTTTCCAGTATTATTTTAAACCATCCGTTTTTAAGATTTTCATTGCTAGGAAATGGGCTAAAAGTCAATACCGGAAAACGCGAAGACGTTGTGTTACATCCTTGTATATGTACACTATAGCGTAGCCCTGTCATTTTCTCATTGCTCCCTTAACGTAAAAGTCCGAGCCTTAAAATGGCCAACAAGGGCTCGGCGTTCGGATAGGAAATTTTCCGTTAATTTTCTTTATATCCATATCCCAAAATTATCCGAATAAAAACTTATTTGTTGCGTATTAAATCGTATAATAGTCGCGAATAATATCCATAAATAAACAGATAATCGAATTTTTTATGATTAATTGAAATTTTTGGGGTTAATTTATCGGTTTCCCTGAGCTCTATGGCCAAATAAACAACCTATTAACTACAGAAACACGTTTTAAAGCTACTTTTTATAAACAAAATTTATTTAATGTAAAAAATTAAACCTTTTTATATAAAAATACTTGAAATTCGCAAAATAATAATAATAGCGTCCGTAACCCGAAGCAGTGACGGATACATTGGGTCGGAAATGTATATACCGGTGCTCCAAGCGAAGCAAAAAGCCTACTACACCGGTGGTCTCATCAGAATGCCCTACGCCAGCGTCCACAAGCCCGGACAGGTGACAAAGCCAGCATGGGTAGTAGTACCCTACTACTGATGGTCTCACCCTCGAAGCAAGCCGTTCATCCCGACAAAATGCGCAGCAATGGGGTGACCAGTTCCTAATTCGCGCACAGCTGTGGGATAGAGAGTGGATGCTATAGCCACTCCAGCCGACGCCCTCCGTACCTAAGTAGGTAGAGAGCCACACCCTTCAGAAAGAGCGCCTAAAGGGGAACGACGGGCACACAGCGGTACACATAACCCGACACAGCTTGCACCGGAGATCCCGTTGAGCTCCAAAAGACCGGGAAACAAGACCACTGTGCCTCATACGGAGACCCGCCGCCCCACAGCAGGCTATTCAATCCTCCGAGGTGGCCAGTTGGCACGGACCGTCTCCGTTAGCCTGAGCCGAAACCCAGTTTCCAGCGCTTACCTGACCGAAGTCGGAGGTGGAGATAGGATCATTTGATGAGAGCTAACATATCGCAGTGCGCCATCACCCTTATGGGTTAAAAGAGCCGGACCCCTACTCCCCGGTAAAGCTACCAGTTATTGCACACTCGGACCCATGAAGGGCCCAGTGACGGATACAGAAAAAAAACTACAGGGCGGGGCGGCGCTAAAACATATCTCTAGCTATGGGTGTAATAACAAATCATCAAGTCACATGGCGGGAGCACGCCCCCCCTTTGCCGTGAACCACTCTTGGTGCTGGGCCGCCTGCGTCAAATTAAATTATCAGTGATGGGCATTTTCTGAAAATACAATCTCAGCTCACAAGCGGCTTGTGTAAACCAGACGTACTTGTCTCTCACACGGTTACCAAGAGCGGTTCAGATAATGTCTCTGATACTATGCGCAATAATTATCAGTAATTATTACAATAATAACATAGGGCTTTTACTTTAGAATTATTTTGGTGATTGTAGTCTTAACGCTACCCGGGTTAGTCAGATGTTGACAAGGCGCCGTCATTAAATTAGACCAACTCACAGCCCCGTTCAATACTGAAAATGTCGATTCGAGATTCCGTATACAAGGGCTGCATAACATAGACATGGAAGGTACTGTCCTCTCCTACTTTGTTGCGTAACTCGATCAAGCCAGTGAGTCGTACACGGTCAGCGCTTAAAGTCAGATCGGGCAAATGTTATTATTTTGCACTCTCCTAGTCATTGAAATTTCACGCACCCCCTTTTCCTTTTTTGATGACTTAATTTAAAAATTTTAGATACATTTCAAGTCGGATCGTGGCCTAACCGCCCTATCCACGAGCAGGCCTATATTTATGATGGAAATATGCAACGCCCTTATGACTTTGCTGACTGGTTGTGTAGCAGGTCTCACGAATACTCAACTTTCGGAGATCATCTTTTTGACCCATTATCTTTTCCTAATCGTTTTAATACGCAGGACTATCCAGCCAATTCTCAAAACGAAGTAGCGAACGAGTTGAACGACATTTCTTTAGCCGATTACCACTTTCTAAATATGAATCGACCATTGTGAATTCAAAAACGCGAGAGTCAGTGCCGTAGAACCAATATTTAAAAAGTTGTCAAAAATGAGTTTTGACGGTTCCCGCCAAACTATTAATTTTTGGCGGACGAAACCGATAAATAACGAAAGAAATTGGAAAATAAATAATAGTTGCAATTGGTTTCATCGATCTATCTATTATAGTTTTCTATCAGAATTAAAAAGAGGGTAAAAATTTCACCTGTCGAAGACTTTTTAAACAGAGTGTACACGTTTTTGAGTAACTTCTAAAATTTCTTCTTTAGTTCTATACTAAGTCAACTACAGAAAACAGAGAGGATATTTGCAAGTTGGTATTTCCAAGTGCCAGGTTTGAGTTTGATAATGAAGACTTTATTAGCACTTGAATAGAGGAATAAATAGATTTATTTATTTATTAGAAAATCACCAAAGATCGTCAGATTGTAATTCAAGGGGAAATAAAATTGGAATAGTGAGTACACTCTTCCAATTTTATTTTCCCTTGTATTACAATTAGTGGAAAGTCAGGATATATTTCATAAAATGCACCATTTGGTTCTAAAGCTTATTATTTAGAAACTGCAACCTTATAGCAACCTTAAACACGTTTTTACCCCTGTTTGAAATAATTATGCACATTTGAGATGAATTTCAATTCTTATTTGTCAAATCGTAAAAGAAACTATTTCTTTAAAATAGGAACTTTCGATTAATAAGTGATGGTATTTCAAGTGAAGAAGTTTCACAAGGGAATAAACATGACATAACGCACTAATTAATATTCCTAGCAAGACCACTATAGGCTAACCTCTGGGCAATTTTTCGGCCTACACATGATCTTGACTTGACTGTAAAACATATCTATGTGATCTATTTTCAGAGAAGATGACAAGACCACTTTTTCTCTCATTAGTGCTGTCGACGATAGGCTTATTAATCATCACGAAGATTCCATTGATGATTTTCAAGAAAGATGTTGACGTATTTTCCAGTAAACGTTCAAAATTTGGTCTGATATCGGCTCTAGCCACGATGCTTATCAATTCCGTATTCACTATTACACTATCGGCACTCAAACAGTACACTTGCGCCGTATTAATGTTTCATAACTCTATATTTGGAATTATAATTGGAGGCGTGATGACTGGGCTTTCTGGGAGAGCTTCGATTCCAGACCCTTTAAAGCTGGAAAATATCTACGGCATTTTAATGAGCGCGTGCAGTTTTCTAGCCATTATGTTCCAAGCCGCGGCACTACATCTGGAGAGTGCCGGACCGGCTGTCATCTCGAGAACCGTACCAGACATACTACTTTCTTTCGTCTTCCAAGTCACCTTGTTTCATGATCCCGCGGATGCCTACACTATCGCCGGCGCCGTACTGATAACAGTCAGCGGGCTCGTTCTCGGTTTTTGCAAATGGATAAGCCTCCAGCCAGAACAATCGCGTTTGTTTAAACTATTATCTTTCATGAAGTTGAAATGAATTTCATAGACATTTTTCATGTGCATGTCAAATATTAAAATCATATTTCAGCCTGAAATGTAGAACATTGAATATTTATCATAATTAAATTTTTACCAAAAGTAATTTTAAATATTAAATTATATCGTTACAGAAACAGAAGCTTTTCGGTTTTATGGTTTGTTTTTATTTAAAATTACACGGTATTATTTTAAATAATAGTAAACGTTAAGAACATCGCAATACTTTTTCTAATACAGGTCAAATATTGAAATTCAAGTTTCATAACTAAACAAATAATTACAATCATAAGTCAGAGAATAAAAATCAATGGTAATTATTTATCAAATTATAGATAATGATATTTTGAGTCTTGAAATTATTCCGAAAATTGCCAAAATGATTAATAAAATAAATATTTTTATCCGAACCTATTTTCAATATCTGTTTCTTTGGAGATAGTAATTATTTTTATGGAATAATGTTTGGATTTCAAATCTGATATCTTAAGACTGACTGAAATGTCGTTAGAAGGTTTTCGGAATAAATAGTCAAGTTAGATGAGACATCGACGGGAAACGCCAAAGCAGGATTCAAATAGGAAATAAAAAAACGTGCTTATGATTGAAAAGTCCATAAGGAAATGTATGGGCTTCAATGGTCATCGCTATCGAGAAATGTTTATACCTCATGAATCGACGTATTATTTACATATGTGGTCTCAGCGGTTTCCAAGAAATCAATTTCCCAAATTTAAGGGCCCCCTAGGGTCCCAATGGGTATCGCAATCGAGATAAAATTTAATCGCCCATAAATGGACGTATCGTTTATATTTGTGAACTCAGAGATTGCCGATAAACATACAAAATTAGGGGCCCAGAGGGCTAAAACGGGTATCAAGCCTCTGAGAGTTTTTCACGCCCCATTAATGGTCGTATCGTTCATATTTGTCGCCTCAGTGGTCGCTGATAAATCAACGCCAAAAGTCACGGGCCCCCAAGGGCCCAAACGGGTATCACTCCTGAAAGAGTTTTTCACACCCCATTCATGGACATGTCGTTCATATTTTTCGCCTCTGTGGTCGCTGAGAAATCAAGGACCCAAAATTACGGGCCCCTGAGGGCCCCAATGGGTATCGTGATAGAACCGTTTTTAAATTTAAATGATCATTACCCAAATTGAATTGTTTTACATACCTGGTTTTAGAATAAGATGTTATAAGGAGACATGACTAGGAGTTCACAGCCGGGCGCTTTTCCCAACGCGCGCTGTTAACGAAAAACGTGTCTTTCCCTTCTCTACCTTTTACCCCCCAAACCGTGGTATCTCCAGTCTCGGAGACGGACCCAAGATGAAATATTTAGTGGCGTTCTCTAGCGAGTATTGTGGGAACTACCGCTGAAGAAAAAACCAGTTCTGACTGGGTTGTAGAGCCGCCACTGACTTACGAGAGCTTCCACCGCGCAGATCTTTTCGATGTAAGAAGTAAACTTGCGCAGTTTGAACTTCGTATCAAAAGCAGACTACTCGACGAAAAAATGGATGGGGATAACCATAGAGCACGTTTATAGAAATTTAACGTGAATAAGTTAAATGGGTTATGTTTAAATTTAAATATAAAATCTAGGTCTAAATGTAAGAAAAATGACTATATTAATAGAATTTGCGAAAACTAAAAGGTTGAGGGTGATAAAACAACCGAAAACGAAGAAAGTATTGTAAGCCTTAGCCACGACCATGGGTTAGAAACGAGCGTAACGGCTAATGCGAGTAGCGACTTCGGTCCGTCCGTGCAAAATTTCACTACATCGACTCGAAAGCGAATCCCTAAGGCAAAAAGAAAGACAGAGCTTAAATTCAATAATGAAATCAACAAATATTTTCGAGGTAAATTTAACATTAAATTATACTGTAGCGGAATATTAATAATGTAATTTTCAGAGAAATGAGGTTGCGATGCAAAGCTACTTGATGATATTTTAAACTGGTTAAAAAAACCCTCGTCCCTCTGTTATTCCTGGATTTAAAGCTGTTGACTTTTTTGACTATCTTGTACAAAAGAAGAATGAAATTGACTATTCAAGCAACAGGAATATGAAAGGTTTCAATAGAGCTATAGCACACGATGATACGAATGATATTAACGAACTGCTTCGTACGGATGAATTAGAATGTTAATTCTAAGTGTCTATTAAATCTAACATTCTATACATATTTCTGTTTAAACACACATTGCTGGAGCTTCCTGACGAAGTACAAATGGAAAAAAATTGCGAATTTACTCAAGATTACAAAATGAAAATTACAAAACTATTTTCACCCCATGTAAGAATAAATGTCAAAAATATTACGTTTATCTTCTCATTTTTTAGCTCGGACATAAGATAATTACTTTGACCCGACTGTAGCTGAAACTTTTGTCAAAAGTCAGGTGGTGGTTAAAGAGCTAGTCAATTTTATTCACGAACTAACAACTAGTCAGACATTGAATGATTAATAGAAGAACTGAAGGGTAGGAAGAATCACTATTTCCTTATTTGGACAAAGAAAAGAAATTTCCAATCTCGCTAGTTGATACTATTTTAAATCCCATGAAAATGAATAGTTAAGTCAACATTAATTTATATTTTTTTAAAAAGATTGAAATATATTTTCTATTCCAGATATGCAAGGTTACCTTACGCAATAGTGAAGCGAAGAGAGTTAGAGCCAATAGCTCTTAATGTTATGTAGAAACCACCTAATGGTAAAAGAAAATGGCTTGACTTTAATGGAAGATCATTCATTTATGTTAGTGGAACTGTTCAAATCAAATTATTTCTTTCAAGTGCTAGGAGAAAGGGGGGTAAAATTTTTTGAATGGGCAGACTTACGTTAGTGATATAAACAGAAGCACCTAATGATAACATTTTTCGGAAAAGAATAACTTTTGATAACAAATTTTTGGGAAAACGCTTTATTGCCAAAGCTGATATACTTTTAGGCGAACCAGTACTGCAAAAACTGGCCAATATGTTCTCCTTTTAGCTTTGGCTTTCAGATAACTTTAAATTAATGAAAATAAAATTACTATTTTGAAATAATTATCCGAGAATTTTTTTAATAATTACCTAAAATGCCAAATGAAAACCACATATGTAGACAAACCCATGCAGAATCTTGTAATTTCATCATTTTGTGCAATTTTATCCACTCTCGGTGTCATCTTTTTAAAGTTTCCTTCAGAGATTTAATATAACTCTTTAAACTTCTATTTTCAATTTCCGAGTCGGTGTAATCAGTTTGCGTTCCAACCGAAACCAGATCTATGTAATTAATATGTTATCCTTTATGTATAAAAAAAATTGATACGATTTCTATAAATTGTTGGTTATTGAAACATACTATCTTCATTACCAATTGGTTCAACATTGCTCAGCAAATCATGTGTTTCCATTATAATTTATCTGGAATGGGAGGCAGTTTCTTCCATACTAATACTACCTGATGAATAATCATGAAATCCTTAAGGTGTTTTCAATATTTTCCCTTGAACTAGGTCGTTGATGAAACCTTGATGAAACCCACATACTTTACTTCCTAATGGTAATCAAGAGCAAGGCTTAACGTTAAAAGTAAGCATTCCGCAATTTTTAGGGCTAATTTGTAAACCTACCTGCCTTTGATCTCTTTCAACTGAACATTGTTTCCTTTTTACGTCATAATTTTACTTTTACCAATAACAACACATCATACAACCATTTTAAATTAATTATTGAAAATAGTACGGTATAGCTTCTACGTTAAATAACATTACAAACCTTTTAAAATGGCGGAATTTGATACATAAGTCGGTCTGCGCAGAATCAGTTTATTTCCCCTTTTACCTCCATACTACGGTCGAAATGGCTACATTTAAAGATAGTAAAGTATCTCACGCGACGGCCGAGAAAAAAGGGAACGGCAGAGAGAAAATTCGAGGGGTGGGTAGAAAGCGGGGGTTATTGGGAAAAACGGGTTTTTGTGTTCACGACGCCGGGTTCCATTCACCGCGGCAACCGCTGTCAACTCCTAGTCATGTCTCCTGATGTTATTAATTAACCGATTTTGATTTTTTAATTTTATAATTTCTATTGATTCTCTTAAATTTAGTTTAATAGGGTGTTTTTAATTTTCTAAAAATTTGGCTTCACTAATGTCAATAGAATGTGCGCGCCCTCTACTCACGTGCTCTACAATCGCTTTTGGTCTTTTGAGACGTAAGTACGCATCATGTTCTTTTAATCCAACCTGTAGGCATCGTTTAGTTTGTTTGACCCACATATCCCATTTTGCATTTACATGATAAAAAAAAACGCCACTATTTTCTTAGTGGGTGACTTTGTCCTTTCTTGAGGGTAGAAACTAGAGATTTCATTCACAGGTTTGAAAATGGCTTTTATCTTATTGTTTTTGCACATATTGCCCATTTTTTGTGAGAGAGTATTAAACGGTAGTACGACGATTTTAACTTTTTTATCAAATGGTTTTAATTTTGTGTTATTTAGAGTTTAGATTGGGTTTGCACTTGTTGCAACCTACTTCCAGGGGCCACACTTTGTAGCTCTCTTTTAACTCATCGTTGGAAAATGGAAAAAAAAACAGGCATACTTCTCAACTCTGCCCCTACAACTCCTTAAAATCTTTGCATAACCTTTTGAAACACCCTGTATAAATTATATTAGTCAATATTAGCCCGTCAGTAATTTAGTCTAACGTTAACCATTCTGCCCTCAAGCTTAAATACAGTATTTTCCAAAATATTTATTGTGTTATTATTCTTGTTACATTTTCGACAACTCAGCACTGATAATATTTTTTTATTTTCATGATATCTGTTGGTGAGAATCTCTGTTCAACGATAGATCGGCCCAGGTCTTTGAGAGCCCAACCGTTCAGCTTCGGCGAAATCGAAGGAGAGTTGCTGTTCATGGCAAACTCCCAATACCTGTAGTGCATGATTGAAATGTAGTCGTAGTTCATTCCTAAATGATCGATGTAATCCAAAGAGTACTTGTTAAAATTATTTTTCTGAGCTGTAAATTAATAAGACGAATAAATTAGCCGTATATTTTTAATCCGAGGTCATTGCAAATAAAAAAACATCTGGTATGGATTTTGTTTATGTGAGACGCCATTTTGAAGAAACCGTGACCGGTAACAGAGCTATCATGGTTATTTGTAAGTAGGCACATAAGTAATATAATATCCACAAGTATGGAACTTGCTATTGGTTAAAGCTAATTTTCTTAGCAAATCCTTTAAATATCTACATATTTTAAATCTGACCAAAACTTTACCACTTCATTCTCAAAAGTGGGAGCACTCAGGCATAAGCCTGTGGACTGTCCGTAAGAACACCAGGGAGGATTTTACAAATCACAACGGAAAATCACTGATGAGCGAGAATGACCGACATAGTGAAAGGAAATGGCGAAGCCCACGTTTTGGCGCGAAACTTAATTAATGTACCTCAAAGATAATGTCTGGAGATCATTTATCTAGAAGTATTTCACTGATGTTTCGTAGATCAAGAACCCATGACAATGCGCCACGTTATGTTAACTGTAGTGTCCGAAGCGCATTCTTTGACAATTACTGTGAAACTATTTATTGCGCAATGGCGAAACTAAATGGGGCGGAAGCGTATGGCAGCCAATAAAATTTATTAAAAATATCAAAATAAACACGTCTGAGGGACAATTACGGCTTAAGACCTTAATAATAATAATAATAATAATAATAATAATCAGCCATTAATTCAGGTGGCCGGGTTACAATGCGTAGGAAGGTGGTGGCAAACCTTGCATGCCACGCGTTCGAGCCAACAGCTCCCTATACTAAATATTACCGTTAACCTCAACAAGTTTTAGTGGAGGGGGACTCTCAAGTTTTAACCACAAAACAAGAGGGCGAAAACCAAATTTGTCCGTTACAACCACAAGTCTGACCCTCTTTGATTCACCACCTCTTAAGTACGTATTCCGTATTTTTAGTTTTTAGTTTGTAGCATTCAAAGTTGAATACTTCTGAATATAATGAACTCTGAAGATAACGTACATTGTTGGATATTGTTCCAGTGTATAGTGACGAAATTGTCTCGGTCAGCTCGACTCTGCTCGTGCCAGAAGCCAATGGCGTGCATGAATTCGTGCAAAATAGTTCCCTTGTCCAAGCAGTTGTTCATCTGAAGAGACATAAGTTGCTCCCGGCCTTGTCGACCGATCATTGACCAGCACCTTCCATTAGAAAGATTTTGTAATATAGTAACCGGGTAAAAACATCTGCAAAGCGTTTGATCGCAGAAGTCTTAAGGTATAGATTATATAATTATTGTGACTAAAAATCCCTGGTGTACGCTGAATCCTTACTACCAACGCGTTACACAAGGTTTCCGCACACAAGAAGAATCAATACTACTTTCTGGCCGCGAATTTCCCTGACAGAGACATTTACGTTTTAAAAGACGTTCGAGCCACCGGACCTAGTAACTTAAGAAGCTGTTGCAGTTTCGATGTGCGGTTTCCAAATAAATGAACCTGAATACGACTTCACTTCTGTATTTTGGAGAATTAATAATGTGTGGAGCAAAGTATGTCAAGGTACTACATTTTTAACATATTTAAATTACAAAAAAAGCAACATGATGTATAGAAATTCTCGACTTTAGCAGTGGGTGAGACCTATCCGATTCATGGTCACATTTCGGAACATTTGGTGTACCGTCGTCTTTTCGAAAATTCCCACCTGATTCGAAAATGAAGAGCTAAGAAAGAAAATTACTCATAGTTTACCCATTTCCATTGGTGACTCTAATGTAGTCACCGTTTCCTCGGCCTTCAACGAAGCGCAAACATGTTTGCAAGTGGTACTGGTTTAACGAATTTCGAATATGATTCTTTTGGTTCGTACCTAAAGTGTGAGAATTAAAATATAATTTTTAAATAAAACAGGTTACATGTAGGTATCTCTTACAGAAGTACACTGTAATTTTCTGTCCATAATTTATAAAATTAAAATTAAATTTACGTAACTATGAGAGTAGTTTTGGTTTCTATGGCGTTTTTCTTTTAGCTTCTCTTACTGCTTCCGAATTATTTCGAAAGTAATTGCGTGTTCCATTGGGCTATTGAGAGCAGATCCCGGAGATAATCGCGTTATGCATTGGCACGTTGCTCCGTGCTAAATCCTTGTCCCCTGTAGCTTCGAGATCAGTGATGGAGCAACGGATTTAGGATCATCTTTCGAGAGAACATGGAGGTGGTCAGGTAAGAAAATTTAATTTTCTTTAAATTTTTCATTTTATTAGAACCAACATCTCATATTTTTTTTTTATCAGAAACCGTATTTGGAATCTATTAATTTGAAAATAGATTTAATATATTTTCAGATGAAGTACCACGAAGTGGATATTATTATTTAACATTCAGGGAACGATTTCAAACTCTTACTGTGTCTTTATTTACAATTTATTCTGAAATTTCGCTTGAAATACGGCTCCTAAATACATAGCGTTTCTTATTGGGAAATCACTCTCGCACGCAAAATTTACTTGATCTGAATGGAGTTGAAATTAGTTTCGAAGCAGCTCAAATGAAACGCCATTAGAATTTTTGTTGAATAACAATGTTACTTTTATCAGTTTGGTAAAGGGCCGTTTACAAAATACGTAACGCGTAATGTTATTTGCTTGAGACATGATGGTTCCAGCTGATTTTTAAAAATATGTTTCGGAAGGAAATTAATGTGGGTGAAAGATATATCATTTACTTAGTCTATAACACGTCACGTTTAATATTACATCGGGATGGTATGGTCTTATGTTAATGTCCATAATAAGTGTAATTTTTTCATTTTAAAAGAAATACGCGCGGTAAACTCTGAGCCGGGATGCGGTGTACACGTAAGCGATTTGGAGGGGGGTTCGCCATGGCAATGTTTCATGTTAATAGCCCGGGAGAATACTTCTCTCGCAAGAGATATATTGTAAACCTTGTGAAGACTGGAAATTGTCGGCTTATGTTTAAACCATGTACGAGAGTCAAACTGTAAAATACTCTTTATTTATAATAATATATATATACAGGGTGTTTCAAAAGCGTATGCAAAATATTTAAGGTCGAGTTGTAGGGGGTGAGTTGAGAAGTATGCCTGTTTTTCCCCATTTTCCTACGATGAGTTAAAAGAGCGCCAGAGAGCTTCGAAGGTGGCCTACTAGCTCCTGGAAGTAGGCTGCAACCAGCGCAAAACCAAGCAGCAGGAACTTTAAATACCGTTAAATTTCTTTTTTTTACGCTTGTTACCTCGATTTGTTTACAAACTCCTCTTTTACCGATCACACGAACCCAAACCTTAAGGTTCGCATTTTCCTGCTGCCAAAGAGGGGTGAGTCCAGTGTCCCGACGCCCCTTATATGACGCTACTGGTCTCCAACCTAATTGGCTGGAGAAGAAAGCCCGCCTGTGGTGCAATAGTAAGAGCCACCGATGACTTTACCCCGGGTCAGAGGTCGCCACTTTTGGAGAATTACGAAGGTGGTGGTCCACCTTTGGAATTCGAAGATGAGTCATCCCTACCTCCCCCAGCAGCAATGGCCTTAAAACAACGATATAACTCTCTGGAGTAAAGGTTAAGGCTGTTAGGGACAAAGCCTACATTTGCGAATGCAATGGCAGGCTTTACAACCTCTGTTTAGACTAATATTTGGAGACAAGTACAAAAAATATTTACGTTCTTTAAATGAGATGTAGCACGCTAAATTCCTTTTTGGCGATCCCAGGGTAATTATAGAATAGGTAGTTCCCTACGATACAATACACAAACGTGTGATATTAACCTTTTTAAATCGAAATTACTTAAGCTTTTTACCAATTTAAAGGCGCTTTTTTAAAAACACAATTTAAAATTACAATACCTAATTTGGTCTAGGTAATATTTCGGCATATTCATTATAGTTGCCTTATGTGAATTTAATTTTAGGGTTCGTTAATAATTAGGGTATAGCGCGAACGCAGGACCACGCTACCATAAATTGTACGCCCCAGCTGTTAACAATTTGTAACAGTGGTAAGAATCAACAGTACCAGTTGTGCAATGGTACAGTCTCATCCAAGCCCACCTCCTACCAGATCGAGGCCGAAGCGACGCCAGGTAAGTATACCTAGAAAGTGCGGTTCGAAAAACCTTATATTCTGAAGCGCAAACTGGAATGCCCTACGTGATATTTTAATATCTCAATATGTAGAGTGTTACACTTATAAATACTTCTTGAAACTACATTTATTGAATAAATTGGTGTATTCCCAAGAAGGCTTTAGATATTTATTATGTTTCTGGATGTGACCGTTCATATACATCCGACTTTCGGCACAAGAGGGATAATTCTGAAAACCGAAACGTAAACTCAACTGGAATCGAGATATGAATAGTATCTTCCGGCTATTACGTCATACTTGGCTACATGATTGTGATTTCAGATGCGCGTAAAGTTTGTCTGTCTCTTTTGAATACTGTAAAATATTAGAAGCTCCCAGGCGATATGGGAAAAGGTAGGTTTATAGGTAGCTAGCTATTTATCATTAAAGAGGATATATTCTCTCAAAGGGTTCTAGCATTGTCTCCGATACTTTTAACATTTTCGTTTGAGCATAAACTTATTTCAAGAATGTATACATATTTTTAAATGGTTGAAGTTTACCCCGCCATTAAAGAGGGGAAAGGAAAACTTTACCCTGGGTTGTTTCAATCGCGTCAGAAGAGAAGAGAAGACTCAAGTTTCAGGAAACCAATGACAGAACAGTGCAATTGGTTTGACTGTTAAAAGGAAGACAATATTTTATCGCTTATCTTTTAGGTGTAATTTATTATAATTATGCGTTCAAAGGTTGCTTAAGTTATTTTTAAAATTGTTGGTTTTTGTTACCAGGGTGAAAGAAGTCTTGTAAAACTGTAATTTTTGCGACCGCTAAATTGTGAAAACCCTTGATTTGGTACTTACTAAAAACATTATCGATTATGTAATAGACCACTTTATTGGGCCACCTAACGTTTCGATTTCGAACTGCATTACGATCCGTCTGAAAAAAATAAAATATTAAGACGCAAAACTACGATGAATTATTATTTGTTACTATAGTGATTTATCTTATACTACGATACAAATTTGACCGGAGAGTAGAACATTTCACAGGAGTAACGCCATTAGACGTCAATTTTTAAATACCACAAGTCTTTCCAGGTGGGGCCAGCAGTCTTACAGGTAAAAATATTAGATTATTTAAGAATAATAATATTTTTTCCTTTGATGGCGATATTTTCTTTCGTTTTTAAACATCGCTTAAAATAGGGTTTGACTGCCCCCATTGCTACCCAACTGTTCTTAAAAGAGGACAATGTTATTGAAAATAAATTAGCTACTAGAAAATCGTACGGCTTGAGGGACCTAAGCAATAAAACGAACTTCTAAAGACTTCGTTCGTAATGTTAACTTCACATTGTGAATCGGCAAATTAAGAGATGGAAACCAATTCCGCTCCGGTGCAGTTTCGCACCAATTTCCGTTATTACTTTTGCTGAATAGTCTAAGGAAGAAGTTAGCAGTGGCGTAGTCACTGGCAATTTGGAGCAGGCGCAAGGTATTCACCTATTGCGTATTATCAATTTCCGATGGTATACGCTTCATAAAACCACAATATTATTTTCTTAGAATAATATTTTTCAAGACAGTTTAATTGAAATTGTACGTACCAAGTCTTCGATATCTGCATGTGAGAGTTTTATATCGCCTTCAAATAAATCTGTGATAACGAGTAATTAACTTAGAATTAAAGACAGATTTTCATTACATAAACTTTGACATTAAACGTTTTATTTGATAAATAAATATATTGTGAATTTAAAACCGTTTTAAGTATCTTTCAGTTAAGGTTTTTCACAATGTGCTTGACAGTGCTTCTCTTCACTTAAACCTCTTAAGCTCAAATTTCGATATTTCACAGGTTCCCTCAGTACCTACGCACCCGTTCCTGATAAATAAAATTACCACGCTAAATGATTTCTACACACCCAGGTGTTACCCGTGGCAGGGGCGTATTAACCATTAAGCAGAGTAGGCACGTGCCTAGGCAGTGGTGTAGTCCTAAAATGAAAAGAACCGGGGCGCTACCTGGGTACGGCCAACTTCGATTTCGCGCGTAACCGAAGTTGGCTGTACCGGTTGCTATAAATGTAGGTCCAACTTCGATTTTTAGCGTGATCGAAGTTGGCCGTATGTTATGGTATTTTTCTGCGGGCAAAATTTATCATAAATTCACACACCCTTTTATTCGAGAAAAATGATTTACGAAATAGAAGCAAGGCGCGCCCTGGCATGTTGAAAAAAAGAGGCAGGGCGCGCCCTGGCAAAATGGAAAAACCAAGGCGGGGCGGGGCCCTGCCTTTGAAAAAAGCACCGGGGCGACGCCCTGCCCCGACTAGACCACTGGCCTAGGGCGACATTTTTCTAGGGGCGTCCAAACTCTGATAAAGCCCCACGGTCGAAGTACTTGACTTGCTCCTACTTAGTGGAGCAGCCCGTTGGATAATGCCAAGGGGCGCCAAATATTTCTGTGTCTAGAGGTGCCGAAAGGGTTAATCCTGTGTTAATGTTAATATATCTATGCCATAACGTCATTGGGGAAATATTTAGTATTAGTGGTTGGCAACCCTGTAAAAATCATAGCGTTCCCATTCTTGTTTTTCTTTTGTGGTCTTACTCCTGACCAAGCCTTTATATCGTTCACTCTACTGTATGTAAAATGTATATTATTAACTATGCCTAATTTAACTAATTAAATAAATAAACTACTCATTATTCATAAAGAAGTTATATTTATTGAACCCATCTACAACAAATGGCATCTCTGCTGGGGATCGAATTAGGGTTAAATTAGGCTTAGCATTGAACGTCATAGACATAATGGCGGATGGAGGAGCAGTATCGTTTCAAGGCCAAGTTGAGAAATGAGACTCAAGTAACTACAGAAATTGGCGCTATGAAATGGAGATGGTTCTTAGAGGGCAAGGTGTATGGGAGATAGTAAACCAAACTGAAGTCCCACCTGCCTCTACGGCAGCAGCTGACGTGATATTCAGATATAACCTTCGAAAATCAAAGGCGTATGCCACTATTGGGCTTGGTTTAAACCCCACTGTGAGGAGTATAGTTGATGGCGAGACAACACCCGAAGGGATGTGGGAAGCCCTACGAAAGGCGTATGAACCATCATCTCGTGCCCGCATTGGGACACTAAGGAAACTTTTCTATAACATAGAATATGAAGAAGGAGAATGTATGCCGGCCTTCATAGGACGTATCAATTATGCCAAGAGACAATTAGAGGAGGCTGGCGAAACAGTAACCGATAAAGATGTTTCATACCAACTCATTGGGTCATTGCCGGAAACTTATCAGAGTCTGGTGTCTATCATCTACGATGCTGACGACACGAAGTTTGTCTCTACTACTATCAGAAATCAATTGACTGCAGAATATGGTCGTCAAACAACTCTAAAAGGAGCGACGGTGGTGCAAGCAGCGAATGCATATGCCGTGCAGATACGTAATCAACGGGCAGATGGGAAGACAAAAGATAATAGATATTTCAAAGGGAAATGTCATTTCTGCCATGTATGGGGTCATCGGGAAAGTCAATGTCGAAAGAAGGCAACGCAACAAGCGCAAAATAAAGACCGAAAGAAACCCGAAAGAGGAGCTTTTATTGCTTCAGCATTTATGTCAACTACGACGATGTCAAGTAATTGGATCATTGACACTGCAGCCACTCACCATTTTTATAACCAACGACACTGGTTTGAAAACTATTCAGAATTGAATACAGACGCAATCGTGGGTGAAGGCAAATCGAGAGTGGAAGGCCAGGGAGATATTTGGTTGAAGATGGACGAGGATGGAGGTAACATTTTCCAGTTAAAGGGTGTTATATATACACCGGGGATGCACCGTAATTTACTCTCTGGAAGATTGTTAGACCAGGCTGGTTACAAAGCCATTGTAGAACATGCCTGTATCACTGTCTATTTTCCTAAAGGGAATTTAGCTTTTAAGGCACAACTATCAAAAGACAATTTCTATACAGTCAAAGCCCACGTACTGGAACAAGGACAGGAAACAGAGGAAATAGACTCAGTTCTCGAAACTCATACATCTTCTGTTTATGATTATATTATAGGAGGTCGAGATCTGTGGCACAAGCGTCTCGGCCACATTAATGAAGAAGATATGAATTTCATGATTTCACACCAAATGTTAGAGGGGCTGGACTGTAAAACAGGGAGTTTGGATGTTTGTATATCATGTCAAATAGCGAAGAGTACACGTAGTACGTATCCACCTATGAAGACTATACGTAGTAAAGAGATATTAGAATTGGTCCATTCTGATGTCTGGGGACCAGCTCCGATTCCCTCGATAGGGGGAGCTAGATATTATGTCACTTTTATTGATGACAACAGTCGTTATATGAAACTTTATACTATGAAAAATAAAAGTGAGGTCTTTGATATTTTCAAGGTGTATAAGGCAGATGTCGAAAAACAGACTGGGAGAACCATTAAAGCCCTGCGAACTGACAATGGTATGGAGTATTGTTCAGGTCAGTTTACCAAATATTGCTACGAAAATGGTATTAAGCATGAGCGTACCAATGTTTATTCGCCGCAAATGAATGGCGTAGCCGAACGCATGAATAGAACACTCTTGAATACAGTCCGGGTGCTACTGGACGACAGTAAATTACCTCATTCGTTATGGGGTGAGTTACTTTATACTGCGGTTGTTCTCCGAAACCGTACCCGACATGCCAAACTAGGAAAGACCGTGCCCCTTGAATTATGGTGGGAAAAGAAACCGAGTGCAAGGTTCCTGAGACGCATAGGCTGTCTGGTATTTATGCATATTCCATCACAGCGTCAACAGAGCAAACTGCATGGTCGAGCAAAACTAGGTATACTTGTTGGTTACGCCAAGAACACACACGGGTACAGAATATGGTTCCCAGATACCAACGAAGTGAAGGAGACAAAGCACGTCAAGTTCGCAGAACATAAACTGGGGGTGGAGAATGTCAGTGTGGCTCATCACGATAGAGAAGTCATGTTTTGGGCAGCGGAAGAGAGTGTTGGTGGAGAAGTCACAACACCGACACATGATATTACTGAAGACAACCCACCTCAGGAAATGGCTCAGGCAACAGAACCTATACAAACGGAAATCCTGCGTGACGAAACGGCTGGACCACCAAATTTTGTACGACCCGACACTCAAGAGGTTATCGGTCTACCAGCCGGTTGGACAAGACAACTGAGAACACGAAAAACCGGAGCAACAGCTGGTCGCAAAGACATATATTATTACGATCCGGATGGAGTACAAATGCGATCAAAACCAGATGTGCGGAAATATCTTGAGGAAAAGAACCTGAATTACGATTTGGATTTATTTGATTTCTCCACAAGGGAGTCACTGACACCATCTTCACTGATCACTTCTATAACAGAACAGGATGTATCTGAAATTTTTGAATCTCATTGTACTGAGGTCAAGATACCACAGTCGTATGATGAAGCGATACATTCACCACAACACCGCGAGTGGAAGCAAGCGATGGACAAAGAAATGGAGTTGTTAGAAGACAGGCAAGTGACAGAAGTGGTTCAAAAACCAAATGAGAGAATTATTGGATGTCGATGGGTGTATGCCCTGAAGAAGAATTCGGTAGGAGAAATAATTCGCTTTAAGGCACGCATAGTAGCCCAAGGATATGGCCAGATCCCTGGTATAGACTATGAAGAGGCATTGTCACCCATCATAAATTTTTCACTCATACGTCTCTTTATATCACTGTTCGTGGTTTGTTTCGGTTGGGCACATGGACATATGGACGTTACTAACGCATATCTATATGGGACATTGGAAGACAATGTATACATGCGACAGATTCCGGGGTATGAAAAAGTAGATCCATTTCACAATTGCTTGAAATTAAAAAGGGCGCTCTATGGTTTACCTCAAAGTGGCCGGCAATGGTTTAAAGAACTGGACAATAGTTTCAAGGAACTGGGTTCTTCAAACTGTATGGCACGAATTGCGTTTACTTTAAACCCCTCAGCTTGATAGTTTTAGTTTATGTTGACGACCTTGTTGTTCTCGCTAAAACCGCAGGAGGGATACAGGACGCATACAAGCTATTATCAACAAAGTATTCATTGAAACCTCTTGGTCCACTCAAGAAATTACTTGGGGTCATGTTTGACTTCCGAGATGATGGGACACTGAAAATGCATCAGACTGAGTACATCAATGACGTCGGCAAACGATTTGGTATTACGGAATGTAAGTCCATCAGTCTACCGATGGTACAGAATACGGTTTTAACAAAGAAGGACTGTCCAATGACAGAAGAAGACAAAAGAGATATGCAAGACATTCCTTATCGAGCACTTATCGGATGTTTATTATTTATAGCGCAACGCACTCGGCCAGACATTCTCTATTCAGTCATCAAATTATCACAATTTAATGCTAACCCTGGTCGTGTTCATTGGTTTCGGTTGCAACAACTGTTGCGATATGTACTGAATACAGCAAACTACGGACTGATTTATAATCATATTGATAATCCGCAAACTGATTCTCTATAGTGACAGCGATTGGGGTGCGGATATAGACAGTAGACACTCTCATTGCGGATTTGTGGTCTACATGGGTTCAACACCAATTTCATGGAGATCGGTACAACAACAATCTATTGCACAGTCAACAGCTGAGGCTGAATATGTAGCGCTAACATATGCACTAACTGAACTGTTATGGCTCGAGCCAATTCTTAATAATCTTAAAGATTTTAATATAAATGGTACTAAACCTTTGGTATTGTGTGACAATCAATCGGCTATTGCCCTTGCTAAAAATAACCGTGAGAATCACCGTTCAAAACATATCGACATTCGGTATCGATTCATCTGTGAAAAAGTATTTGATGACAAGATATGTAATGTGAGTTATGTGAGATCAGTTGACAATGCTGCAGATATTTTTACGAAAACCTTAACTAAATCTCTTTTCCGTCATTGTTTAACACTATTAAATTTACGAATTTGACTTCAAATTGATATGTCATAGAGGGGGAGTGTGATAATGTTAAAATATCTATGCCATAACGTCATTGGGGAAATATTTAGTATTAGTGGTTGGCAACCCTGTAAAAATCATAGCGTTCCCATTCTTGTTTTTCTTTTGTGGTCTTACTCCTGACCAAGCCTTTATATCGTTCACTCTACTGTATGTAAAATGTATATTATTAACTATGCCTAATTTAACTAATTAAATAAATAAACTACTCATTATTCATAAAGAAGTTATATTTATTGAACCCATCTACAACAAATCCGTCCCTGAGCCATATTTTTGACTTTTCAGTAAATTCTCATTTATTAGCCTTTTCAGTAAATTCTCATTTATTAGCCTTTTCAGTAAATCCTCATTAATTAGCCTTTTCAGTAAATCCTCATTAATTAGCCTTTTCGGTAAATTTTCAGTAATTAGCCTTTTCAGTAAATGCTCATTAATTAGCATTTTCAGTAAATTTTCAGTAATTAGCCTTCTCAGTAAATGCTCATTAATTAGCCTTTTCAGTTTAAATAGGGCCACTTAGTGGTTTACGTGAGCTAATAAGCAGCTAGGAAATTCAGCAGTATATATGATAATATCTCACGTTGGCCGTTACGTTGTTCTATGTAAATTGAAAAGGATAATTAAAAACCTAGTTTATTTAATATCTTAAAAGATATATAATATGAGTGAAATGCAATTAATTTCGTTTGGTTCTGTTTTAAATATTTTGACTAAAATAAGTAAGCAATTTTTATATTTACCAGTTTCATTTAAGCTGCCAAGAGGAAAGCCAGATGATTGTACAACCAGAAGAAAAGCAAACAAGACACTATTTACTACATAAGTGTTCATTATGGTGCTATGTGTAAACACTTAGTGGCAATTGAATATAAAGGTTTAGCATTATTTCACTTCGGCCGAATGTATTGTATTTTTCTAATCTAATCGCTACTCTTTGTTTAATTTCAAGGTTTATTTTGAGATTAGCACATGATTAATTCTCATAATATCGTAAACATCGTCAGGTGTAGTAATTTATGTCTTATCTTTCACGAAAGATTTTAAATTGAACGTTGATAATAAACATTAACAATACTGTATATTATTATCATATTGTATTGAGTTAAATATCAAAGAACTAAAGGAATTTAGCAAATTCTTCTTAACTTTAATAACATTTTTGGAAAAAATCTGTGTTTATAATAATCCACTGGCAAGATTTGCTATTTCTTTGGTTTAATTCTATTTAATAGCCGCTGATGATATTTTTAAAACTTCAAAGGCTTATTAATTGGTAAAGAAATAAATTATTTTAAATCCCGAAAACGGTAGGTGATAAAGGTTTTCAATGACACAAGCTCGTGTCAGTGGAAAGGGTACCACTATTTGTAATCCATGATTCATTATTTATAAAAGAAAATCATTTTTTAAAAAGTCAAAAACAAAAAACTTCCATCCATTATTAAATTAATGTATTTATTTATTTATAGGTGCTTTAAACTCCGTAAACATCGACGAAAGACTGAACTCCAGCTTTTTTGGACAAGCTACATGTATGTATCTTATTTTTATCATATTAACAACCAGATTACGTTGATGTTGACGAATATCAGTGAAAAAGAGATACGGAACTAAAATTTCAAAATAAGTACCTTCATAATAATGAGGGCTCATAATAATTCAGTAATAAATGACTATTTAGCCGAAACAAGCGTTATTTTTCATTATGAAAGCGTTTTCATTTTCAATAGGTCACGCCTCATGCTTAAATTAGCTGGCGAAGGATATTCCAGATTGCTTGCGGTTTTTGTGGGAACTTAGTTATCAAAAAGTATTAAACGGCAACTGGAAAATGGCTGATAGCGGGTCTCATTTTGATGCGGTTATATTTCGAAAATGTTCTTGTCCTTTTTGATACCATAGAACAAGATTTCTAGTATAAGTACGAAAAGTGCGAAGCTCTGCAACGTCAGGGTTACAAACACCGCTGGTAAAATGTGAAAAAAAGTCAAGCCTTGGGTGTCCTGATTCTCGCTTTGAACGCTTTCTTTAGTCAAACATTTTCTCGAGTATTCCTTGTAATGGGAAGCCATCCATTTCGAAAAAAGCATTCCTTCATCTATCCATCGAACCCTGCAGAGAAAGTTTCAGTTATAGAATTCAAAATTCAAATAATTTACAAAATAATTTTCCGATGAGGGACGATTTTGATTGAACACTTAATATTATTTTCCATTTCAGTACCTTTCATTTTGTGTTCTATAACTTTAATTGATTTTCATTGTTATAACGATTAATTACAAAAAAAGCATCATCAGAAATTTTATTAATTAGTAAAAAATAAGTATTTTAATTATTTGGTTTGCTGACGCAAAATTTGCCTAAGAAACCGTTTAAATGTCACGTTGCTCATGGGAAAAATTTCCTTAGAAATCCGATGCATTGGGCTTTACTAGATGTACCCGTAGTTCATCTTGATATTCTAAGGCTAAATGTTTCGGTTTGGCATTTGCGGTTAGTTTATATTTCAAAGGACGAGGCTAAAGTTGTAACATTACCCGATGCTAATAGGCCTCTACCTCAAGTACCCCGGTACGATAAGTATCTCCTCTGCTACAGTGTATGCACGGTATTCTAAAGAATCCTCAGAAAGTTGACGATAAATAGCAGAGGAAATGAACTACTTCCGCTCCTCACAATGAAGAGACCAGAAATTTCATACTGTCATTCAGGGCGGCCTCAGCAGTCTTTCCGGACCCCAGGCAAAGTGGTACAATTGCCTAGTCGGTAATGCCACCGTGCTTTCATCTACACCAGGATAATGAAAGAGCGACACACTTAGCATTGTGTCTAAAATAAGTCTATTTATTTATAAACCCTACATATGGCACCAAACATTCGTGGCTCCGATCAGTAAAAACTGACGTTATTACATGTATATGAATTAAAGAAATCTCGGGATACAACAAATATTTCAAGACGTTGATAACAATAGATTTATTTATTATTATTTTTTATACCTTATTTTCTTAAGAAATTGAATGAATTATCAACTTAAACTAAAGAGAGTATGATATTTAAGGTGGATCAACGAATTTCACATTTCTGCCACTAGATTTAGGTGATTGGCGCTAATTACGATAATAAACAAGTAGTAGCACCTGTTAGCGAACTAATTTTAGATTTAGTTCGTACTACATTTAATTATTTTCGATTAACACTCAATCTAGTTAATGGATTATGAATTAAGTACTGCTATAAAGATGTTAAACGTTACCCCCAGGACACTGGCTTTCATTGTATAATTGAATGGACAGCCCAAATTTTTCAAATCTAGTGTACTGCATTTTATAAATATATGAAAGTTAAGAAACAAGTTAATTGACAACGATAAAAAGTTAAGTGCTTAAGGGTCATTCCATGTGAAATCGACCAACGTCCCCACGGCACCATCTCCGATTTTATTGAAACTCCATACACAATTAAAATGAACATATTTAGGAAAAATATTTAAAAGGTATCTTTATTTTATAAATGTATACCAACTTTACTAAAATACGTTAATTAATGGGTTTTCGCCTTATAGACCCACTTCCATATAATTTTTCTACCAGTTTATATATGGGAAACTTGCCAAAAGCTATATGACTGGTCTATTCGTCTCATGCTAATTTACGATTTTATTCGTTTCCGAGCCGTCCTATTACGTAGATTTTCCCACTTGTTCACCCGACCATCGCCAAATTTCGTGAAAACTTTTATTTAGGGTTATGTTGGCCGTAGAAGTCGATTCTGAAAATTTCAGAAAGATTGGAGGAGCGGTTGCTGAGATACAGTGTAGTCACATTTTTGAAAATGACATTGAACCCTACCATTAACCATTTTTTATCTCAGCTTCTACTTAACACAAAAATTCGAAAGAGGGCTCATTTTAAAGGAATTGAAGAGCGGAATGTAAATAAGCCCTAAGCTTCATGCTATATATAAGATAAAATACAATAAATCAAGTTTTAAATAGTTGACCTTTGACCCTGAAAATAGCTCATTTTTAATTTTCAAAATTTAATTTTTTTTTGCATTCCCTATACACGCTTTAGTTGCAGTCAAAAAACTGCGAGGGTAATATTTTTTGTTTTCGAGAAAAAAAATTATTTCGTATACCCCTCCTTAAATGGAATGACCCGAAACAGGTAAGCTACCGCATATTGCCGCATTCTCTATAAAAAGGTCAGATTAATTTACTTTGTTTAATAGATATGTAAATCACGAGACCAGTGGCGGCACCAGGAATTTTCGCGAGGGTAGGCAAACCAAATAAATGGGCCCCCGACCCGGAACCCCCCTTTTATAAACGAAATTCTTCAATAAAATAAAGTAGTGATGTACATGACGAACAAAAAAGTTCTAACAATAGTAAAACGAGTCCAAATATAACAGAACTGGTTTTATTTACTAGGAGATACCTCAAAAATTTCTAAATACATTATCGGCAATTGTTTCATTGTTATTTATAAATAATTTTACCTCTTGGGACAATTTTGAGACCCTTTCTAGATCAATTTGGGGCCCCTTATAGGGTGATTTTGGGGCCCATCAAAATTTTAAGGTAGGCAGTGGCCTACCTGGCCTACCCCCTAGCGCCGCCACTGACACGAGATTTATGACTAAGACCAGGACTCTAGAGAGATCGTTTGATCACTTAGACTTTTTATTTGGCGAAAGGTTTTTCTCCCACGGATGGCGCTACTGACGCTACGTAGCCTGTCTAGATATTTTGTGGGCTTTACCTCATTCGAATGGAGTACCTAAGGAAAGGGAACACCACCGAGAGTTCGTGTCGATCGGACTCTGTCCTTTATGATCTTTAAATTAATTAATTAACAATTACATTTTTGAAAATTGCAAACAATCTAAACAAACCTAAGGATGATAAAATTAGCGAATAAGTAGATTAGTCCAATAATAAAAGGAATAATAAAGCTAAACCCCCAAAAAATTTGAAGAAATTTAAAAAAACTTACTAATAGCTCGTACCGATAGGTCTTCGAGCAAACAAAAAGGCGCGAAACTCGGACCAAATAGATCTTAATTTAGTTTTTCACTCGAATATCTATTTGGTCCGAGTTTCGCGTCTTTTTGTTTGCTCGAAGACCTATCGGTACGAGCTATTAGTAAGTTTTTAAATTTCTTCAATGCAGTCCATAAGTGGTTCCTTTTAACTAAACAAACCTAAGCTAATTAAGAGCCAAAATGCAAAACTACTATCAGTGATATTACTTTATCAATTCTAGTACAAATTTGATATTTAAATTCAAATTAATATTTGAGAAACTATAGTTAAATGTTCGTTGATTAATTATAAATATTTAAAAAATACATTTCTTTAAAATTCACAAGTGTAAAAACGAAACCAAAATAAATCGATCCCAGTTAGCTTATAAAATTTAAATTTCCTGCTATCTCCTATAAATTAGGCTGCATCTCAGTACTACGATGTAATTAGGGAAAGCCAATAAGTATCTGAAGGGGAAACAGAGTGTCGGGAGCGCCGCGCCATCTATTTACCACATTTTTTGGAAACTCTTCTATGGTAGAATTGATAAGTGATCAAACCATATCTTTACAACTCTGCTAGGACTAAGGATATATTGGTTTATAATTAGAGATAATGAATATGTTGAGAATAATTTTGACGTTTTCCCTCGTGGTCCACCAGTATGCTCTGCCCCTTGAGCGGCAATCAAATCGGTTTGGTATCTCGCCTGTTTTCTTAAAACTGACGTCTTCCGACGCGATTGAAACACACCAGTAGCCCCGCCAGGATTTTTTCGCGAGTAGGCACTGCGTTATTAAGAGGCCCCCATAAAAAACTCCTTTGTAATTTTTGTTGTTCTTTAACTAGACAAATTGTATATAATTATTTAAAATTTTTATTATTATTAAATCAATAAAATTTTTATTATTATTAAATTAATAAAAATTTTATTATTATTAAATTCATAAAAATGTTATCATTATTAAATTAATAAAAATTTTATTATTATTAAATTAATAAAAAATGTATCATTATTAAATTAATAAAAATGTTATTATTATTAAATTAATAAAAGTTTTATTATTATTAAATTAATAATTTTTTATTGTTAAGTATATTATTTACAAAAAATATTACCAACTTTACTTTTAATCGAAGAATTCCACCCTACGATTACCTCTTTACCCAAATTCATCAACTACTTATTTAGGCTTGTCTCCCCCATTGTTAAGGGGGAAGACTACAGTGGCCATTGTCTAGTTTCGCGCTATTTCAAGCTGAACTGTTTTATTGTTGTGTTTTAACTTATTAAATTAATATTGATGTGTAAAACAGCCTCTTGTTTAGTGCTTAAAATAATTTTGACAATTTTGAATTTCAAAGTAATCTAATTATTACGTTTTAATTCTGACCCCCGGAGCTAAACACGTTGGGCAAGCGCCCAAACTACCCTATAGTAGTTGACCTCTTGAACAATAATTTTTCTCACTAAACTTGCTTTTAAATCATGACATTTTTTTTTAAATATCTAATATTGCAATAAAGTTTCCCCTATTCCCAATATTGTCGGCGGATGTGTAAGTGTTCCCCTGAAGTGCTAAATCTTGTTGGGCACATAAAATAATCACTTCCACGTGTGTAGATAGGACCTCTCTGTTTCTAATAACGTCTAGTCTATGGTGGTCGTTAACCTGGCAAACTATTGATCCACGGGATATGGATTCCATGTAGTCTAAGTACATTTTGTAGGCTAGTTGGTGAGAAGATTTGTTGGAAGTGAAGTGTTCTTCGAATTGTGTCCCCATGTTTTTCCAATCCGAAAATCGCTTTAGAAATGCAGTGTTTCTACTGCCTAAAAAATGACGGCAACAAAAACAATACACTACATCCTTTGCAACTGAATATTCAATCATTTGATATTTGTCATACCAAGAAGAATTGAAACCTCGATTTTTACCGCCAATTAATATTTTAGGAAAAGGATTTAGTTTAGGCTGAACTGGAAGGCAATCTTTATCTAGACTAATATCCAAGTTATTCAACGCGTGTAAGCCCATTTATTTTGAATTGGACACGTTGTTTGATGTATTTTGTGCATGGTTAGAGTTGGGGTGTGCAATTACTTCTGCAATTTCTCCTTCATGAGTCAGTTCCATTTCCATATCAGTACTGACGTTTGGATGAACTTCAGCAGTATTACTAAAACAGTGACTGTTATCAGCCTCCAAGGATTCTAAACCCTTTCCCAATTCTTTGACTAGGTTTTTCTCAGAACTATAGTTATGGCTTTGCGCCGACGATTTCAAAAAACGTGCCATTGCAGCTTTCTGATTACTAACGAAACTATCTTCCCTTTTCCATTTTTCTCATTTTTGGGACCCAGATAAAAATTTTCTGGTACTCATATTTGAAAATGCTACTATTATATACTAATAGCGAAATAACCTTAAAAAGGTTTAAGAAAATAAAGCTTAGTTAAAGCTATGTAGTCTTCAAACAGACTTTTTAATAATACCAGCTATATCAAAGCCCTGAAAAAAGCGGTTTGAATAATTTAGCTAGAATAGCTAATTAGCCTTGAAAAAGGCTTTTTGAATAATTTAGCTAGAATGGCTAATTAGCCTTGAAAAGGGCTTTTTGAATAATTTAGCTAGAATAGCTAATTAGCCTTGAAAAAGGCTGTTTAAAAATTAGCTTAAAACAGCTAAATAGCATTTAAAAAGGCTGTATTGGCAAAGTTAGTCTCGGAAGAGACTTAGAAAAAATTTGTCTGGGAGAGAATCGAAATTGAGAACTACCTGTTTGTTCAAGTAATATTGATTTCGAGTATAGGTGGTTCAAAAGGGAACGTTTTGTTAGGGCCATTTAGGAATCTTGGAAATTGGAATTGAATGGGAGTTCTTATTTTAGGGGGCTAGATGACCAATTTTTAAAAATAAATAAAATTTAAAAATCACATTTGGAGGCCCCAGAGGCAATTTTTTTAAACTTTTAGAGGCCCCTAAAATAGGCCCAAAATTTTTGAACATAGGCACGTGCCTACTTGTGCCTACTGCTGGCGGGGGCACTGAAACACACACCGGTGACGTGTTTCCTTCCCCATCTCGTGCCGTACGAAAACTAGACCACGGAACTAGTGGATCGCCTCAGCATAGTCATTATCCCTAACAATAAATAAAGTACATTCTTAATCAAATAAAGAGTTACCTTTTACTAAATTGTCTGAGAAGATCATCTGGGAATGTTGGGGTGACGTAAAACGCGAAAGTGTTTGAAAAAGCGGGCTCCTTTACAAAATAGAATCGCCGACTCCCGACCATCGTTGGACAGAAATTTTGAATGACCGCCTTCAGAAATTCTTGGGGCGTCATAATGACTCCTTTCCCCGCTTTGATGTTATCGTAGAGTTCCCGCTCGAAAAAGTAACTGATTTCCTGAAATCCGTCTTTGCCTTTGCCTAGAATGTTCTTCCATATTTGCTGGTATTCTTCTATCGGAGATTCCTATATCCAATTAAATTATTAAACATGAAATTAAGTTTAAAAGTTTTAAAATAAAGTATGCATTGTAAACATTGTAATACAGGGTGTTTCAAAAGGTTATGCAAAATATTTAAGGAGTTGTAGGGGGTGAGTTGAGAAGTATGCATGTTTTTCCCATTTTCCTACGATGACTTAAATGAGCGCCAGAAAGCTTCAAAGTGTGGCCTACTTGCCCCTGGAAGTAGGTTGCAGCAAGCACAAAACCAAGCAGCAGGAACTTTAAATACTGTTAAAGTTTACTTTTTTACGCTGGTTACCTCGATTTGTTTACAAAATCCATTTTTACCGATCACACAAACCCAAACCTTAATGTTTGCATTTCCCTATAAATGCCCTATAATAAAGCTTAAAAATAATAATCTACATAAAATATTTATTGATCAATTTGAAATTTACGCAATGGAAATTTCTAAAATGGATTAATATAACACGCGGAGGAACATTTAGGAACTCAAAAGAAAATAGTCGAAATTCGAAATTCCCAACGACGATTTACGGGAAAATCGTGCTAGTATCTTTCCACCAAATGTACTAGATATTTTGCCATTCTTAACCTGCAACTGACAATCTTGAGTAAAGTCTCACAAGCTATGATCGATCCCGGTTGCTCTTCCAGCGAGAGGAAAGAACTAACGACTAGTCGACTTCGCAATCTATACTAAAGCATTTCTCACTTCGAAAAGTTTTTCCAAGTAGCCAGACTTTCTGGAATAAATGGTGAGTTGAGGTCTCTCTGAAAGATCCTTGACGGTGTCCATGGTGTCGTCCGGGCCTTTGATCATGAGGGCCGTCTTGAATTGACACGAGAAAGCGTTCATCATGACGAGAACCGCTATTAGCCAAATACCGAAGACGAATCGACTTTTCTGGTGAGTGGGCATTCTAGGCGTACCTATATTGATTTTTATTAAGACGAATTTAATTTTCCGTTTTTCATTTATTTTTAAAAATTTTAACGTTTACCTTCGAGCAAGAAAGTAGCCAAATACATCCAAAAATTCATTTCAAACACAGATAGCTTATTCGTTGTTCTTGTTCCGTGGAAGAAGTCGCTCGTGACATCGAAAATTGAGGTCGATAGCGCTAATGCAAACACGAGCGATACCAGGATGTACCAAATCTGAACACAAAATACGGCTTATTTAGAGAAAGTATAAATTGTCTCCCCCATTTGACTCCTCGAATTTCTCTCCGAATTCGTCTCTGGCGTAATTGATCTCACTCCGATTGAGAGAGAAATGGAACACGTTTCGAAGATTCGTGCGATTTATTCGCGAACTGAAAGGGAACACTCGGAAAAAAAATGTTACAAGCGGACCGAGAGCGTTGGAACACTCAAAAATGTTTCTATCCTTGGATTTGTTGAAATCCGAAGATCGATTTCGAGCGATCTCAGAGAGCTCAAGAGCAGTAAATGGAACACACAAAAATTTATGATAGCACGTAATGGACCATGAAATGTTAATTGGGGTAATATCAAACACTCGAGAGCAATCAAAGGGAAAATGATATAAATTGCATTATATTTTATTAATATGTTTTATCCGAATCTTTCAGAAGGCCCACCACTCTTAAATACATTTAGGGTTAGCATTGTTATCCTTGCTCAAACTATACGATGAATTTGTTTCATTTCTGAGGTTGCAGCTGCAGTAGTATAATTGGAAATATTAGTTCTTATTTAAAGAAAATGAAATACCTCCACTTATGGATTGAAGTTTAAATTACAATTAAAGATTATAGTATACCTATTAGATTTTAAGTTACGGCTAGTGAGGTTAAGTTGTCTAATCAATTTAGGAGGTAATTTTTTAATTCCCGCATTGACCAACTTAATAGTGGTGGAATACCGCTTGTAGGAACGAAAATTTAGGTAAGAGAGTTTTATCGAAGTAACCCGTGCCCATACCCTACTGCCAGTTGTTACGGCTACAACGTCTCTGCTCCTCTAAAGATGATTTTATCCTTTTGATTCACAAATTAGGAATTTCCGGCTGGCCTCAATGTGAGACTTTCTATCCGATCAGATATCTTTATATTTTTATCTTTTTAAAATTACTAGTCTCCACTTTTGCTGTATTTTCCCCTCTTTTATGTTATCTTAAATTTCATATTAGTGTTAATTATTCATTCAATTGTATCATAATATTTCTAGCTTATGTTGTTTAGCTCGCGTTTAATTCGCGCGCTCTTTTATACTTTAATAAAAAAATTAAATGTTACGTTCGTATTTCAATCTTGTACTCCATGAAGGCATATATTATATTGCCGAAGTGTACCATTTTGTTTAAATATGTTCTGTGGCAATACCTTGAATGGTCTTAAAAATTAGAAAAAGTTTTAACCACTTGAGAGTTCTAAAATAAAGCCATTATATATAACAGTGTATTTGAAAAACTTGAAGTTGCGCAGAAGGGGGAAGAATTTGGATAAAATCTGTAACAGGATTTTGACCCGCCCGTTGCCCTTTAACTATCGAAGTTGGAAAAAGTAGCTTAGCAACTGACGGTACCTCTCGATCGAAGGCCATCACGATATTGGAGAAATCCGCAGCCTTGGGATCTCCAGCCGAAGTGAAAAAGTAGAAAGTGTACAAGAAATAGTAAGTTCCAAGTTTAACTCCTTCCAGCTGTTCCGGGACGAGAATCTCCGGCCCCAGAGCGATGTCCGTGTCCTGTGCAATTAAACAGACAAATCAACTAACTGCCTATCTTCACATCTTTCTAGAACGTGAAAAGAATGTGAAAGTTGACTATAAGATAAGATAATCAGCTAGGCTAATACACAAGGCACCACATTAGGCCTAAGTCTTCGAGTGACTTTTAAGAGAGACATTAAAATATAACGCAATGTTTTGGTTTTGGGTACTGACAGTCTCTCAAATGCTCAGTAGCGATATATTATTAACATAAATTCATTGATGATTATTAAAAAAGTCGTCGATTGGAAAAGATTAATTCGTGGTTTAGAATTAGTTAATCACGACTAAATTTAACTTATTTATCGTGATTATTATGACACCAAATTAATGTCGTTGATAAAGGGAATATAACCTCATGTTTTTGGTGTGGAACACCAACGTTTTCAGCTCTGGCCGCTTTTGCCTTTGGCTTTAAAAATGTTTGGCGCCGCTGGGCAGGGAAATTTGTAAAATTGAAGGGGTCTCCCATAAAGAATGCTGTGCAGGTTATATTCCTTTTAAAAGTGATCGGTTACTCAATCTCGATTTTTAAAAATGTACTCAAAAAAATAAGGGACACTGAAAAAAAAACAATCATAATTAAGGCAATTTCGACTTTAAAACTAAGTGGCTTTTTTGCGTTATTCTGAATTATTAACTTAAACTATGGACATATAGAAAATTGGAGAAAATAACTAACATTTCTTTGTATCATTCCTCTAAATGATGTCCAAGAGCCATTGTCCAGCTTCAAAGATACGGATTCTTGATCTGCCGGCAGTGATATGCTGTAACTTAAAGTTAAGGAATAATGTTAAATCATCTTTGTCTCGTTTTTTTTCGGTTTTTTGACTAAATAATAATCAACTGATCAATAAATGGACTATACTATACCATTTAACTTAATCCAATTACTCTAGGGTGCATTTAAGGGTGCTTGGGGTAATTAAACCCCACCGAAAGGGAAAAAAGGCAGTATTGCAAAACTTTACATATTTTTTTAAGTCTCGAGGGAAGGGGTGCAAAACGTAAGTATAAACCCCACCCGAAATGAAATCCTCAAAGCTTATCTCAAAAATGTTTTGGGGTACAGATTATTTAAAAGAAATTTTGAAGCTCAATTAAATTTAACTTTTGTGTAATACCGTCAGCTATTATGTTCTAATTTAGTATATAAGGTTTACCACCTTCAGAGTAGTCACTAATTCGAAGGTAAGCAAGCATTAATACATTTAGCTTAACTTAAAATGTGTAGACGAATTGCATTTGAATTTCAGTAGGTTTCCGCTCGCATCTGCAAGTGCAGTTTCAGGACATATGATTGGACTGATCTGCCTTGGATTAATAATCGTAGTTCTTACCATGGAAGAAGTAGAGAAGGAACGGCGGCCTCATTTTAAAAAACCCGTCGCAAAAAGCTTTAGAAATTCCCCTTTTTGTTCTTTCCCCCCATTCTTTTACCCGGCATCAAGTTTCGTTTGCGCAACCCTCACGCTCATCCTACCTTATGTTATTGGTCTGAATGTCCGAGTAGTGTAAAAGTGAGAGTTTAGAGCCACGGGGTGCAAAATTCCCATAGGGTTATAACGGGGTGCCAATATTTTCCATAGGGTTAGCGCGGGGTGCCGGTATCTCCCTCGAAACCGCGTCGGCTCGATGTGGCCAGATTTGCCGGCATCGAGAATACGAGAGAGACCGATGAAAACGTGGAGTGAGAATCGAAGCCGGTCAGAGTCTTGTTGTAATATCGTTCGAGGAGGAAGCTGAGTTTCGTGACGAGGTAGGGGAGAGAGACCCGGAAGAGAGTGAGGTCTCGGATTTCAACCGCGCCAGAAAGGAGCGGCTTGTTTATACGCGCGTTTCCTCGGTACGGGGTGGGAGTTTACGCGGGGATTAACGAAATACCCAATAGGGTATGGCATGGGGTATAATTCATGAACAAAGTACGGGTCAGCATCGAGAATACGAGAGCATCCGTCGAAAACGCGAAGGGACCATCGGAGCCAGCCGGAGATTTATTGACGGGGCGTAATAAGGAAGCGGAATAGAGGTCCGCGATAAAACGAGGTCAAGCTTTTCATCCGCGCCAGAAAGAAGCGGTTTGTTTATACACGTGTTTAGTCGGTACGGGGCGTGAATCTATGGTGAGGGTAGCGATATTACGACGATTGTATATTTGCGGGGATTTGAACGGAGAGCAACGTCTAAGGTTAACCAGGTGGAAAGAAGCCGTTTGTTTTCCAGCGTGTTTAGTCTGCAAATAGAATTCTTACAGATGCGAAACGTCAATTGAAATGAACGGAGAGTAACGCCAAGGATTGAAATTACTCTTTTTGTAAAGTATATGAAACCAAGTAAAAAGCGCACGGATGAGTACTATATAAAGGGACTCAGTTTCCTTAAAATTACATCCCGAATTTGGAATCTTGTCTTTCACGTTTTAGAAGCGACGCTCACCAGTCATACGAGGAGTAACCCAAAATGTGAGTTTTATCACGTATTAATTATTCGCGAATCATTTTTAATTTGTATTGTCAATTCTAGGTCGGAGAATAACTCTTGCATTCTCGAAGTCAACTTTCTGAGAGCCAACAACGAATATGTTCTCAAAGAATTGGCATTCTTGGTGGTTGAAACTGGAGAGAGTGGGGTGTACGCCTTTAAGCCGCCTTTTCCGTATCACGAGCTAAACGTGAAAGACAAAAGACTTTGTTCGTGGATCTCGACGAATATTTGCGGGATGCAGTGGGACGAGGGTGAATACGAAATAAACGAATTGGATGGAATCATCACCTACATCACATCTAAAGCGTCAACCTTCTTCACGAAAGGTCTGGAGAAAACATCGTTCCTCTCGAATCGTTTCGTTAAGAAGATCATTAACGTTGAGGACATTGGATGCCCAAAATTTAAAAATTTTGCAGATTTGGGTCCAAGGGTCTGCAAATACCATTTTCAAAATTTCAATTGTGCATTATTTAAAGCGCATCAGATAAATTTATGGAAAAAATATAAATAAAATATTTTGGTCTTAACCATATCTGATTTTTTTTTACCTCTCTCATATACATTTACTTGAATCAAACATTGGGAAGTGGAATGGTTAAATAGAAACATTTTTACTTACAACCGTCTAATAGGTCTACCGATGGAAATCAGAATTAGTCTTATTACCAAGAATATATTTATACTAAATATAGATAAATACAATCTTTATTTATACCCCACTGTATAAATACGTTCTTATGTATACCTTATAGTATAAATACGTTCTTATGTATACCTTATAGTATAAATACGATCTTATGTATACCTTATAGTATAAATACGTTCTTATGTATACCTTATAGTATAAATACGTTATTTATTCTTTGTGACATAAATAAAGCGTAATTTATATCTTATGGCGTAAATACATTCTTGTTATTACGAAAGGTTGTAAACTATAAGCTCTATTTATTACTTGTGGTGGAGACGACTTCCAGAAGAAATTTCAATTCTGGCTGGGATATATAAGCCCATCTCCCGAAAATCAAAATCATATTCATTTCAGAATGGCAACTAACAATACCGTCTTAGACAAAAAAGTTACCGTCGCAGTCTTAAGATATAAGGCTGCGCTGGGACACATTCCCGGCCGCCCCGAATTACCAGTCTTCAATTTTCGAACTTTCGAAGTCATTATCCGGAAGCAACATCGGGGATTTTGGGTGGAATTCCGCCCGGATGAAGCGTGTGCAGTTATAGACGTGCACCTATGTTACCACCCGAACATAGCCAACATAAGACGGGCTCTCGGAGGATTAAACCAACTAATCGGGGTATGTTTATTTTCGTTTATTACGTATAAAACGTGTATTTATTACAATTATTTTAAGATCGAAAAACTGGATTTAACAATATCGGCGGAAGAAGACTCCATCGCTTCGCTCCTCTTTTTCGGAATGAACAACGAGCCGAATCCTTCAACGCCAGAAATCCCGACCACACTATCAATGATCCCTGTCACATCTTCATCGGCATGTTCTATAACCGGAAACTCATCATCATCTCTATCGTCTCTACCATCAATAGCGTCAACTTCTTCTACCCCCGAAGTTCCTTCGACTCTTCTCGCATCCGCTTCATTTTCCACACAGAAGCGGAAGAAAAGAAGCGCTCCATCAGAGAAGCAGATTAAAAAAAAAACAAAAAAAATTGACTTTAACGATGATTTGGAAAAATTATTGGCTTTAGAACAAATTGTTCAACAAACCCTCGGTGAGGAATTTGTAATGTGAAAATAAATAAATATTAAGAGAAAATACCAAAGTTTACTTTTTACGTACTTATAATTAGGAATTATATTTAATTTTGGTTGCGAATTAATAAGATATTATTTTTTTAATCCTTGTAAATTCTAAAGAGCGCATCAGATATAATTTTCCAAAGATTCTTTATCACATTGAAAACATTCTAGCGAGGTAGAGGCGACCCCCGTTATAATAACAAAGTAGTGATGTACTTTCATTGAAAGAATTCTCCCACGTCCCAAGCGCTAAGACCGAAAAAAACCCTGCTCTTCCCCAACTGACGAAGGACCCTACTATTATAACCTAAACAACGCGAAGCGAATGTTTAGGGGTGCAAAGTGTATAAAAGCTCGAATCGGAGCTGATGACATTGTCAGTTGCGAGTAGCGGCTAGTGAGTCAAAATGTTTTCGTGCACCATATGTGTTAGAGAATTTGCAACAAAGTTTACTTTGAATCGACATAAACGAGAACAACACGGTAATAGGAAATACGTTTGTTTGCTTTGTGGTAACAGTTTCGCGCGCAAATACGGATTGCAACGTCATTCGCGAATTCACGCGAGTGGTTCAGATTCATCGACACCCGATTCATCGCGTAAAGGAGCCATCCTCCCATTTCAGCAGCCAGTTTCACCGACACCCGCACAGCCATGGCAAAATAATCCTCTACCACTTCAAAAACCGATGGAAATAGACGACGCCGAGGATAGCTTTCTCGAAAACGTCGAAGAACTTTCCGTTATAACCACTCTGATATGGTTAGTATTGAACTACGCTCCGGTGACTCTTCCGTCCGAGTTACTTGTGTCTATGCTTCCCCTACCTGTAATTACACTCTTTTCCTGAACGATCTTTCTGCCTTACTCCACGAATTTGGTGGTCACCGGATGGTTATTGGAGGGGATTTTAACTCTAAACATGGTCTCTGGGGCTCACCTACCACCGACGCCCGAGGCATGGACACTGTTGACTTTCTCAACTCTAACGACTTTTACTCCCTTAACGATGCGGCCTGTGGTCCGACTTTTGTTGGGCACGGCTCCAGCTTCATTGATCTCACCTTGACGTCCCTTGATATTGTTGACAAATTTTCCAACTGGACTGTTCTGAACGAGGTTTCTCTCTCTGACCATAACATTATTCTTTTCGAGTTCGCGACTTCCGGGGCTCCTCATACGTACAACCCGGGGTATAGTCTTAAGAACGTCGACTGGCTTACCTTTCGTAACTTGGTCCCTACTCACCTCGCAGGTTTCCTGACCATCGATCTTCCCACGCCTGAGTCCATCGATACTTACGTATCTTCCCTCACCGATTGCATTGTTACTTTCTGTGACTCTGCCTTCAAGAAAAAATCCACGCAGCGCCTGCACAAGGCTGTTCCTTGGTGGTCCAAGGATTTACTGATTCAGCGTCAACGGGTTAATGCGCATCGTCGACGTTTTCAACGTTGCTCTGACCCTACCCAACGCGCCACTTACAAGTCGACTTACAAGCGCGAGGCTGCTTGCTTCAAGCTTGCTATCAAACAAGCTAAACTGGACTCTTGGCACTCTTTCTGCTCTGAGGTTGATGTGGCTAACCCGTTCACCATACCCTACAAAATCTGCACCCATCGAATTCGCGGTCCAACTTCTTTGTCCACGGTCTGTCGTTCCGACGGTAGCCAAACGTCCACCATTACAGAAACCGTTCAGGTCATTATGGACACAATATTCACTTCCGACGATCCTGCGGACGATCTGCCTTACCATACCTTGGTTCGCGCCTCCGTTATGCACCCTCCAAATACCCCGGACGATCTATTGTTCACCTCTGACGAGATCTCTGAAGTTCTCAAGCTCATGCCCTCCAACCGGGCTGTGGGCTTGTCAGCCATTCCAATAGAAGTCATTAAACAGATCCACATGGCTCTCCCGGAAATTCTACTTCACCTATACAACAGTTGTTTGCGCACCCACTACTTCCCTGCCCAGTGGAAGTCGTCCAGGCTTCTCCTGCTTAACAAGCCCGATCGTGACCCTACCGATCCTCGTTCCTACAGGCCAATTTGTCTTCCTGAGTCCTTGGGTAAGATTCTTGATAAACTTGTAACCGAACGACTCACACACTTCCTCGAATCCAATCATCTTTTGGACTCGCGTCAGTTCGGCTTTCGCCAGGGAAAGTCCACTACTCACGCTCTATCACGTGCCGACTCTTTCATACCTGCCAATAAAAGTGAGGGGTTTCACACCTCATTCATCTCTCTTGACATCGAAGGAGCCTTCGATAATGTCTGGATTCCCTCGATACTCCACTCCCTTCGCCTCAAGGCTTGCCCTACAAACCTTTACCAGCTTATTCAGAGCTATCTCTCCAATCGTCATATAACTTACTCGACCCCAAATTGTTCTTTGTCCAAGGGTCTCGAGCGGGGCGTCCCTCAGGGGTCTTGCCTCGGCCCGATTCTCTGGAATGTCACCTGTGACTCTGTGTTCGACCTACCGCTTCACCACCAGACGGACCTTCAGGGTTTCGCGGATGACCTGCTCGGGATTATTTGGGCCAAATCCCGTCGTCAGTTAGAGGCCCTTGGGACCGCTCTACTCGACTCTCTCGTCGCCTGGAGCTCTAACAATAAACTCAAGTTCTCGACCAAAAAAACTAATGCCCTTACTTTTGTTCGGCCTGGCTGCCACAAGGATCGGCCGCCTATCTTTCACTTGTATGGCCAAAACGTCCGCAATGTATCCTCTCTAAAGCTTCTCGGTGTCATTTTTGACAGCGACCGTTCGTTTCTCCCACACCTCGACATGGTTCGTACCAAAGTCGTCGCCCTTACCCAGCACATGGCCCTCATCGCTCGCAACACCTGGGGGGTCAAGGGCATGGCTCTCAAGGCTCTATACAAGTCCGGGGTCGAACGCGTCGTAACTTACGGGTGCGGCGTTTGGTTCCGCGAGACGAACAACTCCGCCATGCTTCGAAAGCTCTCCTCAATACAGCGGATCGCTTTGCTCCGCATCGCAAGGTCGTACCGCACCACTTCTACGGCCGCCCTTCAGGTCCTAACGGGCGTCATGCCACTTCACATTACGGTTAGCAAAGAGGCGTCAATCTTCCGCAGTTATACCCTGCGTCTGCCCTCCTCCCACTTCGATACTGCCCTTCAGGGCTTCCCTTATCATTATGATACCTTAAAACATGCAATCCATCCTGCCCTTAAGATTTCCCTGCTTTGTCCTACGGTCGCCCCGACGGGTACTGGTCTTGAAGTTTTTACGGACGGCTCCAAGACTGCTGACGCGGTCGGGTGCGCTTTCGTGGTCTTCCGTAGCAATGTTGAGCTATACTCCGCTCAGTTTCGCCTTCCCACCTACTGTTCCATCTTTGACGCGGAGGTATTGGCTCTGGTTCAAGCCTTGGACTGGCTATTAGCCCAGCACTTCTCCATTCCTATCTGCGTTTACACTGACAGTCTCTCCACTGTGATGTCTCTGCGTAATCGCTCCGCTACTCATCCCTCCATCGTGCAGTTAAAGCACCATCTATTCCGCAACCCCTCCATTACTATCTCTTGGACCAAAGCTCATATTGGCACCTTTGGCAATGAGCGGGCCGACTTCCTCGCCAAACTGGCCTCGACCAATACCGACGCGCCTATTGTACCTCTCCTTCAAACTCGTCAGTCCCTCACCGCTTCTCTCGAGCTCTCGTCTATCCGCGAGTGGCAGAGGCTTTGGGACTCTGGGCTTACCGGCCGTCTCACCCATTCTTTCTTTCCCACGGTCGATACCGTCGGCCCTGGAACCGATTTTTATCTATCCCAAATTCTATCCAACCATGGTAAATTTCCCAATTATCTTCACGGGCTCGGCCACTCCGCGACCCACTCTTGCGCCTGCGGGGCTGAGTTCGCCGACTCCCTCCATTATGTTCGCTACTGTCCTCTCACTGAAGGCATAGTCGATCGTGCAATTCCTAGTCTTTCATCATTAGTCTCTACTCCGATGGGACTGTCTTCTCTTCGGGAACTTGGGCTCTTTATTTGCAGCCATACTGATCTTATCTTTCCCGACTCGTAATATTCCTTATAGGGGCTGGTTCCCCTACCTTCCCAATAACTTATCTTGTCTTAAATTATTCGTCCTATTTATTATAATATTTATTTATTTATTTATTTATTTATTTCTTATTTATTCATTTTTGCCCTAGCGCGGGTACGCGACCGGTGTTTTCCCGCTCGGACTCTCGTTTTCTCTATATCTTTTTCGCCCTTGTCGTGGGCTCTTTAAACCCCTGTTATGTTTTTAATCAACGGTGCAGGGGTCTACAAATTCACACACAATGTCCCTATCGAGGACGCCATCATTAGCTCGCGTTATACCCCGAAAACCACTCAAACGGACCCAGAGGTATTAATCACTTCTATATGTTCAGCCTTATTTAAATACTTGAAAAATCGCTTATCTAAGAAACGGGGTATAAAATGGAGCGTATTTATTCGCGCGAAGTACGTGCGTAAACTCAACGACGGCGAGGAAGTTGAAGCGTTACCGTATTTCCGTAGCAAGACTCAAACTTCCCTCATGCCGGACGTAATACCAGTTCAAATAGACTCTTGCATAAAGCAAGTTGCGGAAGCAATGGGGGAATTCCAAGACATGGGTAGTGGATGGACCATTGATCGGATTTTGTTTTTCCAAGTGGATATTATAACGTATCTTCCACTCGTAGGTGGTACCTATATAGAGCTACCCTCGGAGCTTTGTAAAGGTAAAGGTCTCCTAAATATTAAAACTAAAGACCAGAAGTGTTTCTTATGGTGCATTCTAGCAAAACTACATCCTACAAATTCACATCGACGCCGAAAGGAACAATACCAAAAATTTGAAAGTGAAATAGACTATAGTGACATTTCATTCCCTTTTCAATTAAACGTTTTAAAACTTACAAAATTTGAATTTAAAAACAATCTATCAATCAACGTTTTTGGTTATGATAACGAAGTGTTCCCGCTTCACGTCAGTGAAAACAAAGTGCCGGAAGATCGACAAATAGACCTTCTATATCTCGTGTCAGGAAAAAACCAGCACTTTTGTCTTATTAGCGACCTTAGTCGCTTGTTGAGTCACTTCACAAATCATAACGGAAAAATTTACGTATGTCGTTATTGCTTACACCGCTACTCTGGTGTAAGCGCCGAAAGTAATCATAGAGAGCACGTAAAAAACTGTAATGTCCACGGTCCACAGCTTGTGAAAATGCCCCACAAAGAACCCATTTTAAAATTCAATAAAATCGACTGGCTACAAAAGGTAAAAAAGAAATCTTATTACAAATTTTCACTTTTTAATATTCTTCTTAAATTTAGGTACCTTACGTCATATACGCGGATTTTGAATCTATCATTGATAAAATCCATACATGTTTACCCGATTCTTCACTGTCATCAACAACCAAACTTTCCGAACATGTAGCGTGTGGTTTCAGCTATGTTGTTGTAGGATCCGATGGTATTTATATTTTGTACTGTTTTTAAAAAATATCTTCGCTACAAAGAATATTCAATTTATAGGAAAACCGCATCCGCCCGTGACTTATAGAGGAACTGACGCTACTGATGTTTTTCTTGAAAGTTTGTTGATGGAACGGGAGTACATCACCGAATTATTAAAGAAAAACGTTCCGATGGTTTTGACACCAGTCGAAGAAGAATCGGTTCGCAACGCCATTCATTGTTACGTGTGTGGAGATCTTCTCACGCAGAGCGATCCGGGAGTTAGAGACCATTGTCATTATTCCGGTATATTACACTTTTATCGGTGGTTTTTATTATCAGAAAGCTAACGTCTAATTACAATTTTTAGGGCATTTTCGCGGAGTGGCCCACAATTCGTGTAATTTAAAGCTAAGAGTTGGAAAGTTTACACCCGTCGTCATGCACAATTTATCACGGTACGTAATTTATTTTCCTTTCTACTATCGACGAAATTATAACTAAATTATATTTATTTTCAAATTGTAGATATGACGCCAATCTTATTATGCAGAGGATTGGGTTGATGAAGGAACATAAAATTTCCTGCATTCCATCAACCACCGAAACTTATATAAGTTTCACTATAGGTCGTCTCCATTTCATCGATTCACTTCGTTTCATGCCAGCTTCCCTCGAAACTCTAATTAATAACTTAGCTATGGGGGGGTCGGATAAATTTCCTATTTTAAACTCTTTCTATCCTTCGCATCAAGTCCCGTATTTACTTAAAAAATTAACCTATCCTTACGACTACATGAGCAGCGTGGCAAAGTTTGAGGAGACACTTCCTCCCAGAGAAGCATTTTTCAACTCTCTCACTGACGAACACATATCAGATGAAAGTTACGAATCAGTCCGACAAGTGTGGAATACTTTCAACGTAAAAAATCTAGGTATTTCGCCAGAAATCTTTAATGGAAAGAAATAATGTTACTAACGAAAATTTTCTTGACAGGTGAACTACACGATTTGTACGTTCAAGCGGATACCCTCCAGCTCGCTGACGTCTTCGAAAGTTTCCGCGCCATGTGTGTAGCATACTATGGCCTGGATTGCGCGCACGCGTACACCGGACCAGGATTCGCCTGGGAATCTGCGCTTCACATGACCAAAGTGAAGTTGGAGTTACTCCTCGATATTGACATGCACTTATTTATTGAGCGCGGTATTCGAGGAGGGGTTTCGATGATTAGCCACAGATTCGCCAAGGCGAATAATAAATACATACCCGAAACTTATGACCCCGAGCAGCCGAGTAATTTTATAATGTACTTCGACATGAACAATTTGTACGGGTCGTCGATGGTCGGCTACCTACCCACTAGTAAGTTCGCTTGGGTACCTGTAAAAGACCTCCTCGATTACACTAATTTACACGTGCTTACTTTATCGGACGAGTCATCCTATGGTTTCATTTTGGAGGTTGATTTAGAGTATCCTGCTGAATTGCATCAAGAACACAATTGCTACCCCCTTGCGCCCGAATCTCGCGCAATAACCACCAATTTATTTTCTTCATATTATAAACTGATGCTTAAACAATTGAACCTTTCCACAAAAGACACTCTTTCTAAGCTTGTACCTAATCTATTCAACAAGCAACGTTACGTAGTTCACTATCGTAATTTAAAATACTACGTTTCGAAGGGGATGAAACTTACTAAAGTTCACAGGATACTCTCGTTTGACCAAAGTCCTTGGCTTCGTCCCTTCATCGAGTTCAATACGGAGAAAAGAAAACTTGCCAAAAACAACTTTGAACGGGAATTTTTCAAGTTGCTCAATAATAGCACTTTTGGTATATTAAATATAAATTTAAATAATAATCAATACTAATCTCATTTTCTCTAATACTAGGTAAGACCATGGAAAATCTCCGTAATCGTATAGACTTTCATCTCGTGCAAACACCTGAGCGGGCCATCAAGAAAGCGTCTTCTCCGGCATTTGAAAAGTTCACTATTTTCCACAACGAACTCGTAGGCATTCAAATGAAGAGGAAGTCGCTTACTTTGAATAGACCTATTTATACCGGCTTCTCCATTTTGGATCTATCCAAACTTTCCATGTATGAGTTTCATTACGAGTACATGCGGAAGAATTTCGGGGGTAAAGCGCGACTCCTTTTCACAGATACTGACAGCCTCACGTATGACATACAATCCGAGGATGTCTACGCGGACTTACAGAAGTCCTCCCACCTCTTCGATTTCTCAGGATATCCCGTTAATCATCCTCTTCACAATGAATCAAATAAAAAAGTGATTGGGAAGATGAAAGACGAGATGGAAGGAGTTCCGATTCGCGAGTTTTGCGGTTTACGCCCGAAAATGTATAGTATCCTTTCGGAGAAGGGGGAGAAAAAAACCGCGAAGGGTGTTTGCAAGAGAGTCGTCAAAAAAAGTATCCGCCACTCGAGCTACCGCAATTGTCTTTTTCGGAATCAAATTACGAGCAACTGTATGATGCGAATTGTGAGTCAGAGACATCAACTCTTTACCATTTCCCAAAACAAAATGTCTCTAAATCCTTGTGATAATAAAAGATACATTTTGGGTAACGGTATTCAAACTCTATCCTATGGACATCACTGGATCGACAAGATAAAAAAGGTGTGACTGAATTCGTAAAATACGTATATAACTAATAGAACATTATGTATATGACTAAAAGAGCATTATGTATATAACTAAAAGAACATTATGTATATGACTAAAAGAACATTATGTATATGACTAAAAGAATATTTAGAGTATTTTGATTTATTTTCACAAATATTATTCTAAAAATGTTAAATATTTTCAACTGGAAATGATCTGTGAATTTACTTTAACAAAAAGTTTATGAACTAGTGTTTTTGCAATTTGTTTTGA
Source organism: Leiobunum rupestre (assembly GCF_980474605.1). Classification (NCBI taxonomy): domain Eukaryota; kingdom Metazoa; phylum Arthropoda; class Arachnida; order Opiliones; family Sclerosomatidae; genus Leiobunum; species Leiobunum rupestre. Next base: position 76,899,279 of record NC_143385.1, read on the forward strand.
ATATTGGTAAATTAAAAAAAACATTTAAAAGTTATTCAATATTTATTGAATAGTTTGAATACACAAATTCTTTAATCATCTTATCATTATCATTTTTTTGTTTAGAAAATCTTGTCACAATATCAAACATTTTTACACCCCGACATCGATTAATAGCAAAATACACGCAAAAGCCTCCACAAGTCCTACTAAGATTTCCTTGTAGTTGTAACGAATTAAAAGTAACAGTTTTACTATTTCTTTCGACAAAGTCATTAAAGCGAAACATATCGGGGGCGTTCCCGAAAGAATCGAAGAATTCTGTAGCGCTGTTATTTTTCGAGAAATAGAGTACAACCCAATGTTCTCCGGACGTTTCTGAAGTAGCCGTGTTCACAATATAAAGAGAGGGGAAAGTCTTCACGTATTTGGGTAATTGATCCGCAGCCATAACTCCCCGAAATAGGTTTTTGGTGGACTTATCGTTTTCCATAATTCTAGTTAGTTGTAACGTATCCATTCTAGTTCAAAAGCACTGTTCTGTTTTTATCAATTTCAATCAAACTCTGGAATTCCGCGTACACAATTACAGCAATCGTTTCGGCTAAAGCTGATGCGAATTTTATCTCGAGCCTCAAATTTCCGTTTTTAACTAAATGGAAATGGGCGGCGTTGCTCATCAAATCAGCCGTCAAATCGTAGACGAAAAGGCAGTTCCCACCAACGTAATCTTCGCGACTTATTTGGTTTCCCTCGTCAATGTTCCACTGACCCGTTTGTAGAAATAAATTGGCGTAAGCCTGGATGTAGCTATTCTCCGCGAAATTAGGAGTGAGAGGGCGGTGGGGTACGCTGTTTCCGTCCACAAACAATCCAATGTGGTTTAAATTAAAGTGCTGGAAATTATATGGTGATAATTTTAAGTCACCTAGAAAAGCCGTTTGACTAACCATCCCAATCACGACTTTATTGGGAATCTGGCCGGTAAATAAATGATCCTGCACTACACTCATGTTCCCCTGGGGGATCGAAAATGAAGTGCATTCGGTGCGAGTGATGGGGTATTTAGCTCTAGCCACTTGTAATACTTTCGCGTGAGATAATGGTATTTCTGGAATTAATTTAACTTTTCTCAGATAAAGCGAAGCTGATTTGATTTCCAATTGACATTTCACATCGGAGTGTAAACAAAAATCGGTGTTCGGTTTACCAAAAACAAATTTTAAATCCACCAAGTTTAGAAGATATCGAGGTTGTTGACAAACATCTAAGTGGAGGACGCCGATCATATCGATAATTCCCTTTTGAGCAAATTCAGCTCTTTTCAAGAAACCTTCGTTTTTGGTAAAGTCGTTAAACTCACCCGCCGTGTCGCGATAGAATAAGGAGCTGGTCAGATGACTCGTTTTAGCCGAGTCACCAAAAGTTAGCATGGTTTGAATCATACTTTTATACGGGTAATTTTGAGCCGAAGGAGTAACGGATTTTTCGTTTAAAAATAGATGCACTTCGGGAAAGAGACTGTGTAAAAATAAATTGACCGGCGCCACATTATCAGCTGGTGTAGTTACCACTCCACCCACACCGATCACGGCGGCTTTGGGGAGAGATCCATTTTGTTTTTTCACTTCCACCTGAACGTGTAGGAGAGTCTGCGACAAGTCTACGTAGGATTCTGAATTGCCACTAATGCAAAACGTTAACGCCGAATTGTTGGTAATACTGGAAATGGGATTGTATTCGACCCATTCGCCACCGATAATCCCCGTCTGCGATAACGGAACTTGAAAAAGGTCCAATTCCGAATTCACACACCCGCTTGAATGTGGATGTAACAGTGCCATAATAACGCTTTATGAAAATATATCGGAGTAAGAAGGGCACGATGTTTTCCTCCTCTTGGCTTTACGTCGAGTGATTTTGCGCGGTCGGGAACGTTTCTTTTTAAGTCCAGATCCCGTCATTTGCTTAACCACTTCCGCGGCTGAAATTAAGGTTTCTTTGCCAGCGCTTTTGGATCTAGTTGCGAGTGCCTTTTTGATTGGAATACCGCTAGCAACGTCCGTGACGACTTTCGCTCCAGTATCGAGGAATTTTCTTCCTAAGAACTGGGCTCCACGCTTGAAAAGGGGCATGGCACTGCGAAAAGCTGAAGCTAGTATATTGCCTAATCCATATCCTCTTTGAACACCCACACCTCGATAAACAGGAATTGATCCATAGCCAGCCTGATTCAAATAGTAGTTCTCGTAATCGCTTACGGCGGGATTATACTGCGAGTGTCTCATGATGTTGGTCGTTCGTTATGCTTTACTAAAATGAACGCGACTCGTTCTCGCACGTGTTGTTATAGGGTGAGCCAGGCCCTCCGTGGTCTGAAATGTAGAGTAACGTGCACCTTTCCACGTTCGAATCGCACGGGGTTCCCCAAGTCGTCCATAATGTTAATTTCGATAATTTGAATATTTGAACCCGCGACTGGTAAATAATGTGGTTTAGTGAATATCGAGTCTATAGTTTCACCGTCTTTCCCTTTAACGCTAATAATTCTTAGGAGAGGTACGTTCCTGTCCCCGACGATCGTACTTTCAACGATATCGGAATAAACAAACAACGAATGTAATCCCACGTCCATATCTACGGTATATGGAGCTATCGTCGATTCCCTAATTTCAAGTTCTTGTACTTGCTGAATCGAAAACCCCAACATAACCGCTATATCAGGAGGGATTTTACAATAAAAACTCTTAGCAATGTGAACCGAAACTCGTTTCAGATGTTTTATGTATTTAAACTCAACATTTTTACCCTCAAATTTTAACATTTCAAGTAAATCTTCGATTGTAGAGAAATTTGCTTTGGGTATAATAGCTAGTTTTTCTTCCGTAAAACCTTCCGACATGATATCATCCGTCCAAACTCGGACTACCCGCTCTTCTTTGATATTGTTCCACGTTCTAGGATAACTTATTTCCGCTAACCCTACTTCGTAAGGTCCATTCAGCTGAACATTTTCCGGAAGGTAAGCTCTGAATTTGCTCAGAGTATTATCGGGAAAGTAATTCAGCGAAGAATCGGATGGTAGAGTGATGTAGAAACTCATTCTAAGTCTACTTCTTGAACCCAACTGTCAAATTGCGGTCCGTACCCCTTCCAGCGTACGAGTAACTCGACTGAATTATCAGATTTGCGTCGCCGCCTGAGCACTTTTTCAATTTTAAAAGCGCAAGTCTCGAGATCTTTTCCGACTTTTTGTACTTCTTCCTTGTAAAACACTCCCAAAATGGGTTCCGAATCCAAAGCCTCCAGTTTATATACCGCCGGTTGCCTCGGTATCCGCTTAATCACTCGAAACAATTCTTCGGAAAAATTTGGGATATATCCTTTCTCAAAGATACCCTTGTTTTTGCTAATTCTTACAATATCACCAATTTCGAAATCATAGGTCACTGGCGGACTGAAATCAATACCTCCGTATAGAGTTTTCCAAATTATTTTCGAATTTTCTGACGTTACTTCGACGGGCTTACATTTAATTGAACGGTGATAGCTGTTATTGTACGCGGTAACTAAATCTTGGAGCGTATCGACGTATTTATTTGTATTTTTGCCAGTGAAATATCGATACATTCTTGATTTAAACGATCGAATAAAGCGTTCGACGATACTGGCCTTAACTTCAGAATTCGTCGCGAAAAATTCTATTCCCCGTGATTTTAACTCCAATTGAACGGCTTTACAAACAAACTCATTCCCGTGATCACTCTGTAGGCGTTTTGGTCGTCTTTCACCATCTAGTATGTTTTTCAGAGCATTCACTATGGTAGCCCCCTTCTTATCTTTCACCAGCTCAACGAAAGCGAATTTGCTAAATACGTCAATACAAGCGAGTATGTAACGATATCCCTTATTTTGTTTCGATAGTTTCTGCAGGTCAATTAAATCAGCTTGCCATTGTTCGTCAATACCGTAAACTATTGTCTTATTTCTTTCGTACCGCCGCTTTACATTTTTGTGTAACGTATACGTATCTTGGTTCTGTAAAAATGTTTTAACCTCATTCAATGATACGTTGAATCCCTTTTCTCGGGCTGAACGATACAATCCTCGAAGGCCAACGTAACCGCCAGAGTCTGCTACGTCGTAGTATATATTTCTAAGTTTATCCATAGTTGGTAAAATTTCCCGGTGTGGGTACCGTGTAGTACCATAATAGGAATTCAGATAATTCCATTATTACGAATATAAATATTATTATGACAGCGGTTAAAATTTTCGGATTTTTGGAATAAGAATCCACTAATCTGGACGTCACACCCACAGCTACAGTTTCAGTACAACCATCCATCCTGAGACAAAAAATTGAAATAAATACTCGTTAACTTACGTTAAAGGTTTTATTGATAAATACAGTCAAATCGTCACCCACTGTTGCGGTCTGGGTGGAGTCGCGAGATAAGATAATGATTTTAACAAATTTAACCTCGCGGGATTCTTGATAAATTTTTTTGGTACATTATTATTTTGCAAAGTTTCGTAAAAATTATTAATTCCCGTAGGATCGACATTTGATTTGGTTTTTCTAACCGCGTCGTAAATTAAATCTATAACGTTCGATCCCGAAACGACCCGCCCCCCAATTTCCATTTCGCCTAATTCGTTCCACGAAATATATCGCAATGTCCAATTGTACAGAGATATCGCGTCGGTGAGCAGACTTGGTGGTATAGATGTGGCAATTTCTTCGTACCAGGTTTTTTTTGATTGCTGTTGTTTTTCAACTGGTTTCTGATTAGAACTTAAGTGTCGCTGTAAAGTTTGATTATAAAATGATAATTTTTCGGATTGGGACATATTGGGGTTCTCGAGAATCGCTTTCATTTCCTTATCCAAAGTGGGTATTTCCGGTTCCAGAACAACTTCTTCTAGAGTAGCGTTTTTCATACGACGTAAGGCGTCTTCGGAAACTAAAATCATTTTGCGGGCCATTTTTACTTATTAATAGCGCGGTTTATCGCCGCGCCGGCGACTGAGCTCACGATTGAAAGAAGCGGAGCTAATAAAAGCGGGAGAAATCCCCCCTTCTGCACTAGAATCTGTTTTCTTTTAGCGAGAGGAATTTTACGACATAGATGGTGTATCACTTTACGATGTTTCTTCAACCGACTCTTTTGCTCATCTGTAAGTTGAACGTTCCCACGAAGTACATTTATACAGCATTCGACCAACGATAAAATAGCGTCTCGATTTGCTAGCTTGACGATAGCTTTTCTCTGTTTCACGTTACAAGTGCTCAAATATTTCAAAAAGTTTAAGTTTTTACAAACTCGTTTTGAAGTTCGTACGCTCATTTTGGAACAAAAATCGCGGCTTCTTCTCCCGGTATGATTCCCGTTCGCAGCCGATATTCATCTGAAGTGTTTGGTTTTAAATCGATGAATAAATAGCCGTACGGTTTTATCACGGCTTGACGGAAAGCGTCCACGACGAATTTGGTATTTGACGGAGAAATTTGTTTAGCAATATTTAGTACGCTGGAAACGTCTCTAGCGGAACGGAAGATGACGAGGTACTGCGAATTCAGATTGAGAGTTCTAACCTCTTTCCCGTGATAAAACAAATTTTGCATTAAAATCAGTACCGACGTGTTTCGATGATGCGAACCTCGGATGAATAAATTGGTCACGTCTTTGTTATTAGCTATTTCGCATAATAGGTCATCGAGAATGACAAAATTTCTAATCGTTGGATTCAAAGTTCCTGGGTCCAACAATCCTTCGTGAAACTCGACTGTTGGATTATGCTCCAATACTGAATTAAATAATTTCTGTTGGTACTCTGTATAACACCAAATTATTCGTTGGCGTGGGGGAGATATGCAAGAGTCATTATGTTTGATTAATTTCGCGATAAAGTGAGATTTTCCAGACTGCGTGGGTCCTGACACGAGCCCCGTGAAAGGATGTATCATGATAGGATTCATGTTTGTAAATGAGATAAGAAATAATAAGCGTGGTTTTTAATACGATTCTTTTTATTGATATTTTTTTAACAATCTACCGTCTTATGTAACATATTCTTCAAATTACACATAATAAAAGACAAAATATTATCCCGAAAATCCTCGCTTAAAAATGTGTTAAGTTTTGAGATTATTTCCGAATAACTTATTTTTGCCATGGCGTCAAACAAGTACGCATCTAAACGGGAATTCCAATCTATCATTAAACAGTCATGCTCATCTTGCGAAAGATGATCAACTTCACAACCACTGCACTGCTTATTAATATAATCGGTAACTTTGTTTAGTACAGTTTCTTTAATATCGTTGAAGACGCGTTTGACTTCGTTATGGTAGATCATCACTTCACCGTATTTTTCCATCAACGTCTTCCAGGGATACCGCGTCAGAGTGAATCCCCGCTTGGTCAGGTAGTGCTTGCCGTAATTGGTCCCAGTGCCAAGAACGATTTCCCTGACGTCCACTACTCTACGGTCTTGAAAAATGCACAGTTCTACCCGTCTCGTTTCCGATCCTTCGAAGAACCACGTTGAGGGTGGGATAGAATCGTCTTCCAAGAATGAAGTTATTTCCTCGTTCGCTCTCCACAATTGCTTGAATTGACTTTCAGTCAGCGCTATGCCAACGCCTCCCTCTAGGGTTCCGATGTAGATATTACAGTCCGGGGTTACCAACACTCCTTTCGTGGTAGAAACCGGAAAAACCTTACTGCTATTCCTGAAAATTTTATATTTGTTAAACAGAATCTCGGTATTAAGATCATGTTTTATACATACATTTTATCAGTATTCCAAGACGTCATAGACTAGCAATTACAAATTGAGAATGAAGTTTTGTGGGAAAATAAAACTCCTTATATAGTACTCGTCGTTTTTTTTAACTTAGTTCCTATATTGCGCGATACATCGTTTTATTCATTATCATTTACGTTAATTTAAGTCTATTTCGTTCGTAGCAAATATTCTCCCTTTTCTCCGAAAGATATTATAATCGTCGTAATATCGCTACCCTCACCGTAGATTCACGCCCCGTACCGACTAAACACGTGTATAAACAAACCGCTTCTTTCTGGCGCGGATGAAAAGCTTGACCTCGTTTTATAGCGGACCTCTATTCCGCTTCCTTATTACGCCCCGTCAATAAATCTCCGGCTGGCTCCGATGGTCCCTTCGCGTTTTCGACGGACGCTCTCGTATTCTCGATGCTGACCCGTACTTTGTTCATGAATTATACCCCATGCCATACCCTATTGGGTATTTCGTTAATCCCCGCGTAAACTCCCACCCCGTACCGAGGAAACGCGCGTATAAACAAGCCGCTCCTTTCTGACGCGGTTGAAATCCGAGACCTCACTCTCTTCCGGGTCTCTCTCCCCTACCTCGTCACGAAACTCAGCTTCCTCCTCGAACGATATTACAACAAGACTCTGACCGGCTTCGATTCTCACTCCACGTTTTCATCGGTCTCTCTCGTATTCTCGATGCCGGCAAATCTGGCCACATCGAGCCGACGCGGTTTCGAGGGAGATACCGGCACCCCGCGCTAACCCTATGGAAAATATTGGCACCCCGTTATAACCCTATGGGAATTTTGCACCCCGTGGCTCTAAACTCTCACTTTTACACTACTTGTCCGTATTCAAAATAATTCAATGCTCTTTAGTAAGGTACAACTTATTTGTTTGGTCATCTACTGCGTACTGTTTTTAAAATTTTAACGGATATTTTTTCATGCGTAAGGCTTAGGTAGTTTAGGGCAAATTAAATTGCTGATTTAACTTTTAATTATAATGTTTGGGAAAAACTGTTGCTACAAAGGGTGTAAAAACGATTCGAGATCAAGCAATCAAGATTATATGAATGGAATATAGTGAGTCTTTTTAATTAAATCCGTGGTTAAATCACTCCTACCACACGCTTAATCCATAGTTTGCATTTCTCATATTTCGTTTTAGGTTTAGGGAATGTTAAAAAGGAAACGTTCTTCATATAAGGTTCTGTTAGAAATATAATCTCAAATAATTTTATTGCTTATGTACTGTGCTCATCATTTATCTCGTCGTCTGCTACAGATCTATTGTTTCAGAACTTTTAGTTTTGGTTACGTTTTTGGTTCTGGACCGGCTAGTCATGTAATTTTTATAATCCCACCTTTTCTTATTAAATATTGTATTTTATTACTAAAGCATTTTTCATAAGTCTGTAAATGAATCTTTTAATGAATATAAATCGTTTTGAACATTAAGTCCTTGTATTTTGATCCAAGATATTCTACAGGTTCTTTGTAAAACTTACTGCTATTTTACAACCCGTGTAACTACATTTTTTATAGTTTACCATTGTAGATAATTATTCATAAGCTAAACTTAAAACTATTTTAAAAAAATGTAAATAAATTAGGCCTTTGCGCCTTGTGAAGCTCAACACAAACACACATGTTTACAGCTGACTAGACTCCGCCTCGTGACGTGTTGCGCGTCGAATAATGCGCATTAAGGACGGAACGCCCTAACCAAAAGGGGGTTGAAATGAGGGAAGACAACAACATTTTCGATACAGGCTTTCCTATTCTGGCCGCCGTTCCTTCTCTACTTCTTCCATGGTTCTTACCTGGATATATCACTTGGAAAAGAACCTGACAAGCAAATGGCTTTTGCGACAGCAGCGCCGCTTCGGCGAAGTTAACGGAGAATTTCCAAAACTCCCGTAACACGTAGCCTTCTACAAGCAGATCCCGTAACAAACACTTAGCAAATGCACGCGGAACGCTAGAGTGATATATCCAGGTAAGAACTACTATTATCTATCCAAGGATATGCTCTCCCGGATTTTTTAAACGCAGGCGTGACCTTGTATATATTTTGGTGGTGTGGGGTTAAAAGAAATATGTTTGGCGAGAACGGCTGCCCAGAAATGTGACTAAGCCTTTAAAATGTCTCACGCGAATAGTATACAAGTGCAGACTTATAAACCAAAACGGTTCAACAAGTCTGTAGTGCCATATATTGATGGCCAAATTAATTAAATGTCAACGTTTGGTTAGCTACATTTGGCGTATACTTACGTGAAATTCATTCTTTCGGCAATATTGTAGAACATCTTTGGTATTGGGCCCGTGAAGGTGGCGCTCTCCGCATTGGGAGCGTACGCGTAGGGAGGAATCTACAATCATTCAAACCACATTATATCTTCGAAAATAATCATACATGTAGGTCGTAATTACCACGGAGCTAATTGCACCAATTGCATTACCTAAATTTACCCTTCCTATATTACTAAATATTCCATTTTCATTTTAAATTTAAATGGAATAATGATTTAATTAATTAAATTAATTTTACGCTATTAAAACTTTAAATTTAAGTGCTATTTAAATAAGCTTTACAAACCAAGGCCTTTTCACACGAGTCAACGTTTTGGTAGAACTAGATGAGTCAACTTGAGTTTAGTCAACTATTTTGGTTCGTGTGAATAAAAGTTCGATGATTTGATCCACCAAAAAGTACGCGAGAAAAAAATGGATCAATGATCCATTTTTGCTGACTCAGCATTTTTATTTGAAAAGTTGGCTCGTGTGAAAAGGTCTTAAGAAGATTTAAGTTTGAGATATTCAGTGGAAAATTACACTTCATGCGGCGTGTGAATAATTTGGGATTTTAATCAAAACGACATTTTGAGACGATTTTTAGTGGGGCTCCCAATTCTCCTCATACTCTAACAGTAAGCTTCTTCCCCTAGAAAAATCAAATCCGCCCGGTTTCCAATTGGTTCCCTACAACTGACATTTGGTTTAAGTGGCCATGATGGCCCGCTGGTCGTCATTCTCCCAAAATAGAAATAAAATCATTCATATTGAAACTTTTCTCCGTTCTTGTGTTTCATTACTAAATCACAATAGGCCCGCCTTGTTTCATAAAAGAGTTTCAGGGCAGCGTAGTGGCACGAGGAAACTGGTTTAACCCATTAATTCCAATTATCTAAGCCTACCAATGGCTCTGTACCAATATTATACGATTCACGATGAAGCCTAATTTGATAGATCGAATAGGTATTTCGGATAGAAATTCGCCTTCAGTTTTAGATGAAATTTAGCATATCAACTTGGTTTTACAACTCACTAACTGGGTAGACCATCCTGCATCCGGGTCAATGGTTAGTTGAGTTGCTCCTATAAATCTTAAAGTGTCGGACACGATCCCATAGTCTCTATTTCAATGCTCACTTATAGCGGGAAAAAATACTTAAAATCAGTTTCCGCTCTAAGATTTCTCATTTTCCCCGTTTGATCTGTTTCCAACAGATATTTTCCACTTCCGTTGGGAAACCAGCGAAGTTTAAATTTCTCAGCTACTAGTGTACAATTTTCACGCTACCAAATAGGGGAAGGAAATCTTAAGGTTTTTTACCCAATAGGCAAGTTTAAGACTATATATTATTTACCATGGTGAATATTAGTAGAAATTATGTTTAATTCAGAGAAAATGCCATGGTATTAGAAGATAAAAGTTTATTTTAAACAAGCCGTGGTAAAATTTAAATCAAATTAAAACTAACGAACGACTGAAGAAGAGCCTCGGCTCGAAACGTCTTGTTTAAAATAAAGTTTTATCTTCTAATACCATGCCGTTTTCTCCGAATTAAACATAATTTCTACTAAGTTTAAGACTTTAAGAAAACACTGCAAGCTTAAGACACTTAGAAAAAAACTGCAAGTTTTAGATATTAAGAAACAAACTGCAAATTTGAGACACTAAGGAAGCAACTGCAAGTTTAAAACACTAAGTAACCAACTGCAAGTTTAAGATACTAAGAAACCAACTGCAGATTTAAGAAACTAAAATTAAAGCCAAATAGGAACGATAAGGAAAGCCAACTGAGTCCAATTCTAGAAAAGTGGTTGTTAGCATCGCTAAAATAATTTATCCCCAAGGACAACAAGATGGCGCTTTGGATATTTGGTTTATTCAATTGTTTAATTTTTCCGCAAATAGCCGGCTCCATCATTTATTATCCGGAACAACTGTCGCAGTCTACCAGTCCTGCTAGGCAGATAGAAGGGCTTTCTTTAATTTATTGCTAGCTGAAAGCTTGTAAAACATGTTCTGGAAACCTTATCGAAAATTTATACTCGAATAATGATTAATTTATATTGAAGAAATTGGCGTGTTTACAATGTTGAAAAACAATCGAGAATTTCATACAATGAATTTTCCTATATACGCAAGCTACGTACCGGAAAAACTGTGGCTCGGATATGCATCGTCGCTGACGTCTTTGTCGCTTTGGCAGCGGGTCTCTGACTCTTACTGGCTCGAGTGTCATGTCCTCAACGTCCGAGATAATAAATCACGATTTCCGATCAATTTACAAAATTTTATTCCTTAAAGTGCATTTTCTACTTTGCACTTTCTCGGATTTTATTACTTTCAATAAAACCAGCAATTTCGTTCGATATTACAATTTTATAAGTTATAATTTATATAAGAAATACAAAGATTTACACCAAACTAAAATAAGAGTGAAAATCTGTGTTCTGTTTTCTGTGTAAGCATAATTTACATATTCAATTCCTTGGAAAAAATTGTGGCCCGGACTCTTCATAGCCAAAGCCCACAAAATCAATACACTGTAATTCAAATTGATACCGCATTAAATTATCTTGAATTATCAAAGATTAACATATTTCGGAGTTGTAAAATGCAAATATCATAAAAAATAAAACACTCCAGAAAATAACAAAAATCTAAAATTAAAGCTAAAACGAAAAGCTTAAAGCAAGTGGCATCCCTCGTATAGTACCTGGTTGGTAAAATAGTTGTGGTTTGCCGAAGCTTCTCCAACCTTGTGTACTAGGGCCGATTGGTTAAGATTTCCCAAGTTTAGGAAAGAGGACTAAATTACTGCTGAATTATTTGCAACGGAGTATGCTCTCGAATTAAACACGTGCACCGTCTTGTGACCAAGGCTTAGAGTCAAATTTTAATCATAATTATAATAAACATATTTTTGATTTAATAAAAAAACGTGTTAAAATATATTATGTTATCATAGTTACGAGTATTTGCATTCGCTGCTTAAAGGGACTTTCAAGGGAGAGCTGAAGTCCATTTAAAATACGTCATTCGGTCGACGTTCGACGCATTTACAAAATTACACTCTGATGACGTTTCAGTGAGGTTTTGTGAATCGACTTCCGACACCTCAAACCTCCTTTGAAAGTCATAATAATATTTAAGTAACACGACGGATACTTCATCGTTTTAAAAACATTACTTTAATGTTGAAAACGTTAAAGTTCTTTGAGAGTCCTTTTAAACTGAGAAATCGTCGGAATTTCTCGTTGTAAGATAAAATTAAAATATTTTGCGCTGCAGCTACAGTAGGAGGCGTTACTTTATGAGGTCTTTTTTGTGTAATACGGAAAAGCTTTTAAATTGTTTCCTTTGGAATCACCACTTATTTTAAAAAACTTACTTTTTATCGATTTACATGTCTTCATTAAAAATGATAAAAGGACGTTGGTTATGGAATTAAAATTGACATATTTTATTTTTAAATTTTTATTTTGAAGACAAGTTTTACTAAGATAATTCTGTAAGTTTTCATATTTCAAAGGTCAGGGTTTTTAAGAACTTTAGCGATTTTTTGTTACTTAATTCAGAATTTTACCCAAACCTAGGGTGGAGCATCTTGCGTGGTTTTGTCACCCATGAAATTCAAGGTTTATGAATTTGATCTTCCATCTAAGTAGCGACGAAAACTCTCCCCTACTGTTTTCCCTCGTATGTCGTAACTGGCAAGTATTTTTTAAATTTAAGTATTTAAATTAATTTAGTTTTTCAGTTTTCTACAGCTTAGAAAAAATTGTTTTTAAGAACAATTTTTTACTAAATTTATACTCCCTCCCTGGAACATAACACTGACTATGCCACTGAGATTAAGTAAAGTGACTTGGTTCAATGCTTTGATTGTTTGAACGTGGCTGGCAATGCCCATTCCTTAGTAGAATCATAAGTCTATAATGATTTTCTGATAGCTGTATGTAGAATGTCGTAGAATTGACGTCATACCCAAAAAGCTCCTCTAATCACAAAAATACACAAATTAAAACGAAATCATCCCTTGGCTTGGTTCACTATGAGGACGCGGCAATGAGCCATTACGCCCTTTTTTGAGATTTCACGACATTTTCTTTATAACCTAAGCTAAATTAATTTTTTAAATATTGAGCGCAATAGTTATTTCCATAAAATGAAACAATAAAAAACTAAAGTATAAAATGTTTTTCTCCGTGTCACCTAGGAGCAACAAACACAACACCCACGCAAGGAGAACGCAACCCGTCAAAGGTCGTGTATTTTCTTGTTTACAGTTTTCATTGGTTAGACGCTTTAGCGCCTGCTGCTGTCAGAAGGGGAAAATTCGGAAATTGCCTTTCCCCCGCCCGTAAAACGTTCAGCGTTAAGGTTCGTCCAATGAAATTTGTACACAACAGCGTGTTTAAAGGCGTGTTTAAAGGCTAGCTGCGTTCTCCTTGTGTTTGTTGCTCCTAGGTGTCACGAGCTTAAGCTTTTTAGTACTTTTTTGGCAAGCGTGTTTCGAATGTGAACTTCAAATTCCCAACGTAGACAACACATTTATACGTGACCTCCCGTATTTTATTGAAACACCTTATTTATTGGACAATCTTGTCGTTGAAACTTTAAATACGATTTTAAGCTAATTACCAGGACTCGGTGGCCCCATTTTCACTTATAAATATTCAAATAAAATATAAAAAAAATATTGTAAGGTTCGTAACTTTTCAAATGATTTGATTTAGTGATAATGAGGTACTGTAAAGGGGTTTATTAACAAATTTTCTTTTTGTGAAGAAAACGATAACATATCTGTACATGTATATTATACTTCTCTACTGCTTAGCCGATGCCACGTTTCTTAAGAGCTAAATGTGAAAGAATAAAAAATAGTTTGAGATTTTATTATGTCAGTTGGACCGGTTGAGTGATACAATTTTACTTCTTTCACCTAAAACCCTAGATACATTTAAGACCTTATTCAGGTTAACAGGGAATATGAAAGCGCAACTGAAATGGGGAAAGATTACACACGGAACGGCCCATATACAGGGTGTCCACTTAAAAACGAAAAATGATAAATAACTGAAAAAGTTTTTTTTTATTTCAAATTTCAATGGAAAACTCTTCGTTCAGGTGGACATTTAATAGTGTAAAATTGAATGACCTTGAACCATGTCTTCAAAGCTATTCAAAAACTATCTCGAGACCCGTTGGGTTTACGGATTTGGTTCCAATTAGAAAGTTGTTGCTCGCCATATTAATAGTTCAAATAACTTTGATTTGACCAAATTGAACCAATCAGGAGCCAATAAATTGAAGTTTTGTGAAAAATAATAATTAACAAACACTATGAACTCCGTCGTTAAACGAGCTCAAACATGTATCGTAGCCGACGGTGGCATAAATCAACCGTTGTAAACTATTCAGTATTTATTTGATTTAGTCACATTGAAACTAATCAGATTATTTTACTATCAAACACTTAATTCATTAACCATAGAAATTAGAAATTAAAAAAAAACGTTTTTCAATTATTTATCATTTATCCTTTTTAGTGTACACCCTGTATTTAATCATTTTTGATTCTCTAGATAGGAATTGTGCGTGCTTTGGAAATTTATTACGCTATATAAAGTGTTATCTTAAGATTTCGACTGTTAATAACAATGTTGCCAAGTTAATGAATAAATGCACTCGAATTGTTTATCTGCCGAATAATACTTTTGTTTTAATTTGGCCAGTAACACCTAAGATCACAAGTTAAGTTGTTCATTTATGAAGTCAATTTTAAGAGAAACAATAGCTCTCTTATTTTTTTTACAGTGTAAGAGTTTTCCCATTTCAAGTAAGTGACAATTCATGTTGGTCATGCTTTAAGAAAAATTAAAGACATTTAGTCAGCGAGTGAGTTGTTCACGCTGGAAGATCATATCTTTCAAAGCGATTAAATTCTTAAGATTGATCCGGCTGTAAGGAAAATTAGAAACTACAAATGATTTAAAAAAGCTAAAATAATTGAATTTTGTTTTTTTTGCAAAGTTAATACAAATAATGCCTAGATTGGTTAGGAAAACAATGTTGCCTTGTCTTAGTTAAGATTCAAAATACCAGAAACTTCGTTCAGCTTCAGAAGTTCGCATTTTAAACTATTGAAATTATTAAGAATGCTGTAGGATCGAGGTGTTGACCGCTATCCCTAACCGGTGTGCAAGCCCGTAGCTTTGACTACTAAAGTGATTACAGGCTTAGCTCTACCAAAGGCTGTAATCGGTGTACAGAATTTAAAAAAGTGGCTAACCCCTCGTGTAGGATTCAAACTATTTCAAAGAAAAAATAGCGAGTAAGGATTTCGTCTACCAAATTGATAGCAGCTCTACTTTGTCTAATTAAGTCACGAAACGGATTAGGAAATCCACCTAATCAACATCCTGACTGAACCATTAGTATCGGATAATGATATTCGGTCGCGGAGTGATTGGGTGTAATCGGAAGTTTTGGAAAGGGAAACCCGTGACAGCTGAACTCTCTTCGTTTGCTGCTAGCTTACACAAACAAAATCGCGTTTAGGTCTCAAATTCGAAAATATACACATACAGAAACGATGTTGATAATATTCCATTTTATATTGAGATTTAATAATTTATCACTATTTTGCCCAAGTTTGCTGTTTTACCGTTGAAAGCTTTTCAATTTTTAATAAGCCTTGACTGTCGACTTCGATTTCTCACGCCCATGGAAACCGCTCGAGGAGAATTCTCAGTCGTTAACTACGTTAATATTTATTTATATAAATTATAATTAAATATAAATTTGTTTTTAGTGGTCAATGGCGAAACAGACTATCATTACAATAATCGGTGTCGGGAGAATAGGAACTACCAAACTTACGGCAATTATGTATACACTAACAATCTAACCTCTAAAATAGGCGCTAAAGAACTGAAATTAATTTTGTATCGAAAAAATAGCAAAATCGAACAATGGAAAGCCTTCAACGGTCAAAATATTGCCTGCGCTCTCCAACAAAAACAAACTCGACAGAATAGTCATACGATCGCGACATTTGTTAAGAGCCGTGAGAAAGCCGCAGCTGAATGTCCATGGAACCGAAAAGTCACGTTTCATGCGGACCACAAATTGTGTTTTGCATTTAAAATATATTACAGGTTTTTTTCTGCAGACTTTGGAAATAACGGTGGTAATTGCTACGGATAACGTATTCGATGTACTCTCTTTTGTGAGTAAGACGTTCATTTTAAATATTTTTCTAAACAGCAAAAAGTATTTTCAGCTATTAGGTCATTCAAACTAGCGAAGCAAAAATTAACACGTTAAAGACGATAGAGAAATATATCATTTTCATGGTTAGTGTCAGTGCAGGTGGCACCAAATTTATCATTATCAGAAACAATTTTCCATTGGAAAAAAAGTCGTTAAATCTTACGATATTATAAAATTTAAAGCGAAATTATTAGGAACAAATACCCTTTGTATTCCGTAAAGTAGTGTGAAAATGATCGTGAGTAAAAACGTATTTAAAAATTGAAAAATTGGCGGAAAATGGCAGTGGTGTTGCTCCGATTTTCTTTTAGGGTGCTTCACTTTGAGGGTCTTCTGATTTTTGTTTTATACTCTGTATTGCTTTATTGAGCCCTCACACGGACCATTAGTCTTAAGATGGGACCAGTATTTATCAGGAACACCATATTTAATATATTGGTTTCCATTTTGTTCACCAAATCATTAAAAAATTACTTGAAATTTCGTCTGAGGCAGGCCCGGATGGCCAGGTCAGCTGGACGGTGATCGCCGAGGACCCCCGGCCCAAGAACGAGTTTGACGTTTCAATTTAATGTGCACGTAGAATCTAGTGCACTTTAAACATTATTTGTTGTCTTATAATTAAGCATTTAGAATTTATTTTATTCCTTCAAGAACCGGAACCGAACCGAACCGCGGCAACCCTAGTTGCAGCAGCTCTTGAAGTAGAAACTCGCATTCGCATGTTTTCAAGTCGTGCCTCTCACTTTTCAAATGTTTCAGCATCTCAACTGGCTGACAGTTGCCGGAACTTGCCGCGCATGTCTGGTTAATTTCAAATTATTTATAGTATTTAATGTTTATTGACAGATAGACGTCCAAAGATAGTTTAGTTACGTGTGATACAAAGGTAATTGTCCAACTGCGCAGTTCCCAATACTGCATATGCAATTTCGCGGTTTTCCATTAGCACAGTTTTCATTTGCGCAGTATCCCATTTCCGCAGTTTTCCATAAACGCGTTATTCCTTTGCGCATTTTTCGTATGCGCAGTTTTCCACTTGCGCAGATAGTTCTCATTTGCACAGGTTTTTAATTAGCGCGGTTTTCCACTTGCGCAGATATTTTTCATTCGCGCATTTCTCATATGCGCAGTTTTCCACTTGCGCAGATAGTTTTCATTTGCGTGGTTTATCATTTGCGCAGGATTTTCGTTTGCGCGGTTTTTCATTTGCGCAGGTTTTTCATTTGCGCGGTTTCTCAATGGCGCAGTTTTCCATTTGCGCAGGTTTTTCAATACCGCGGCTTCTCACGACTTAAATATTCTTTATTTAGACTTTTTACCCTGAAAGACGTTTTTTTCTGGCAGATAATTTTTAACATAACTTTGTTTACCATCCAATAGCGCTTCTGGTGTATTTTTAACTGCCGGTCGCGATGTAAATAGCAATCATTTTTAAGTTTTTCTTGGTTGAAATATCGTTTGGAATATATCTTCAGTCCAAACGCAAACCGTAGCTTCTCAGAATTTGGGCTAAGATAAACATGTAATATCTGCAACGCTGACGGAATTATTCTGTCTCTCGCTATGAAAACGTTTTCTGTGTTTGTTAAAGAACACAGGCTTAGGCAAGACTATTTTTTACCAGCTTAAACTTACTTTGACGAAGGTTCAGCTTAATAAGAATTTTTCGTTTTAAAATTAAACAATCTAAGCGAATGCCTGCCGCACAATATTGCTTAGTACCTGCCACCAAAAATGTCATTTTTTCAAAATATTTATATTTAAATTTAGTGGCTGCCACAAAAATACACCTTTTCCAAAATATTGCAATTTAAATTTAGTGCCTGCACAAAAATATAATTTTTTCAAAATAATTCAAGTTAAATTAAGTGGCTGCCACCAAAAATACTCCTTTTCCAAAACATTGCATTTTAAATTTAGTGCCTGCAACAAAAAATTACACCTTTTCCAAAATACTGCAATTTAATTTTACTGCCTTCCACATAAAATACACCTTTTAATTTCATTACGTAATTCTTAGGGGCGTAAAAGGTTATTTAAGGGGAAAGAGTGTTTGGTTAGGTTACGTTAGAATAATTTTGGTTGGGTTAATATCGGGTTGGACAATTATTGATGCTTAGGGTTTGGTACTGTCCTCTAGGTGGCGTTACAGACGGCCCATCCCTTTTTTAGTATGGGGTTGGGGTGGCGCTGAGCACCCCCAGCGTTCGAGTGAAGTGAGTGCGCGGCGCCGTCAGGCACCAATATTTAGAATTCGTCAACTTGAAGCTAAAGACGTATTACAGGCTATAATTCTGAAGTTGTCAGTAAACAGTTTTTCACCACGATCTTAATCTGAAGGTTGAGAAGCTAAGAGTCGCTGTTTGACTGGCGATATATTTTCAACCGACTTATTCAACAATTGATATGTCAACAGTGCAGCTGGATGGTAAACAAGGTAATGTTACGAATTTTCTGCCAGAAATAACCCTTTTCTCAATAATGAATATTTAAATCATGAAAATCCTCTCAAATGGGAAATCTGCGCAAATGATAAACCGCGCAAACGGGAAAAACTGCGCAAATGGTAATTTACGCTATTGACAAACTGCGCAACTGGGGAGTTGCACAAATGGCAATCCCACAAATGGGAAACGCGCAAATGGAAAAATTGCTTAAACGGTACATAAGTAGATGTGCTGCAGAGCCATCTAGTGGCGAGTTAAAGTAAAATGGATAGCATAAAAACCTTTTCCATGAAAAAACACTTAGATGTGCCAACTTTCATGGTTATCGGTCAAACGATGTTGGAGTTTATCAATCTCATATATACCGACATCCATTTTTAGTTTCACATCGAATATATATTCGAAGTGACACTATTGCTATGGACGGAATGTCGTTAAGTGTTGTATGTTTGTTTGTCGCCGTCGTCGTCGGCGTCGTGGAAAGCGACGACATGGTAGATGGAGCTACACATCGAGCAGCTAGTTTGGCGGGAAGTTTGAATTAAACAATGTCGTCGGCGTTGTCGTTAACTGTTGTATGTTTGTTGGTCGTCGTGTCGGGA
This sequence comes from Leiobunum rupestre, assembly GCF_980474605.1. Lineage (NCBI taxonomy): Eukaryota > Metazoa > Arthropoda > Arachnida > Opiliones > Sclerosomatidae > Leiobunum > Leiobunum rupestre. Next base: position 76,918,692 of record NC_143385.1, read on the forward strand.
AGTTTGGAAGTTTGAATTAGCATCGAGCAGTTAGTTAGGCGGGAAGTTTGAATTAAAAAATGTCGTCGGCGTTGTGGAAAGCGACGACATGGTAGATGGAGCTACACATTGAGCAGTTAGTTTGGCGGAAATTTTGAATTAAACAATGTCGTTAAGTTTTGTATGTTTGTTTGTCGTCGTGTCGGGAAGTTTGGAAGTTTGAATTAGACAACATCGAGCAGTTAGTTTGGCCTAGGAGCAACAAACACAACACCCCACACAAGGATAAAGCAACCCGTCAAAAGTCGTGGATTTTCTTGTGTACGTTTTTCATTGGCTAGACGCTTTAGTGCCTGCTGCGTCGGAAGGGGAAAATTCGGAAATTGTCTTCCCCCCGCCCGTAAAACGTTCAGCGTAAAGGCTCGTGACGCTCGTCCAATGAAATTCGTACACAACCTTTCATTAGCGTGTTTAAAGGCTAGCTGCGTTCTCCTTGTGTTTGTTGCTCCTAGGTTTGGCGGGAAGATTGAATTAAACAATGTCGTCGGCGTTGTGGAAAGCGACGACATGGTAGATGGAGCTACCCATTGAGCAGTTAGTTGGCGGGAATTTTGAATTAAACAATGTCGTTAAGTGTTGTATGTTTGTTTGTCGTCGTGTCGGGAAGTTTGGAAGTTTAAATTAGACAATTTCTTTCGATATGTTAGCGGGAAGTTTGAATTAAACAATGTCGCTGGCGTTGTGGAAAGCGACGACATGGTAGATTGAGCTACACATCGAGCAGTTAGTTTAGTGTCGGGAAGTTTGTAAGTTTGAATTAGACAATTTCTTTCGATATATTATAATATGAATATTATAATAGGAATATTTCTCGACGTTGAAAATTAATTATAATTTACTTATTTTCTAAGCTTTATGAATAATTAAAAGAAAATAATTATAAATGTAATAGGATTAGTTTGGCGGGAAGTTTGAATTAGACAATTTCTTTCGATATATTATAATAGGAATATTATAATAGTAATATTTTTCGACGTTGTAAATTAATTATATTGGATTATTATTACACGTCGTAAGACATCGAAGGTAGCTTAACTATTTAACCTTTGATACTTTGCGTCGGTGTTAAACTAATATTCCGGCTGGGCCGACTTGTTATATATAAAGATTATAGAAAATGGATGATTTTCGTTTATCTATTCATTCAAGCAACTGATCGACTGTTTATCTGCCGTTGGTTAATAAATGGGTAAATCTGGAAGCAGTAGTTAATTTTGGAAATAAGTGGCACAGTAGCTGACATTTGGTTGGTAAAGGCGGTAGGGTCTAAGCTTCGAATTTTTACAGTGGAGTCGCAAAATTTAAAGATTTGGTGTAAGGAGTTTGGTCTTTCAAAATGATTTTAGAAAACAGAAACTTATTTTCGTGGTGATTTCTAATTTTTAGACTAATTTAGAGATTTTGAAACTGATTTTTAGACTAATTTAGAGATTTTGAAACTGAGTTTTAGACTAATTTAGAGATTTTGAAACTGAGTTTTGGACTAATTTAGAGATTTTGAAACTGAGTTTTAGACTAATTTAGAGGTTTTTGTTCAAATTTCGGGATTTTCCAGTTGATTTCCTGATTTTTAAATCATGTTTCTTTAAAGTGTACGGGAATTTTAAAAATATTGAACCTCACGGAAAACTTACTGCCGATTTTTCTTTGTAGGAGAAGAAACTATTAGCAATAAGCTATTACATACATGTTTTGGGAAATTTCTGATTCGAGAGTATTTAACGCCTGTGAAAAGATCCTAGCGACACAAGCGCTGGAAGTAGGATATCGTGAATTTGCCGAATCTTTTTCTTTTGAAACTCCCCCGAAAATAAAAAAGTGGTTATTAAAGAATTTCGTTTTATTTAATGGAGGGGTGCCCAAATGGGCGATCTTTATTAAATGTTAATCACGACATTCAAAAGAGTGTCCAAAGGTGATCGGTCGAATATTTTTCTCAAAACGTATTTCAGCTAGAGTTCTAAAACTTTCAGGGTATATTTATTGTCCAGGGAATTTTTAAATTTGTAAATTTCAGAAAAATCGAAAATCGTAGATTTCTAAATATTATTTTTGTAACCGATTGGCGTCAGACAAAAGGTTTCAATGAGAAACTCTCCAGCCTACAAATAAAATTCGTTCCATCAAAAAAGTATCAAGAACAAAAACAAGTTGTTAGTACCTAAAATAGCTTTCGCGAAGCAAAACACTATTCAGTTTACCAAAGAATAAGATATTTATTCAATCAAACAATTAGACATTTAAGACCCACGAGATAAAATAAAACATGTTTTAGTCGAATTTCAAAGCTTGGTCAAAAGTTTTTTAATTTAGTGTTTAAATCTTCTGTATTTATCTAGTTATTTATTAATGTGAAGTACACCTCGTTATTCTTTGGAACAGCGCGCGTTGATGAGTTATTTCTGGGTGAAGGTAATCGTAATTCTACTAGAGTTAGACAATTGTTCAGAAAGTGCTATCCTAATAGTAGATTTTGATGTTTATGTTATTGTCAATCCGAGGTTCCGAGTACCGGGTTATCATCCTGTCAACATCGAAGATATCGTTCTGTCCTAGTTTACTGCTTACCCTCGAGCAAGTGCCAGGACGGCTAGCAACGACATAGAATTATCAAGGGGTTAGGTTTGGAGAGTTCTTGACCACCACCACTTGCATCTTTTTCCGAGCAACGCTCCATCGAGCACTGCATAATGGGGATAAGGCACGAAGATTTGACTTTTGCAACTAGCTCCTGAACATGGGCTGGAATATCCGAATTTTCTACGTCTACTGGTAGTAACGGATGAATGCCCTTTCTCAAGAGATGGCTTTTTCAACCACCAGATCTGGAGTGATCTCAATACTCCTCATCACAACCAAGATCAATTTAGACTCAACGTCTGGGCAGGTCTAGTCATAAATCGTCTTATTGGACCGACGTTTCTTCCACATCGTCTTAATGGGCAGAACTGCTTGGCCATCTTACAAAACGAAGTTGCGAACGAGTTAGAAGAATTTTCATTGGTCGATGTTCGACGATTTTGGATCCAGCATGACGGTGCTTCAGCACATCAACAGCGTGATGTTGTAAAATATCTCAACACGAAGTTCTCCCAGTGATGGATTGGCCGAAACGGTTCCGTTCCTTCACCTGCAAAATCGCTAGACTTAAGCCCGCTCAATTTCTGAATGTGCGGTTTCATCTTGGATCATGTATATGGTACGCTTGTGACCACTGAGAATCATCGACGCTGGCCATCTCGTGACTCCTGATATGATTCAGAGGTCATTTCGCAATATGGTTACTCGGGTGAAGATCTGCATCACAACAGAAGAAGTAAATATTGTACCATACCTGTAATTAATTATTGTGGCCTATTATCTTTATTTTAAAAGATAAATAGCATGTCCTGATGTATCTAGTAGGGCTTATATGTCTAATTTCGTGATTGAATAAAAATCTTAAAGTTTTATACTTATAACTAAAATTGGAAATGGTTCCGCAAAAGCTATTTTCGATACTACCAAGTAGTTTTGGTTAATAACGTAATATCTTAGTAAAATTTACATTTTTTAAGAGATCAAATTTTATTTATAGGTTCGAGTGTTCCTCCAACCACTTTCTCACTGAAGCTAAACCCTAAACAAATTTGAAGAAATTAAAAAACTGACTTACTTAATTTCTTCAAATTTGTTTAGGGTTTAGCTATATTATCCCTTTTAATTATGGACTACATGTAATCTACTTTTTCGCGTATTTTATCATCCTTCGCACAGTCCATAGGTGGTTTCTTCTAACTTAACTTCTCACTGAAGCGTTTTGTCTGACGCCTATCAGTGAAAAAAAATTAGAAACTACGAAATTTTTCCAATTTTTCAGAAATTTACAAATTAAAAGGTTTCCTTGCCAATAAATATACCCAAAAAATTTCAGAATTCTATTTTAAACAGGTTTTGAGAAAAATGCCCTGCTCAATAGCCCAAGACAACCTGTATAAAATAACAACTATAAACCGGACTACTCGACAATTAAAATGTTAATTTCGACCTTCAAAATGACGTTCTTTTAAATTGTTAATTTAAGCACCCCTGTTATGAATAATATTTTACTGTTCTATGAGTCATACTTAATTTAAATACGTCTAAAAAACTCGTGAAAATAGGAGTTAGTACTGCCTCTCGTTAATTTCAAATGGAAATTAATACTTTTTTAATTTTAGAAATTACCATCAAATAAATTATTAATTTACCAATTAAAGAAATTCGAAATGTACTAATTAAGGAAATTAGTAATTTTTCTATAAAAATTAATTTTAAAAATAACAAAATATATAAATCAGAACAGTTCAGGGCCGAATATTGAAAACATTTGGGTGAAATTTAAGAAACCTTCCGTACATCGTGATAGTTGATACGGCCGATCATATTCTTGGATTTTTACAGCACTCTTTTCCGGAATTTGCGTGGAATGTTTGCAAAATTCGAATGTTAAGTCATTATTTAGTTTTAGCAATAACAGTCCGTAGCTTTGCTCATAGCGCCATTTAAGACAGTTTCTTTCTCTATGGAGAAAGACCATGGATGACGTTGTACTAATAGTACTCTATTATAGTTCTGGTCTAAAGAAAATTAGGATTCGCAGTTTATATGAAAAAATTAATTCGTCATGGGAGGGAGATAAGTTATGTGCTTTAGTGAATTAAATGTTTATTACTTACGGTTTTACAGGGCATGTATAATTTCATACCGGAAATTGGGGAAATACAAGTAAAATGCATTTAAAACTGGGATTTTATCCGGTAAGTAAACAATCTGTACAACACGGAATATTTACTTTAAGGCAGTGTTAGTGACAAAACAACCAACTGGATCAACACCAATTTTTTTCGGATATTTTATAAAAATATCTTTATTCAACATAAATACCCAGATAATAATAGCGTTAAATTTCCAACTATCCGTCTTCTTTTGATAACTTTACATAACTCACATTTAATGCAAATGATATGATTTTGACAAGCAAATTAGCTATACATTGCAGTGCGATGATCTAGAAAATATTTTTGGTAAAAGGCACTTATTACTAGTATATTTTTTATTAAAATTCACTTACAACGAGTATATTTTTCGTAAAATGCACTTATCTCGACTATATTTTTGGGAAAATGCACTTATCACGACTATATTTTTGGGAAAATGCACTTATCACGACTATATTTTTGGGAAAATGCACTTATCACAACTATATTTTTGGGAAAATGCACTTATCACGACTATATTTTTGGGAAAATGCACTTATCACAACTATATTTTTGGGAAAATGCACTTATAGCTTTATGATTTCTGATCAAGAGTATATTTTCGTCAAATGCACTAATCAAGAGTATTTTATTGTGAAATGGACAAATCAAGAGTATATTTTTGGTTAAATGCACTGATCAAGAGTATATTTTGGTTAAATGCACTGATCAAGATCATATCTTTGGTTAAATGCACTGATCAAGGGTATATTTTTGGTTAAATGCACTGATCAAGAGTATATTTGTTGTTAAATGCACTAATCAAGAGTTTATTTTTGGTTAAATGCACTGATCAAGAGTATATTTTGTAGTGCACTGAAAAAAGGTTTACTTTTGTAATGCACTTATGAAATCAGTTTGTACGGACGTTCGGTTTCAATTCAATTTACTAAAAGCGCTGTGAAGAGTAGTAAACCCCTTTTAATAATCTATATTCGACAGAATAACTTGTGGGCCAGAATTAAAAATAGCGTCCACACTGAAGATGATATTTCTTACGATATCGAAGGAGTTGCTCAGGACGTGGCCGATTATCTCTCCAAAGCCATGAATTTCAGGTAATGCATTCTTAGAACGAAAGGTACTAAAGGAGCGATTCCCTTCGAAAAAATATTTTAATGTAAGGGGCAATTATAATTGGCCAGCTAAACATAGTGAGGGCGTGATGAAGCAAAACTGAACCCTAAAAGGAACACATCCGGGTAATTTGGTGGTATGTGCCACTTCTTTTTTTGTAGAATTAATATTGTTTATTAAAATTTAATATTCTATCATATTTTTAAAATAATTATCACCTTTAATCCGTATTAAAATTGCCAAACGCAAAAATATGAAATCATATCGCCTTAAGCTTTTTGGCTTTCAAAAAAAGTCATTCTCTTTAAGTATAATTAAATACATTCTTGGTAACGTTGATATTTTAACTAAATTTGTCTTATATAGTTACACGTTTCATTTTTCGGATAATTACGTTTATGGAACTGAACTGAACAATGGTTCTTGGATCGGCACTTTAGGCTACCTGTTTTATAAGGTAAGGTTTACTATTTGAGACATAATCACACATATTTGGCAGTTAGAGCCAGAAAATACAAACTATTCTTCTGGTTTGATAAATTTTACAAGAACAGCTACAATTAATTTCGTTTGAGGCTTAAAGCAAATGCGTTTTGAGATTGATCTAATTAATAACTATAATGACAGCGCTCTGATAAAAACCACATTGTATCGATATGTATTAACGACGTCATAGTTCTGTCATGAAGGAATCTTCATGGTACTTACATGCAAAATGCGTGCTCTTTAGTATTTCTTCCTTTGTTTTACTTTTATCCAGCAATGAGGAAAGTTTTTCCTAAGACTATGCTGGAGTTAGCGTTATACAACATTTGGGGGCTCTCTCGTTAATATTTAAAAACTGTGCCCTAGCTAGCTCGTTTCAGTTAATACGTGTCACCGAGTGTACGTCGCGCGCCGTTATTAAATATTAACAAGAAACCGCCTAATTCTGTGAAACGGTATATGTTAGTAGGAGACAAAATCTTCCTCACTTCATTTCTAATTAATAATGAATTAAAAGAAAAGCTAAACCGGGTTGGGTTCCATATACAATTTTATTAAGGACACTCTCAGCTGCAATCACAAAACTGCCATAGTTCTACCACAATTGTTTTGCGAAATAGAGCTGTTCAAAAACATCAAAAGCAGTCTTTCGGTATTTTTGTTGCTGTTCAAAGTGAAAATTTAGTTAATCCCTGCCTTTGGGCAATGTAGCCAAACATCAAATTGGAATATTTAACTGCATTTGGTTTTGTTATAATGTAAAAAGGTTCCATATCCAATAACGATCTACACACCCAGGAGGGTATGCACAACCTAAACTTTAGTTAGCGATAAAACTATCAAACTATCAGTTATATCAAGAGTTTATTCTGGGTAATATAGAATATGCTTTAGGCGATATTATAAAGTAACGAGACCTTCTTATTTTAACGGAAAATGCTTCGACTACGCTTCCATTAGCCCTCCCACCAAAGAGCCTATGAATTCATTAATAGCCTTTAACTTAACTATATCGTCGTCCCATTTTAACAAGTTGGACAAGCATAGCCAACTTTATGCTTTCGCCTATCAAAGCTATAGCTCCGCTTTTCATGATCCCAGGAAGATATCCCCGCCCACACGCAGAGAGCCGGAGTGTCTTCCCCCTTACCGGATAAAAGGCCAGATATTACACCAGCAAAGGAGGGACGTCGTTTATTTCCGGCTTCTGCTTTTAACACTCTGCATTATACCTTATTCAATAATTAGAGCTTATAGATTTTTAGTAAAATCTTGAATTTTTCACAAATTATTTTAATTTTAGAAAATCGACATTATGCTATCGACTGTGTATTTAACTGAGAAAAGACACAATGTTTTCTTGGCAACAAATGCTTTTGACATAATCAGCACCCCGATTTTGTCGTCGAGCAAATTCGTCGGATTCACTCACTTCTATCACTTCCTGAACGCTTTAGATAAGCAGGTTTGTACTGACAATTTATTTCTGTGGAATTTGAATTTATTAGCCATCAAAATGCCACATAAATACCTAGGGAAATAATAAAAAAATCTTAGTATTTGAGATTGTTGCTTTGTAAAGTAAGCCTCGCGTAAAAATTTTAAAATCTGTTTTTCAGTTCGCAGAACTGATTTTTGTATAATACTTATACTTGTTCTTTTGTAAAATTGGGGCTGCGATACGATTACGTATCATTCGATCGATATTAATGTGATTAATAACAATTGAATGAAATCTATCGAAAGAAGTTTTTTAACGTGATATGTCGGTGCCTTGAGAAAACGCATTTTGGTATAGTCAAAATTTTTTTAATAGACATTCTAAAACTTTTTATGTATTTAGAACAATACCTTGTTATATGAGCTTCAATTGCCTTCCGCCACAAATGGGTATGAAAATCCGAGGCTAAACTTGAATTTAGCACCTTTGCCAAAATTCCGAACTTTGGCCAGCCGCTTTACCCCTAACGCCCTCTACCCCCTTGGCAGCTCTCTGCCCCCCTTCTCTTCCCTCTCTGTGAACGCTTCTTCCCCCTTTTGTCTTTCCCCTTCTAGGCGAACGCCAAACGGTCAATTTTGATGGGAGCTGTTAAAAATATTCGATTTATTTTAATCGATGATTATGCACTCAAAAATAAACCTAATCAAATTGAAACTTATATGAGGCACATGTTTGTGACGTCAGGAATCCAGTGGTGGTGTCAGATTTTGTATTCGATGAGTAGTTGTTTCTCTAGATGCCGCCAATTAAATAAGCGTAGCTTTCAGATCCGAAAAATTATTTGTAAATAATGATTTCCTAATTAAAACTAACTTTAATTGACTTAAAATATAAAACCGGCGGAGGATTGAAATGTCAGGAATCCGATGGTCGTTTCATAATTTGTCTCCGATGAGTAGGTGTTTCTCTAGAACCAAGGGATTAAATGAGTGTAACAATCTTCGAGATAAAAAAAATCATCGAAGCCATGCGATCAGTACCTGTAGTAGTTTGCGTTTTTTAAGGCATAGGCTTACAGAAGGCAGGGATTGAGTCTAGGAACATTGACCTATCGGTTTACTTCCCAGGTAGCAAAATAACGTTTGTAAAATGGTCAATATTTGGTTTTTTGTCAAAATAACGTTTAATGGTTATTATCCCACTAATTATAAACGTTTATATTTAGTAAAATATTGACCTCTTTTAGAACTCATGTTTTCATCAAAATAGTTAGGTTGAAAAACCACGTTATTTACATTATATTTATCACATTCAAAAACGTCACTTTTAATGTGGATATTAAGGTTAAAATAACGTTATATTATTTAACTTTTTAAGGATATATCTTTTGACAAACATGAGACGTTGTTATGTTTTTTGCTATCAACTAACTTTTTAATCTAACTAATAATAAAAGTATATATTTAGTTAAATATTAACCACTTCTTAAACATGTTTTAATAAAAATATTCTAATTAAAACATGTTATAGAAGTGGTTAATATTTAACTAAATATAAACTGTATTTATATGTTTGTTTGTACGCTATAGGAATCTACAGTTTTCAACTTAGGTCGACCAAATTTGGTATACTATCTCATGGTACCCTGACTGTGGTTTTCAACGGTTACGGTCGGCAAAACATCTTTAATTAATTGGATTAATTTAAAAATTAGGTATATCCGCTATACACAAGATACTACACTTTGGTCTTAGCCAAAAGACCGAGTTTCTTCATTCTTTGTCCCTACACACGGAAAACGATTAAAGTATAGTAATGTTTTTTAAAAGCATTCTTCTATAGACACTAGGCCTTGTGATAAAAGGAAAATTATTGTGTTATCAACGTATAATTGTTTAAATTTGCATAAATCAGTTGGTTATATGGGGTATGGTGCCATGCGTGGAGAGAGTTACGGCACCGTTGTACTTTCATTTTCATTGTGACCTTGTTTGACACTGCCGCTTTTTATTTGGTAATTGCCTGCACTGTTTGGTGAAGAGTATATACTTAAGGGAACAATCTTATGAGCTGTTGTGCTGTATATTCCAGAGAAATATCAGGTACCCTATCTAGTTAATTAATTTAAGAAATGTTCAAAACCGACGTTTAATCATACATGGGCAAAACTCCGGAGGGAAACTCCAATTTCGGAGCGAACAGGAGGGAACGTGGAAGAACACATTTTTCCCTCTACACTCCATTCTCACCCCTCCGGAGTGAAAAAATTAACTCCGTTAGCCCTCCACGGCATAAATGTCCCACTCCGCTACTTTCCCTCCAATCTCCGAAACATAAATCCCTCCACACTCCGGAGTGAAAATATCTTCCGGCTTACGTCCCTCCAGAGGTATGCAAAACTCCGGAGAGAATGGGATAGGGTGTTTGTGAAAATGTTTTCCCTCCACCCTCCACCCTCTGTATGAAACAATTTACTCCGTCGGCCCTCCAAGGCATAAATGTATCCCTCCGCTCTATACACTCCCATCTCCGAAACATGTTGTACTAGGAGGCTGAGCCATTAACGTAAACAATCGTTACTAATCACAACATACATGTCCATTTATTGTAGGGAACTTACGCTTTCAGCTATGTACTGAATATTCAGATCTACCAAAAGTAATTGTTAAAGAAAATGATTACGTCCAACACCTAGTTAGACAAAGTAGCCAAAAAATGCGTCTTCCATTTCAACGTGGTTACGAGTAAGATCCTAAACGAAGATTTGTTGCCCAAATTTACGCTTATTTTTTATTTTTTCTACAACTGGGGTAATATCAATCCGAGGTTTCGCGGTCGGGCTCTCCAGGACATCGCCATTGAAAACACCATCCTTGCCTAATACGTCGCCTCTTCTCGAGAGAGCGTCAGGACTGCCAGCTTCAACTTAGGGTTGGATCGAATTGTTCTTTGTTTATTTTCGAAAACCTATAACTGAAATGCACATGTTCCCTACAATTTCTTAAAGGCTAGTGCCTCCTAGTACAACTTGTTTTTTTCACGGCCTCTAAACTCAGTGAAAAATAGGTCTTTTTCGACCGATTAGTTTTTCACCGGTTGTAGTCACGCAAAATGTTCCAATGGAAAAGTTGTAGAGTAAACATGAAAATTTTACATTATATTTCATATTGTAAAATTTTCATTTATACTCTACAACTTTTCCATTGGAACATTTTGCGTGACACCAACCGGTGCAAAACTAATTTTTCCAAAACCGTGAAAAATCTGAAATTAAGAAAATATACCCTTAAAATTTCAGAACCGCAGGATAAACACTGTTAGAGAAAAATGGCCTGATCTATCAAATTGAGACACCCTGTATAGTATTATTATTACCATATATATAGAACCTTATTATTATATTATATTATATTTATAATATAAGTAACATTTTACTCAGAGTGTTCTAAGGAACACGTATCAAGCAGTGGCGTAGCTACAAATCTCGGGCCTCCACGCAATCCGTGGCAAAAGTCCCCTCCCTTCACTGTGGTTCTTTAGAAATTGAAAAACATGCATAGACACTACGGATTGGGGAGGGGGGGCACGAAATTGCCGCGATACCTCTGGGAAACCCGAGTCTCCATCCCCGAGTCGGATTTTCACTAAATGTATTATTAAATGCATTGATTCTGCTCCTAAAACTAGCCACTTTTTCCACACTGCTGGCTCGGCCGTCCTTTTTTATTTTTGAGCCCTGTTAACGGTAACGCTTGAGCAAGTCTCATACTAGGTTCAGGGGTTAGTTCGTAGATTAGGTCTAAAATACTCGACAGCCTTTACTAGGCGGAAATTTTTAACTTACATCGGGACAAAACGTTTAGACTTTTTACACCTTTGTAGATTATTCGCTTCCCAGTTTTAGTTTAATTTTATTACACCGTAATGTATTGGTAAGCCTCGGTTTAATTAGAATCTGATCAAAACCTACTTTGAAAGACGGTGAAAGGTGTATTTATGTCAAAATGTTTTTGCGCGCTTTGACAAGCGAATCTGGTGTTCAAATAATTGTAGCCGAAAGATAAGTATAAGCCACGGTCACACGATCGCTCGAATCCTGGTTTCATGGCGAGATTTTCTGAATTTCATTGGTCAAAACTGGCAACTTAACCGACTTAAACGGACTTTTACGGCCTGGTGCGACAGTGTCTTTAGATTTGTTCTGTACACCCTACACCTGGCATTAGTGAGAAGTTAGAAGAACTTCGTTCTGGGCGTAACTTCCATCGGCACGGATAACGACTGCTACAATATACCCATGTTGAAAGTTGGGGGGGCCGAAAATTAACATTTTTCCTGGCAGCTCAGCATTTGGACGAAACATCCGTTTCCTTACTTCCGCCTGTATATTTCAATGGCGGTCACGTGGTGCAAAACTTCACAAACAGGATGTTCCGTCCAGAGGTCTCACTTAAGCCTCGTCTGCCGCCCCTCTTTTGTTATGGGTCTATTGACATTATTTATTTGCGGACTACGAAGTTTGAGTTTAAAAAAGAAAACTAAATCATTATAAAACCACTGAAAACGTAGATAGGAAATTTGTAGCTCTGTAGAAGTAGGTTTGTTTTAACGAAAAAAAAACAAATCTGATAAAAAAACATTACACAAAATTTTGAGACTTTCCACCAAACTTGTCAAATCTTAAACGGTTTCACATTATGTTAATTTTTTTGACTATTTTAAAGTTTATATTGCACCGAAAGAATGCCAAAAAAGTGTAATAGACTTAGAAAAATTATCACTTTAATATTCGATTTCGTAAGTAAAATAACTATGTCTCGAGTATAAACCATATTTTTGATATACGGAAATCAGAGCCCAGGATTATCTTTGACGAGGGTCCTCTGTATAATTGGGATTTCCCAATGTGCGCGTCGTTTTTCTCACGGAGTGTGGGAACCAGAACTAAGTTAAAGGGTTGGGCTTGCCTATTGGCCTTCCCAATGAACCAACCAATCCTAAGTGTAAGGGGTCACGTCATATCCATCGTGACCTATTTTAATCAGTGCCCCTGGAACCTGATTGGTAACCACGTTGGTACCCGCACCAAAAACTGTTTCAACGAAAAACATCCAAAAAAACGAACGTTTCGAGAAGACCGGAGAGATATGAAAAATATCAATCTATCGTGAGAGTCAAAATCAGTCTCGCTCCCGAATAGAGACTCGACTAAGTTCCGAAAACATGCAATGTTTCGAACTTGCGCGTCCAGTAAATGTTTCGGACTCCTAAATATTTGCGCGTCCAGCAAGACAGTTAGAAAAAGAGGCGAATAGCCCATTCGGTAACTCGCTGCACGGTGCCTACAGAATCTCCGACGCACGGAACACCGTTTCATCACGAAACCAACGACGAGATGTCAACATGGACTCGTAAAACTGTTTCGTAACTATTTTATATTATTTTATTCCCATTCGTTATTAATTCTTACGAATTATTGACCAAAATGTTAAGTCCATACTTGGACAATAATTAAATTTGATTGGGGAATATGCCCCCTATAATATAAACTCCTTATTTGGAGTCTGTCCTTGTTTGGACATGTTAAAAATTAGTAATTTAATAACTGAATTTGTTTTATTTTATTACCCATTCGTAATTGGTATTAAAATATGGTAAGAAGGCAAATAATTTCAGCCCCTTTCTTTAACCTAAGCCTATTTCAGAGATCAAACCCCTAGACAATCAACGTGCCTCATTTAAGGTATTTCCATTCGTTTACTAACGCCTCCTCGAACAACCCAATAGTGAAATTGACGCGAGCAACCCGGACCTAATTAGTTAACCTTATAGTCTTATAAGGTCACATGTTCCTAATGTTTTTTTGTGACAAATTCGACAATTTCCATTTTTAGGATCATCCCTTCTAGTTAAAGAGTAGGGTTTACGTAGCTTAGAATTTACTTAGAGGTAGTTGGTTCCCCATTGGGATATGGCATTGTACATTGTGATACTAATAGAAAAACCATTTTCTGGTGTAATATACGGCAATTTACAGTGCAGTTGCGGCTTAGAATATTCTTAGAGGTGCTTGGTTCCCCTTTGGGGTATGCAATTTTAAATTGATATACTGAATTACTGATAGAAAAACAAGTTTATGGTGTTATACACGGCAATTTGCAGTGCAGCCGAGGCTTAGTGCTATTTTCGCCGTACTCGTTTCCCATTTGATATTTGGCGTTGTAAACTATATACTGATAGAAGAACAAGCTTCTGGTGTCATTGACGGCAAATTGAAACCAGAGGAAATATCTTATTCGAATAAAGATTTTGTTTCAGTCCTAATGTTTTTGAATTTCTATCAATTGTTAAAAAACCTTTTAGCATTATGGCCCCACCAACCCCACTACATTTAACTTATACATTTAAAAATTGTTTCCCCGTGTAAAGATATGGATATGAGCCTGATGAGGTTAATTTTAAGACTTTAGCCTTCTTGTTTCTTTTAGACTAAGGCTGGTTTTTACCACAGCTAAAACACCACATCAACTCCCTACCTGCTCGCCTGTTAGGCCATGGTTATGCCTAAAGCCAAGTTAACCGCCTTTCCGCCGTTGCCAGTTCGTGAAACTCAAATTATCGCACCACAGCCAAAAAATTATCGATCTCAGAAAAAAATTTCGTTTGCCTGAAAACTGGCGGTCGATTTAAATTGTGTGAAAAAGTGACGTTAAAAATATTTAATGTTTAGACTAAAACTTTGTCTAAATAGCAGTATATAACTACACATATAAATAACTAAGATTTGACAAAATACACTTAAACAAACTTTTTGGTGAAGCCGTGTATTTTGCCATTTCGTTAATTTCGCACAAGACTCTAGCGTTTGACCGTCCATAGGTAAAAAAATTAATTTCTGTGCTCCCTGTGGTCTGCGCTCTATTCGATCGCCTAGTTTGCCGATTGGTGGCGCCAGCCCTAATCACGGGATCACTGCATTAACTAGGATAAATGAATCATAACAAATAAGCTAACTTAATTTTTTTATAAGGATCAAAGAATCATTTTTGTATAAAGACTATATAATTATTTTGCATAAAGACTATATAATTATTTTGCATAAAGACCATATAATTATTTTGCATAAAGGTCACGGAATTATTTTGAATTAGGATCGTAGAATCATTTCACACGACGATCATATAAACATATCACGTGGAAACATGTTGCATAAAAGTCAGAGGAGTGTTTCGCATAAAAATCTTTACAGCCTTTTACATAATGCATGTTTACAGCATTTTAAATAATGCATGTTTACAGCATTTTAAATAATGCATGTTTACAGCATTTTAAATAATGCATGTTTACAGCATTTTAAATAATGCATGTTTACAGCATTTTAAATAATGCATGTTTACAGCATTTTAAATAATGCATGTTTACAGCATTTTAAATAATGCATGTTTACAGCATTTTAAATAATGCATGTTTACAGCATTTTAAATAATGCATGTTTACAGCATTTTAAATAATGCATGTTTACAGCATTTTAAATAATGCATGTTTACAGCATTTTAAATAATGCATGTTTACAGCATTTTAAATAATGCATGTTTACAGCATTTTAAATAATGCATGTTTACAGCATTTTAAATAATGCATGTTTACAGCATTTTAAATAATGCATGTTTACAGCATTTTAAATAATGCATGTTTACAGCATTTTAAATAATGCATGTTTACAGCATTTTAAATAATGCATGTTTACAGCATTTTAAATAATGCATGTTTACAGCATTTTAAATAATGCATGTTTACAGCATTTTAAATAATGCATGTTTACAGCATTTTAAATAATGCATGTTTACAGCATTTTAAATAATGCATGTTTACAGCATTTTAAATAATGATCTTTGAAGTTTTTTAAATATGGATCTTTGAAGTATTTGAAATATGGATCTTTGAAGTATTTAAAAGATGGATCTTTGAAGTATTTGAAATATGGATCTTTGAAGTATTTAAAAGATGGATCTTTGAAGTATTTAAAGATCCATCTTTTAAATACTTCAAAGATCCATCTTTTAAATACTTCAAAGATCCATATTTCAAATACTTCAAAGATCATTATTTCAAATGCTATAAACATGCATTATTTAAAATTCTGTAAACATGCATTATTTAAAATGCTGTAAACATGCATGAAGTATTTGAAATATGGATCTTTGAAGTATTTAAAAGATGGATCTTTGAAGTATTTAAAAGATGGATCTTTGAAGTATTTAAAAGATGGATCTTTGAAGTTTTTGAAAGTTGGATCTTTGAAGTATTTGAAAGTTGGATCTTTGAAGTATTTGAAAGATGGATCTTTGAAGTATTTGATCTATTTATCTAATGTTCAAAACATTTATCATAACAATCATGGAAACAGTTCTTCAAATAAAATGTTTTTAAACTCCAAAACATTAAAGAAATGAAGCACGGCTTGGGTCAGTTGGGTCACAGACCAACGTCAAATGTTTATGAGCGGCGCCAAATTCTAGAAAATGTTTCGGGGTGTTTAATAATATGGCTGCTGTCTTCTCGTTTCTTATGCTTTATACTCCGTTTAACAATTTCATTAAAATGGGTAATTTCTATTTTGATCATTTGTAGATTTGGGTTTCAATTTTGGTCGTTCTAATTCTTTCCATCGTGACAACAACGGCAAAGTTTCAATTCCGATCGGTGAAACGAGGTTACAAATATTCCACTGAAAAATGGAAACATTCGTTCTCCAGACAACTCAATTCAAGTTTTACAATACATATGAGATCTTTGCTTCAAACAAGTACCTAGTCTATGATTTCATATCGAAATTTGATGAATGCCTTTGAAGTCGCCCAACAACTTCATATTTTTAAGGGCTGTTCTCAATGCACGAGTTGTTAATGGCAACCTTGTCCTGAACCACCGTTAAATCAGTAATACAATCGCGCGTGCCAGCAAATATTTAAATTTACTTAAAGTGTTTCATAGAGTCAATTTTGGGAAATAATGTTTCCCTCTTAAAATTAAAACGTGAGTGTAGGGAGCTGTTGAATCGCGTTGCATGAAGGGCTTGATTATGAGCCCTAAACAGCACAAGGTTTTCTTTGGTGACATTCAATAGGCCTTAGTGACATATTTTATTAAAATTAGTTCACAGTGCCCTTTTCCTGGTGCTTCAAAACCCCACTCAAGTTCATTCACGGTGACTTTTCATTTTGGTTATAGGTATCGATAAACGTCACTCTTTCGCTGATATTCGCATTAATTTCGGCTTGTGGATGCTGGGCACCTTCGTCATAATGAGAGCGTTGTCCGGCTCGCTAAAGTCGACCCTCATCCACGAGATGGAACAAAATGTTATAAATAATATCGATGATTTAAATAAATACCAGGATTTGAAAATATCAGTTAAAGAAGGCGACGACTACAAATTATTCAGATCGGTGAGTGACGACTCCAAGGCCTAATTATGGTCTTGCCTAGTGTAAAAAGTGATACTTTAATTAATACCAATCGTAACAGCGGCACGGCTTAACGAATTTAAAATAGGTGGACACTTCAATAAACAACCGAAACCACAGCAGTCGATGCAAGGTTTTCGGCAGAAGATATCCTTAAATTTTTAACTCGATAAGCCTTGCCGACAAGTAGGCTCTTGAGAACATGGTACAATGTGGTTGCCAGGTTTTTAAACAAAAATTGGTGTTGTTCTCGTTATGGCTTATATAAAATCAAAAACCGCTTAAAATCTCATTTTGAATACCAAAGAGTGTTCGTGTGGATTCGAGAATTGAAAAATCATGGAGAGAGTTTTGAAGAATGTCTAAAACTTTAGTTAAGCTAAAAAAGCAACCATCCAACTTTAAATTATTAAGTTTAGGTGCATTTGCTGGATACATTCTGAATAGATTTAAAACAAAATAGATTTGTGCAGTCACGTGGTAACTGTCATCTTCATTTGAATGAAACGTTTGACAGAGCCAAACGTGGTTTACCAGTCCCTTAGCCATTTGTCATTTTCTAGTTTGACTTTTCGTGTGTATCCCAACAGTAACCCTATGGGGCTAAGTTCACATAGTTTCTTAATAAAAAATAATTAAGCAGCGCTCTCCAAATTTGAGTCGAACTTTAAATCAAAAATCGAAATGTTATTTGGTAAATTGAAAATAATTTAAATTTAAATACCAATCTAATTTAGATTGACAATTAAACTTTAATTATTTTAGATTATCTAATCTCTAACCAAATAGTCCCGCCTGTTATTCAAAACCTTTTTTGTACTTATTCAGCAAAGTTTGAAAAAGTAAACAAACAATTTTTTATTAAATTTCCCAAATTAAAATAATTAAAAAAAAGGTTTTATTAAAAATGAATTTGAAATTAAAAATGTTTTTATTGTACGAAGTTGGTTTTTTAAATAATTTAAAAAAATTAAGCAATTCAATTTGTAAACTAATTACTAATGCATTTTTATTCCATTAGTAAATTATAACTAAATATACTTCAATATATTTTAACTAAGCAACGAGGTTTTCAACTGTTGTTTGAAAATTGAAGTTGCTATTCTGAAGATCACCTTGCAGGGATTGTAGGTGCTGATTTTGGTAACTTACTTATATAAAACGTGTCATTTAGAATTTAGAACAAAGGGAAATGTTCGATCTCGTGCGAAGACTAAACGAATCAATGCGAACGAGCCTGATCACGTCAGCGAACCTGCTGACGAAACAATTGTACGATGATATTTGGTCAGGTCACTTGGCCATTTGGTATTCCAAGACAACGTTGCAGTCCATCATGAGCGCCTTCTGCAGATCTTTCGTCGGCAAGAGGAAATTCAACTTCTCCCAAGAAACCTACAACCCGGTCCCTGTAGCATTCCTCGTTAGAAGCAACTTTTCGACGTACCACTATCGAAGACTCGTTGAATGGTAATACCATAATTCTTGCAACTTTGCTGTTGGTATTGGTTAAAGTAATAAAGTTAATTTGACAGAATATTTTTTAAATTCGGCCCGAATTTCAGCAAGCTCCTCAACTTTGGCGCGTGACCCGGGCATCTATTTCACTACTAAAGGGAGTATGACGATCTACAAGTCTTCGCGCGTGTTAACTGAAGATTTTTCCGTCTAGATTCTACTCCCTTTAATTTGTAAATAGTGATATTAAATTAGGTTCCCTGCTGTTTTGGGTTGTATTTTATTCTTTGGAAGTTAAATATTATCCTCAATCAAATTAAATATTATTTTATTTTCAAATTAAATATTATTTTATTTTCAAATTAAATATTATTTTATTTTCAAATTAAATATTATTTTATTTTCAAATTAAATATTATTTTATTTTCAAATTAGATATTATTTTATTTTCAAATTAAATATTATTTTATTTTCAAATTAGATATTATTTTATTTTCAAATTAAATATTATTTTATTTTCAAATTAAATATTATTTTATTTTCAAATTAAATATTATTTTATTTTCAAATTAAATATTATTTTATTTTCAAATTAAATATTATTTTATTTTCAAATTAAATATTATTTTATTTTCACATTAAATATTATTTTATTTTCACATTAAATATTATTTTATTTTCAAATTAAATATTATTTTATTTTCAAATTAAATATTATTTTATTTTCAAATTAAATATTATTTTATTTTCAAATTAAATATTATTTTATTTTCAAATTAAATATTATTTTATTTTCAAATTAAATATTATTTTATTTTCACATTAAATATTATTTTATTTTCACATTAAATATTATTTTATTTTCACATTAAATATTATTTTATTTTCACATTAAATATTTTATTTTCCAATTAAATATTTTATTTTCCAATTAAATATTTTATTTTCAAATTAAATATTTTATTTTCAAATTAAATATTTTATTTTCACATTAAATATTTTATTTTCAAATTAAATATTATTTTATTTTCAAATTAAATATGATTTTATTTTCAAATTAAATATTATTTTATTTTCAAATTAAATATTATTTTATTTTCAAATTAAATATTATTTTATTTTCAAATTAAATATTATTTTATTTTCAAATTAAATATTTTATTTTCAAATTAAATATTTTATTTTCAAATTAAATATTATTTTATTTTCAAATTAAATATTATTTTATTTTCAAATTAAATATTATTTTATTTTCAAATTAAATATTATTTTATTTTCAAATTAAATATTATTTTATTTTCAAATTAAATATTATTTTATTTTCACATTAAATATTATTTTATTTTCACATTAAATATTATTTTATTTTCACATTAAATATTATTTTATTTTCACATTAAATATTTTATTTTCCAATTAAATATTTTATTTTCAAATTAAATATTTTATTTTCAAATTAAATATTTTATTTTCACATTAAATATTTTATTTTCAAATTAAATATTATTTTATTTTCAAATTAAATATTATTTTATTTTCAAATTAAATATTATTTTATTTTCAAATTAAATATTATTTTATTTTCAAATTAAATATTATTTTATTTTCAAATTAAATATTATTTTATTTTCAAATTAAATATTATTTTATTTTCAAATTAAATATTATTTTATTTTCAAATTAAATATTTTATTTTCAAATTAAATATTTTATTTTCAAATTAAATATTTTATTTTCAAATTAAATATTTTATTTTCAAATTAAATATTTTATTTTCACATTAAATATTTTATTTTCAAATTAAATATTATTTTATTTTCAAATTAAATATGATTTTATTTTCAAATTAAATATTATTTTATTTTCAAATTAAATATTATTTTATTTTCAAATTAAATATTATTTTATTTTCAAATTAAATATTATTTTATTTTCAAATTAAATATTTTATTTTCAAATTAAATATTTTATTTTCAAATTAAATATTTTATTTTCAAATTAAATATTATTTTATTTTCAAATTAAATATTATTTTATTTTCAAATTAAATATTATTTTATTTTCAAATTAAATATTATTTTATTTTCAAATTAAATATTATTTTATTTTCAAATTAAATATTATTTTATTTTCAAATTAAATATTATTTTATTTTCAAATTAAATATTATTTTATTTTCAAATTAAATATTATTTTATTTTCAAATTAAATATTATTTTATTTTCAAATTAAATATTATTTTATTTTCAAATTAAATATTATTTTATTTTCAAATTAAATATTTTATTTTCAAATTAAATATTTTATTTTCAAATTAAATATTTTATTTTCAAATTAAATATTTTATTTTCAAATTAAATATTATTTTATTTTCAAATTAAATATTATTTTATTTTCAAATTAAATATTATTTTATTTTCAAATTAAATATTATTTTATTTTCAAATTAAATATTATTTTATTTTCAAATTAAATATGATTTTATTTTCAAATTAAATATGATTTTATTTTCAAATTAAATATTATTTTATTTTCAAATTAAATATTATTTTATTTTCAAATTAAATATTATTTTATTTTCAAATTAAATATTATTTTATTTTCACATTAAATATTATTTTATTTTCACATTAAATATTATTTTATTTTCACATTAAATATTATTTTATTTTCACATTAAATATTATTTTATTTTCACATTAAATATTTTATTTTCCAATTAAATATTTTATTTTCAAATTAAATATTTTATTTTCAAATTAAATATTTTATTTTCACATTAAATATTTTATTTTCACATTAAATATTTTATTTTCAAATTAAATATTATTTTATTTTCAAATTAAATATTATTTTATTTTCAAATTAAATATTATTTTATTTTCAAATTAAATATTATTTTATTTTCAAATTAAATATTATTTTATTTTCAAATTAAATATTATTTTATTTTCAAATTAAATATTATTTTATTTTCAAATTAAATATTTTATTTTCAAATTAAATATTTTATTTTCAAATTAAATATTTTATTTTCAAATTAAATATTTTATTTTCAAATTAAATATTTTATTTTCAAATTAAATATTTTATTTTCAAATTAAATATTTTATTTTCAAATTAAATATTTTATTTTCAAATTAAATATTTTATTTTCAAATTAAATATTTTATTTTCAAATTAAATATTATTTTATTTTCAAATTAAATATTATTTTATTTTCAAATTAAATATTATTTTATTTTCAAATTAAATATTATTTTATTTTCAAATTAAATATTATTTTATTTTCAAATTAAATATTATTTTATTTTCAAATTAAATATTATTTTATTTTCAAATTAAATATTTTATTTTCAAATTAAATATTTTATTTTCAAATTAAATATTTTATTTTCAAATTAAATATTTTATTTTCAAATTAAATATTTTATTTTCAAATTAAATATTTTATTTTCAAATTAAATATTTTATTTTCAAATTAAATATTTTATTTTCAAATTAAATATTTTATTTTCAAATTAAATATTTTATTTTCAAATTAAATATTTTATTTTCAAATTAAATATTTTATTTTCAAATTAAATATTATTTTATTTTCAAATTAAATATTATTTTATTTTCAAATTAAATATTATTTTATTTTCAAATTAAATATTATTTTATTTTCAAATTAAATATTATTTTATTTTCAAATTAAATATTATTTTATTTTCAAATTAAATATTATTTTATTTTCAAATTAAATATTATTTTATTTTCAAATTAAATATTATTTTATTTTCAAATTAAATATTATTTTATTTTCAAATTAAATATTATTTTATTTTCAAATTAAATATTATTTTATTTTCAAATTAAATATTTTATTTTCAAATTAAATATTTTATTTTCAAATTAAATATTTTATTTTCAAATTAAATATTTTATTTTCAAATTAAATATTATTTTATTTTCAAATTAAATATTATTTTATTTTCAAATTAAATATTATTTTATTTTCAAATTAAATATTATACTCTTTTAAGTTAAATATTATATTCTATCAAGTGAAGTATTATATTCTATCAAGTTAAATATTATATTACATCAAGTTAAATACTATATTCTATCAAGTTAAATATTATATTATATCAAGTTAAATATTATATTCTATCAAGTTAAATAATTTATTATATCAAGTTAAATATTATATTCTATTATTTTCGAGTTAAATAATAATGGTGTTAGGATAATAGCTGTGTTGTGTTTTCGACAGGACTTTTCGTCTGCAAGAGCAGCATATAATTGGACGAAGCGAGTACAATAATGTCAAAGAATATGAAAAATGCCAATTCGTGGACAATAGCAAGGATTCGACGACATTGGAAATTCGGCATCTGTTCGCGCCCTTCCAAATGCTCTTGTACTTTGAGGTCTTCAGTTGCGGAGTGTTTTTGTGCGAAGTGCTCCTCTTTTTGTATTTAAAATTCAAGAATTTAAGGTAAAATGTTTCTTCAGAAACTGAAATAGTGGATAAAACTCAATACACGGAACTTATTTCTGTGGAAGGTCTCGTAAACGTTCTAGAAAGAGATGAAAACTCTTAGCATTGAGAGTCAAAATAACCCAAAATGACTTTGCTCTTTTTGTAAATCCTATTATATTTACTTTAATGTATATAAATAATAAATTTAATAATATTTAAGAACATCTAAATTTTTTATACATTTAATTTATTCTATTGCCTGGCGATAATTTCGGTTCTCTGAAATCGAACGTTAAATCGAGCGTCACTTCGAACTTGGGTCTTTTATTTCACTTCTGACATATTGCTCCGACTATAATACGGAACTGATTTTAACGAGAAGTAGTAAAATAAACCATATTGATAGAATGTAATTATTTATTAACATTTGAAATAAGCAAATACAGTGTATATACTTTGTAATGTACATATAAGTTTTAATCGAATTGCAAAGCAATAGTCTGACTAGGAGACGATCCGAGATGTTTCTCACAAATTTGGTTCAAACTCGGGGAGTTAGTAGACCTTCATGCAACTTGAAAATTCCCCTAAGGAAAAATTTCAATGGGCTTCCGTTTTGCCCCGCAACCGAATTTTTTTTTGACAACTCAGTTAGAAACTTTCTTTACGGGATTTAACATGGGAAAATCACTGATTTCACTGTAAATAATTTTAAGAATTTGGTTTTTACAATAAATAGCTCAAATGAACAAAATTATGAATTATTGGTCGAATTCAGGCAAGTAATAATAATAATAATAATAATAATCAGCTAGGCGAAGTTGAGTAAATGCCAATAACAATTAGGTAAATGTAGGAAAATCAGTGGCGGCCTAAGGAGGGGGGGCGGCCAGCAGGGGGTGCCATCGGAGAAGCTCGAGGGGGGGGGGGTGCAAATCAGAACGATTAAACTTGAAGAAGACGGACCCGCGAAAACTTCTGCACGGTCCTGGGGGGTGTCACAAAACACTGCCGCCGCCCCGGGAACCCAGCCTTCTTAAGCCGCCACTGAGGAAAATACAATTAAATTTCGATAAATGTGAATTAATTGGGTTAATTCGAATAAGTTTGGGTAAGAATAGGGAAGTTAGGGTAAATTTAGATAAATTTATCTAAATAAATATAGGGAAACTTAGGTAAATACCAATAAATTTGGGTAAATGTAGGGAAATTTGAGGAAACACAATTCAATTTGGCTAAATCCGTATAGAATTGGGCGAATGCGAATTAATTAAGATAATGCGAATAAGTTTGGGTAAGTATAAGGAAATATAGGTGTATTTAGGTAAATTTGGCAAAATAAAGGAAAAATTGGGTAAATGTAGATAAATTTGAGGAAAATACAATTAAATTTTGGTAAATGAGAGTTAATTTGGGTTAATGCGAGTAAATTTGGGTAAATTCGAATACATTAAGGAAAATGCGAACAAATTTGTTTAAGACACGTTAATTTTTAATTTTTGAAAGTTTTGTTTGGTAATTTCCAGTATTTTTGGTAAAGTAATTCGAGAAAAGTGGTATAAATTATGTAATCGTGAGTAAAGGAAATTAAATTCGAATTTGTTGAGGATATTTTAAGTTCTTTTCGTATATCTTTGAGACCAATTAACTTTAAGGCAGAAAATATTGTACTGAAATCTTCAGAATCTGAACACATTAACGTTTCTTAAACTAACTTGAATGGTTTCGTCATATGATTTCACATGAATTGACCCAAATACACCTAGGCTGTTCTGAATTCATTTTGGTAAATGATTCGAATGGTATATATATTTCCTTTAAATTGTAAATTCTAATTCATAAATTCATTCACGGTACATTGCTACCGCTTCTTACAATGAAAAGGAAAAACATTTTGTGAAAAAATCTGAAAAATATTTTCAAGAGTATGTTTGATGTGAGTACGTTTTACTAGAAAAAGAAGAATTAAGGTTGGTAAATATATCTATTTTAGATGTAACCGAGCCAGTTGAAAACTTAAATATTACATAAATTTAACGTAAAATTAATATTTAAATATAAATGTAAATTAATATAAATAAATTGATATTAATACTACAATTATTTTATTATTCCTAACATTAGTAACATAATATCTATATTAATATGACCCAAAAGAGACGTGTATCGCTAGTAGTAAATTTTTGTCTCGAATGTTATTCGATTTTTTAGAGCGCGCCATCTCACGGCAAATATAGGCAGTTTTAAAGGTACAAAGGCGAGCACGCGCAGTAATAAAAAACGTATGGTAGAAGCTAGCTCGCGCTCGACGTTTTTATTTTAATTTCGTAAAACAAAGAATTTTCACGTGCTATTTTCTGTTTGCTGTTAAAAAAGCCTCATCACTTTTTAGAGACTTTTTATTAGGTGGTCTCGAGTCCTTCTTGGGGTAGGTGGTCTGTGGTATAACAGTGTCCATTGTTATTAGTATATTTTTTGTAGAAACGTCCTTTCGATATTTACTGCCTCGCCAGGCTAATAATT